>NC_030813.1:116022805-116329452 GCF_001704415.2 Capra hircus
CGATGTGGTGCCCTCCTTCCATTCTCCGCTTTCGGAGGTTCCTCCCGCCACTCTCCGGACTCGCTGGCTGCCCAGCCTCTGTCCCCTGGCTCTTCACACTGGTGAGGCTCTCATTTCTGCTGGAGTCTGAGCCACGCCTGGCACTGATGGGGTCTGGCTTCAGGTGGGGAGTGAAAGGGCTCACTGTGTCCCTCCTTCCTTCCAAGTGTTGGCCCACCCGCAGTCCTGTGTGCGTTCAGGCACCTTCGGGACCTTCGGGACCTTCGGGGGGCTGTGTATGGTACTGCACCCTGGCACACTCTGCAGCCAGTGTCTGCGGGAGAGGGTGGCGCAGGGGCCACAGTCTCCTTCCCAGTGTCCAAGGCTGGGAAGGACCCCTCTTCTGTCTGTGGGGCTGTTGACATCCCTAGGCCCCTGCTCCTGAGAGGGGCCAGTGCTGTGGAAGTCTGAGAGAAGCAGAGACGGGCTGAGCCGGAGGCCAAAGTCCCGCTCAGTTCTCCAGCCCTGGCACTTGTCCCCCACGCCCTTGCTGGGGGTCCGTCCCTCTCTAAGGTCATGGTGCCCCCTGCCCCCAAGTGAGACCCCATTTGGCTCCATGAGGGCTTCCGTCCTTGCACTTCCTGCCCCTTCTTCAGGCACAATTTCCCTCCACACTTTGGTTGAGCCAGTCAGTTCCTGCTGTTTCAGCTGTGAAAACGTAGGCCCACCTCCCTGGGGGCCCGGGGGGCGAGGACGCCCTGGGCGGGAGCATGAGGGGCCCGCACCTCACGGCCCCACGTGAACGGCCATCTGGCTTCTCCCGCAGAGGGTGAGTTGCTTCCTGTGCACGCACGTGCGTGTGTCCGAATGTGTCTAGGTATGTGTGTGTGTGTGTGTGAGATGAAACTAGCTTTAGGAGCAACTTCATTCTGTCTTCCCCAGCACTCTCCGCCCCATGAAGAACTGGAACCGTTCTCCCCCTGCTCCAGCCCCAGGGCCTTGTGAGAGCCTGGCGTGCGTCCTGGGACGCTGGCCTGCGCGGCCCGGGTCAGTGGGCCCTGCGGCCACCGGCAGCTGCGCTGGACAAGTCTGGTGGCTCGGTGTGCCCCACGGGCCGGGTCGTGTGGCTCGTCTGACAAAGGGCAGCCCCGAGGAGTGGCAGCCCCAGAGCCCCGGGTGGAGCTGGCACGCAGCACCACCCCCCCCCCCCGAGACTGGGTGTGGGGGTGAGCTTCAGAGGCAGCAACAGCTGCAGGAGAATCGAGTTCGAGCCGGCTCCGCAGGTGGCGGGAGCTCAGAGCAGGACGGGAGGCCCGGGGGCTGCTTCCAGGCGGAGGCGCCTGCGGGCTGGGGCTGGGGTGGTGGGCGGGCAGCGGAGTCCAGGGGGCCTCGGGGAGCAGTGAGCCCATCCCTGCCCTCCTGGCCAAGGCCCCAGGCAGCAGACACTCCCATTTCTGGGGACAGCCCTTCGCTGAGCTCTGGGGAGAGGGGCGGGGGGGCCCTTGGGGACAGGGAGGGGACATCATCTCACTTGTCCCTGTCCTGCTCTCTCTGTGGCCTCCTGCCGTCATCGTCACGGTGATCACGGCCCTGAAACCCGGCCTTGCCCTGTGCCCTCCATGCCCAGAGCGGCCACTTCCAGACCCACCGTGCTGGGGTAAAAACGCAGCATCACAGCCCGGGAGCCAGGCCTGGGTGCCCAGGACGCCTCGCGCCTCCTGCGAGGCAGACGCAGCCGGCTGGCAGCCTGGACGAAGGCATTGGGGACCGCAGACGCGGAGGCCTGGGGTGGGAACCCCGTCACAGGGAGGGCTGAGAGCAGCCAAATCACCCTCTTCCCCTTGACGGCTACTGGTCACTGCGTGTTTACAGCGCAGAGTTCTGTTCATGTTTACAGCGCAGATCTCTGCTCCTCCGCAGGAGATCACACAGCGGCCTCTCCAGAAGGAGCCGGACTGAGTCTAGGGGAGGCCCCAGTGCGCACACAGCTCCTTGCTGGGAAGGGCCAGGGTGGAGTCTCCTGGAAGCCAGGCTGTGCCTGGGAGCGGGCCTGGGGAAGCCCTCACTTCTGCACGCCCGCCCACTCCCCCTACACAGGCTGTGGAGATGGAGGGTTAAGGGGGTGAGCAGCCTGCCTGCACCCGGCGCCCACCAAGCCATCAACACGCACGTGAACGGGGCCTGGGGAGCCGCTGAACGAGCTCCAGGGCCCGAGTGCCTCCCCATGGCTCCACCACATTTCAACGCAGGTGCTCCCCGCCCCGTCTGGCCTCCCGCCCAGCCGCAGCTACCTGCTCCGTAGACCACCGAGTACACGACCTTCTTGGTCTGCTCCCTGTCTGCGTGCGTCACGCGGTCTGGGGAGATGTCCTTCCTGCGTAGGAAGACGGTGTGCGGTCAGGCAGGCTGGGGCCTCCTCCGCAGAGGTCCTCCAGGGTCCGACTGCACGGCCACCCTTCACCCTGAGGACCTTCCCAGGGGAGACGGTCAGCGTCTGCAGCATCCGTGTCAGCCGGGGCGTCCCAACAGATGTGAGCCAGCCAGGTTCTGGGGCATCCACACCCCAAACCAGACAGCAGTTCCAGCACCCGAGCGCCAGCCTGCTGGGAGAAAGGCCTGGGCTGGGTCCTGCTGCTGGGGGCAGCAAGGGGGTGGCATCTGGACCCTCCACGGGACTGGACAGGCCGCCTGCACCCTGCCCCCCAGAGGGAGAGGCTGGAGCGTGAGCCCGTTGTGGGTGCCCAGACAGCAGCAGCAGCAGCAGCCCCATGTCTGACCGTGCGTGCTCACGTGATCTCCTAAGGTTAAAGCTGAGCCTGGGAAGCAGAGGGGCAGGCGGGCACCCGGGCCCCTTCCCCTTGCCAGGCCCTCCTCACCCAGCTGTGCGCGTGCCCTCCATCCCCCTGATGGAGTGAGCCCGTCAGGTGGGCAGAGACAGAGACAGGAAGGAGGAAGGCAGAGCGGCCGCGCAGAGGCGCCTGTCCTGCCTGGGGGCCTCCTGCACAGCCTGCCTTCTCTGCGGCCGCCGTGATGCTCAGGGCCTGCTCAGGGCTCCAGGTGGGGCATGGGGGCTGCCCCGGCCTGCACGTGGCTTCCGGCTGTCCTCGCAGGCCAAGGCTCTGAGCGTCCAATTTCCTGAAGACCCTCGCCCCCAGCTTCTCCTCCCACCCGAGCTGTGGGCTCTGTCGTTGGCCGCCCCCCTGCCCCACGCTGTTGCTGGTCTCTGATGTTTCCTGGCAAGGCCGCCCCTTTCTGCCTGGAGAGGGTTCCGAGCTGGGGAATCAACGCCGAGTCTGCGCTTCCGGCCGCCCCCGGCCGAGTCGGGACAGACAAACACGGCTCTGTGTGCTGTGTGCTCACACTCTTCGGAGCCAGGGACGGGGCCCACCCCGGGCTGGGGCTGCCACATCGCAGGTGCGCTGTGGGCCTCTCGAGAAGACCACAAAGTGCTCCTAACTGTTTCAGTCTTTTTTTCTTGACTCAGCACTGGCTTGATTGTGGCCCGCGGCTGGCAGGTGTCCCAGCGTTCTGACGAGGCCGAGTCTGACGGTGCGTGCTTGCGTTTCGCATGCTTCTGGCGGCAGGTGGGCCCTCGGAGCTGCCTGCCTCACCATTTTCAGTGACGTCCCAGGGTTCGTCTGTTTCACCACCTGATTTCCAATTTCCGACGCATTTTCCTTTTCCTTCTGTGTGAAGCGGTTTCGCCCACTTTTTAAAACTCTGCCCTTGACCTTGGTATTGTCAGCGGCTGTCTTTAGATGAGGGGCTTAAGACCAAATGCACCGAAGCTCAGAGCAGATGTGTGCCAGCCCCTGTGTCCAGCCACCCTTGGGCCTCACCCCCCTCCCTTTATTTTGGAAATCCACAGGCGCTCCAAACCCGATCAGGAAGGACGCTGCTGAAAACCTTACCTAAGACCCGCTTCCCCATTAACTGCCCAGGGCCCGGGCCCAACAAACCCATCTGGTGACCCTGCAGAGAGAGGCCAAGGCAGGCGTTTTGGAGCAGCGCCCCCCAGTCAAACCATACTAGTAAACCCTCAATTCTATCCAGAGCTGGGAAGTTGTCTGAGGAAGCAGCATGGAACTCTCCCAGGACTTGCTTCTTCCCAGAGTCAGGATGTGATAGAATCCAGACACACAATCAATAAAAGCGGTGGATGCGTAGCGAGCATCACTTTCTGATAACAGAACACACTTTCTTCTGCAGCACGCACGGCACACACACACAAACCCATCAAGCACACAACAAACCTCAAAAGGCTGTGCACAGTAGGAACATTAAAACAACACCCAGATCACAGTGCAAGGCAACTAGAAATCGCAAACAAAAACAAAGTCCCCCAAAGCCTGTTTGGCCTAGAAATAAAACAAAATACACTTCTATCAGCAAATTTTGGTTGAAGAGAAATATAAACAGAAATCAAATAGTTTCTAATGAAGACAGCACATGTCAGAACCGATGAATCACACTAAAAGTGAGGAAATTGCACAGCCTTAAATGCCTCTATGAGCACAAATGAGAGAATAAAAGTGCATGAATTAAATGAATGCAGGAAGAAAACCAAGCGCAAAGAATACACAGGAGTGAAATAATAAAGTTAGACTGAAGATGGGAGTAGAAATAAAGCAGAGAACAGCAAGACGACTCACTAGTAAATAAAAGCCCTGGTTCTTATACAAAACAAGCCACTAGCGAGTTTAATCAAAAGGGCAAACACAGACACACAGAATAAGAAGCAAAGGACGAGAGCCGCAGCGGGCGAGCCGGAAGTTTACAGCCACTTAGAGATTATTCTGCACAATGTTACGCGAGTAAGTGGCCAAACCTGGGCCAAATGGACAAGTTCTGAAGAAAGCACAGTCAGAAAAACTGACTCTTGTAGAGAGAAAGTTGAACAGACCAATGTCTGTGGAAGAAGTAGAGAAAGTTATTAAGGAGCTATCCCACAAAGCACCAGGCTTAGGTGGTTCTGAGGGGAATTCTACAAAGCTTCAGACTAGAGTCCTCATACCATACACACCATTTCAGAGAAAATGAACAAAAATGTCCAAATAAAGTTTAGTTATACCAAAACATGACAAAGTTATACCAAAACATGAGAAAGAGTGCATAAAAAGGGAACTGATAGACTAATATTGCCTATGAATATTGAC
This sequence comes from Capra hircus, assembly GCF_001704415.2. Taxonomy (NCBI): domain Eukaryota; kingdom Metazoa; phylum Chordata; class Mammalia; order Artiodactyla; family Bovidae; genus Capra; species Capra hircus. The sequence continues at coordinate 116,027,941 of NC_030813.1, forward strand.
TGATGTAAGAATCTTAACTAGAATATTTGCAAACAGAGTCCAACACTACATTGAAAAAATAGCACCTCAAGGCCAAGCGGAGTTTACACCAGGAAAGCAGCGTTAGGAAGGCTATTAATACAATTCACTGCTCGAACAGGACTAAGGAGGAATCACGTGATCACCTGTACAGCTGCTGAAAGAACCCCTGTGACAAAATCCAGCTCCAGCCCAGCCCAACCCTACTCTGAATAAAAACTCTTGAGAAAACAGGAGTGGCTGCATATTTCCTTAAACTCAAAAAGCAAGGCTCTTAAAGCCAGCTTCCTATCAAGGGAACCCCAGGCAAGGCGCCTGCGGCCTGCACCGCCTCTCCAGCACGGTGCTGGAAGCATAGCTGCGCCTGAGGAACACAGGTCAGAACATTGGGGGTCCACAGAGACATAGATACTTTTTCCAATAAATAGACTGAAAAAATCTTTTGAGATGTAAAACAATTTGAAGAAACTTGGAGATGAACTTTACAGTCTGAATACTGAAAAAATTAAGAAAAGATTCGGTGCATCATGAATACACAAAATATAAGATGCAAATTTATTTTGTCATTTACTACCATAAACTGTACCCAAATCTGTAACAAAATGTTAAAATTTACCAAGACTGAAGCACACACACACACACAGCAGGCACGGCGCCATCGGCAGCGGGGAGGAGCACAGACAGACGTGCAGCCGCGGCGTGGAGCCGCCCCTGGCGTGGAGCCGTCCCTGCACGCCGCGGAGCTGCTGCGCCGGCTTCGCCGTCGCCTCCTATTGATAGCACGCTGAGCTCGGGTGTTCTGAGGATCCACTTACGAGCGCCCCGGGAGGCCTGTCATTGCCGAGCGCACAGTGTGTCTCTCCAGTAAACTGATACTTGTACTAAGAGGTGATCTCTCACGTTTCCATGCATTTTTCATCGTGCTTAGAGCAACACCATGAACCTTCAATCACACCACACGCCGTGCCACTAGTGATGCTGGAAGAGCTCCCTAGAGGCAGAAAAAAATTATGACGTTCTGAGAAAAAGTTGAATTGTGTGATGCGTACAGTCGATTGAGGTGTGCGGCTGTGGTTGCTGCAGTTTCAAGGTAAACGAAGCCAGCATAACGATCATCGTAAAAAAAGAAAAGGAAATTCGTGAAGCTGCTGCTACAGGCTATACAGGGAAGCCTGGCGTGCGGCAGTCCATGGGGTCACAAAGAGTCGGACAAGACTAAGAGACTGAACTGAACTGACGCCTGCAGGCACAGAAACCTTGGATCCTTTGCAAAAGAGCCTCTTATCTTGTATTGAAAATGTCTCTATGGGACCTCCCTGGTGGTCCAGTGGTGAGAATCCTCCTGCCAAGGCAGAAGACACAGGTTTGATCTCTGGTCAGGGAAGATACCACATGCCTCGGGGCAACTAAGCCCGCCTGCCACAACTACTGAGGCCAAACTCTAGAGCCCAAGCTCTGAAACAAGAGAAGCCGCGGCAAGTAGAGAAAGCCCACGTGCAACAACCAAGACCCAGTGCAGCCAGAAATAAATTAACAGAAAAGAAAATGCAGCTTTTATGTGGGTACAGGATAGATATAGACTCGAATATGATTTGAGAAAAAGCGAAGTCATCACATGACAGCCTAAAGCAAGAAGAAGGTGAAGGATCTAAACTGGGAGAATTTAATGCCAGAAAAGGATGGTTTGATAATTTTAGTGAAAGAACTGGCTTAAAAAATGTAAAGACAGGAGAAGCAGCTTCTGCTGATCACAGGGCAGCAGACGAGGGCCAGAAGCTGTTAAGAAAATCACGGGGAAGGAAGAATGTCTGCCTGAACAGGTTTTTAATGCAGATGAAAGTGTCCTATTCTGGGGAAAAAAAAAATGCCACAAAAGGCTTTTATCAGAAAGGGAGAAGCGGGAGCAGGACTGAAGGCAGGAAGGGAGGGGTGACTCCCGTTCTGCATGAGATCTGTCCGGCTAACGGTCAGAACTGCCCCCATCCATCAAGCTGCTGACCCCCAGCCTTGAAGGGAGAAGATGGGCACAGCTACTAGTCTTTAGACGGCGGGCCAAACCAGACCCCTTCTCCCGCACTGGTTCCATCAGTGGTCAGAAGACATCTTGCCAGTACGGGGCTGCCCTGTAAAGTTCTTCTGATAGTGGGCAATGCCCCTGGCCACCCAGGACTCATGGGTTCAGCTCCGCGGGTGTCAAAGCAGCCGACTTGCCCCCAGATACGACGTCTCTATCTGGCCTCCCCAGGGGGGCCACAAGGACCTTTAAAGCGCCTCGTACATGGTGCTGTATGGAAGGACTGCCAATGCCACGGAAGGGAACCCTGGTAGACAGAACATCACGGCAGCCTGGGAGGATCACACCATTGAAGGCTCCACCACTGTTACAGACAAATCGCGAAAGCCACCAAGCCCCAAACAGTGAATTGCCGCTGGAGAAAACTGTGCCCAGACGTTGGGTATGACTCCATAGGATTTACCGTGGAGCCAACCCAGGAAATCATGAAAGAAATGATGGGCTGGAAAAATAGGTCAGGGGTGAGGGGGCTCAAAACACGGGTCCTGGAGAACTTCAAGAGTTAACAGACCCCCACACCAGAGAAATTCACAGAAGATTTGAAGGAAATGAGAACTTCCCGACCAGTGCCAGACAAAGAGGAAGACGTGGAGGAAGCCACGCCAGGAGGACTCCAATATTCAAGACTGGCTTTGACTTCTTCTAAGACGTGGATCCCTCTATGACAAGGCGCTGGAGCCAGAGCACGTGTTGGAAGAAGGAGCGGTGGGTGCCTTCAGAGAAAGAAAGAAGCAAAGAAGTCGAGCCGGGTGGGAATTTCGATGCATTTCTGAAACACTGCACTGCGTGTGCCTGTCTCCTGCCTCCCCCGCCCATCCCTGCCCCCAAGACAGCGGGACCAAACTTCCTGCCTCTCGGCTCACCCAGCGTGAGGGTGGGAGGAGGAAGACCCTGCGGCGATCCACCTCCGCTCTCTGGACAGTGAGTGGCCACCATTCGCAGTTAATCCACTTGTCTGCTCTGCGCCACCCTCCCCCCCCCCCGGCCCCCTGTTATGCTTTTAACACCTATAGAGATTATGCTAATAACATACCTTTTTTTTCCTGGACGCACCTCCTGTCTTACAGGATCTTCCTTCCCTAGCCAGGGATGAAACCTGCGGCCCCTGCTCCGGAAGCACGGAGTCTTAACCACTGGGCCACCGGGGAGGCTCTCTGATGTTCCCTTATGTCATTCCTGGTATTTGTGATTTGTGGATTTCCTCTTTTTTTCTCTTAATCAGTCTAAGAACTCCAATCTTGTTCGTCTTTTCAGATATCCTTTCGGCTCCCTCAACCTTCTCCACTGTCTTTCTCTTCCTGTTACGTCGGTCTCTGCTCCTCCTATCCCCCTTCTACTTGCTTAGGATGTAAGTCACTCTCATTTTCATGGCGTCCTAAGGTGAAAGCTGGGAAGCTTTGAGAGTTTATTTTAGACTTTTCTTATTTTCTATTTTTAAGCATTTAATGTCATAAATTCCTAAGTGCTTCCAGAGCTGCCTCCCAAATTTCTGACATGTGTTTTCATTTTCATTTAGCACAAAATATTTTCTAATTTCCCTTCTGACTTTTTTCTTTGACCTGTGAGGAAATCAACCCTGAATATTCATTGGAAGGACTGATGCTGAAGCTGAAGCTCCAATACTCTGGCCACCTGATGCGAAGGGCTGACTCATTGGAAAAGACCCTGATGCTGGGAAAGATTGAAGGCAGGGGGAGAAGGGGACGACAGAGGATGAGGTGGTTGGATGGCATCACCAACTCAGCGGACATGAGTTTGAGCAAGCTCAGGGAGATAGTGTAGGACAGGGAGGCCTGGCGTGCGGCCATCCACGGGGTCACAGAGTCAGACAGGACTGAGTGGCTGAACAACAACAAATGAGTTATTTAGAAATATCATCTTTATTTGCAAATATCTGGGGATTTTCTGTACATATTTTTGTTCTTCAGTTCAAATTTAACTTCACTGGGTTAGGGAATACAGTCTCTATGACTTCAGTCCTTTTAAATTTCTTAAGACGTGTACTGTGGCCAAACATATCAACGATTCATTGTGCACATAAAATGAAGTATATTCTGCAGCGGTCACTCACACTATTCAAGCCTTCCGTATACTTTCTGCCTTTCCTTGCACTTGTTATTACTTATTGAGAAAGTACTGCTGAAATCTCCAGCTGTTCCTGCGGATCTGTGGATTTTTCATTTCATTTCTATGAGGTTTGCTTCATATATTCCAAATTTCTCCGATTCGATGCACCCTACGGAGAATGGTTATGTAACTGGCCCTTTTATTTAATGTCCCTCATAATAATCCTTGTCCTGAAATCCAACTGCCTGGGACTAACACAGCTTTTCAGACATGAGGCTGCTAAGTCTCGATCTCCTGGTTTGTAGTCTGTGCCTCATCCACTGAACCAAGCGCTGTCTCCGTTACCAGTGCCCAGTTTGGGGAGAGTCTGGGGCCTCTTGAACAGCACGATTCTCTGGCTCCATAGCTTGTGCCTGGACACAACAGCAGAGAACAAGGCCGCCTGTACTCTTTGGGACTTCATACCAGGAAAAAGTACACATTTCTCACTAACTGCATTTTCCTGTCGCAGTGACCACTACTAACTAGGCACAGAGCAGATGACCTGTAAACTAGCATACCTGGAGCCCGAAAGAACCTTGGAGAGGGCTGGCGTACGCATTAGCTTCCTGTGGCTGCTGCAACAAACTGCCACAAGTTTTGTGACTTAAAGAGAGTGATATTTATTCCCTCCCAGTCCTGTGGGTCAGAAGTCTGAGCTCAGTACCATTGGGCAAAATCAAGGAGTCGGCAGGGCCCACTCCTGCCCGTGCTCCGGGGGACGGTCTGCCCCTGTGTCTTCCAGCCTGCAGTCACATCACTGCAGCATCTGTCCCGTGGTCCCAGGGCCTCCTCCCCTCGGTCTGTGTCAAGTCTCCCTCATCTCACTCTCACAAGGGCCCTGTGATCGTCCTGCCTTCATCAGAGGGCAGAGAGAATAAAACCACAGTCACAGAAAACTAACCAAACTGACTACATGGACCACAGCCTTGTCTAACTCAGTGACACTATGAGCCGTGCTGTGTGGGGCCACCCTAGACGGACGGGTCACGGTGGGGAGTTCTGACAAACATGGGCCACTGGAGAAGGGAATGGAAAGCCACTTCAGCATTCCTGCCTTGAGAACCCCATGGACAGCATGAAAAGGCAGAAAGATAGGATGCTGAAAGATGGACTCCCCAGGTCAGTAGGTGCCCAATGTGCCACTGGAGAAGAGTGGAGAAATAACTCCAGAAAGAATGAAAGGACGGAGCCAGAGTGGAAACAATGGCCAGTTGCGGATGTGACTGGTGATGGAAGTAAAGTCCGGTGCTGTAAAGAGCAATGTTGCATAGGAACCTGGAATGTTAGGTCCATGAATCAAGGTAAATTGGAAGCGGTCAAACAGGAGATGGCAAGAATGAACATCGACATTTTAGGAATTAGTGAACTAAATTGGACTGGAATGGGCGAATTTAATTCGGATGACCATTATATCTACTACTGTGGGCAAGAATCCCTTAGAGAAATGCAGTAGCCCTCACAGTCAACAAAAGAGTCTGAAATGCAGTACTTGGGTGCAGTCTCAAAAATGACAGAGAGATCTCCGTTGGCTTCCAAGGCAAACTATTCAATATCACAGTAATCCAAGTCTATGCCCCAACCACTAACGCCGAGGAAGCTTAAGTTGAACAGTTCTATGGGGTCCTACAAGGTCTTCTAGAACTAACACCAAAAAGAGATGTCGCTGTCATCATAGGGGACTGAAATGCAGAAGTAGGAAGTCACGAGATGCCTGGAGTAACAGGCAAGTTTGGCCCTGGAGTACAAAATGAAGCAGGGCAAAGGCTAACAGAGTTTTGCCAAGAGAACGTACTGGTCATAGCAAACACCCTCTTTCAACAACACAAGAGATGACTTCACACATGGACATCACCGGATAGTCAATACTGAAATCAGATTGATTATATTCTTTGCACCTGAAGATGGAGAAGCTCTACAGAGTCAGCAAAAACAAGACCAGGAGCTGACTGTGGCTCTGATCATGAACTCCTTATTGTCAAATTCAGACTTAAGTTGAAGAAAGTAGGGAAAACCACTAGACTATTCAAAATGAAAGTGAAAGTTGGTCAGTCATGTCTGACTCTTTGTGACCCTATGGATTCTCCAGGCCAGAATACTGGAGTGGGTAGCCGTTCCCTTCTCCAGCAGATCTTCCCAACCCAGGGATTGAACTCAGGTCTCCCGCATTGCAGGCAGATTCTTTACCAGCTGAGTCACAAGGGAAGATCAAGTATACTGAAGTGGGTAGCCTATCCCTTCTCCAGCAGGTCTTCCTGACCCAGGAATCTCCTGATCCAGGTTCTCCTGCATTGCAGGTGGATTCTTTACCAACTGAGCTATGAGGGAAGCCCCCAGACCATTCAGGTATGATCTAAATCAAATCCCTCATGATTATACAGTGGAAATGACAGATAGATTCAAGGGATTAGATCTGATAGAGTGCCTGAAGAACTATGGGTGGAGGTTTGCGTCACTGTGCAGGAGGCGGTGATCAAGACCATCCCCAAGAGAAAGAAATGCAAAAGGGAAAAATGGCTGTCTGGGAGGCCTTACAGACAGCTGGGAAAAGAAGAGAAGTGAAAGGCAAAGGAGCAAAGGGAAGATACACCCATCTGAATGCAGAGTTCCAAAGAGTAGCAAGGAGAGATAAGAAAGCCTTCCTCAGCGATCAGTGCAAAGAAATAGAGGAAAACAATAGAAGGGAAAGACTAGAGATCTCTCCAAGAACATTAGAGACACCAAGGGAACATTTCCTGCAAAAGTGAAAGTGAAAGTCACTCAGTAGCACCCGACTCTGTGACCGCAAGGACTGTACAGTCCACGGAATTCTCCAGGCCAGAGTAATAGAGTGGGTAGCACTTCCCTTCTCCAGGAGATCTTCCCAACCCAGCGATCAAACCCAGGTCTCCCGCACTGCAGGCGGATTCTTTACCAGCTGAGCCACCAGGGAAGCCCAAGGAAACTGGAGTGGGTAGCCTATCCCTTCTCCAGTGGATCTTCCCAACCCAGGAATCAAACCGGGGTCTCCTGCACTGCAGGCGGATTCTTTACCAGCTGAGCCAGCAGGGAAGCAGATGGGCGAAATAAAGGACAGAAACAGTATGGACCTAACAGAAACAGAAGATATTAAGAAGAGGTGGCAAGAATACACAGAAGAACTGTACACAAAAGATCTTAATGACCCAGATAACCATGATGGTGTGATCACTCACCTCGAGCCAGACATCCTGGAATGTGAAGTCAAGTGGGCCTTAGGAAGCACCACTATGAACAAAGCTAGTGGAGGTGATGGAATTCCAGCTGAGCTATTTCAAGTCCTAAAAGATGATGCTGCGAAAGTGCTGCACTCAATATGCCAGCAAATTTGGAAAACTCACCAGTGACCACAGGACTGGAAAAGACCAGTTTTCATTCCAGTCCCAAAGAAAGGCAATGCCAAAGAATGTTCAAGCTACCACACAATTGCACTCATCTCACATGCTAGCAAAGTAATGCTCAAAATTCTCCAAGCGAGGCTTCAACGGTATGTGAACTAAGAACTTTCAGATGCTCAAGTTGGATTTAGAAAAGCCAGAGGAACCAGAGGTCAAATTGTCAACATCCGTTGGATCACAGAAAAAGCAAGAGAGTTCCAGAAAAACATTTAGTTCTGCTTTGTTGGCTACACGAAAGCCTTTGGATCACAACAAACTGGAAAATTCTTCAAGAATGGGAATACCAGACCACCTTACCTGCCTCCTGAGAAATCTGTATGCAGGTCAAGAAGCAACAGTTAGAACTGGATATGGAACAACAGACTGGTTCCAAATTCGGAAAGGAGTACGTCAGGGCTTTACATTGTTACCGTGCTTATTTAACTTATATGCAGAGTACATCATGTGAAATGCTGGGCTGGATGAAGCATAAGCTGGAATCAAGATTGCTGGGAGAAACATCAACAATGTTTCTCAGATATGCAGATGACATCATGTTTACAGCCAAAAGTGAAGAGAAACTAAAGAGCCTCTTAATGAAAGTGAAAGAGCAGAGTGAAAAAGCTGGCTTAAAACTTAACATTCAAAAAACAAAGACCACAGCCTCTGGTCACATCACTTCATGGCAAATATATGGGGAAACAATGGAAACACTGACAGACTTTATTTTCTGGGGCTCCAAAATCACTTCAGATGGTGACTGCAGCCATGAAATCAAAAGATATTGGAAGAAAAGCTCCTTGGAAGAAAAGCTATGATCAAGCTAGACAGCCTATTAAAAAGCAGAGACATTACTTTGCTGACAAACATCTGTCCAGTCAAAGCTTTTGACTGTAGTAGCTTTTCCCAGTAGTTACGTATGGATATGAGAGTTGGATCATAAAGAAAACTGAATGCCGAAAAATTGATGCTTTTGAAATGTGGTTTTGGAGAAAACTCTTGAGAGTCCCTAGGATGGCAAGGAGATCCAACCCGTCAATCCTAAAGGAAATCAGTGCTGAATATTCACTGGAAGGACTGATGCTGAAGCTGAAGCTCCAATACTTTGGCCACCTGATGCGAAGAACTGACTCATTGGAAAAGACCCTGATGCTGGGAAAGATTGAAGGCAGGAGGAGAAGCGGATGACAGAGGACGAGATGGTTGGATGGCATCACCGACTCAATGCACATAAGTCTGAGTAAACTCCAGGAGTTAGTGATGGACAGGGAAGCCTGGCGTGCTGCAGTCCACGGGGTCACAAAGAGTCGGACACGCCCGAGCGACTGAGCTGCGCTACGATGGCAGGCAGAGCGCAGGCGGTAATCCAGGGTAATCTCAGGACGGCCGGCGTAACCGTGCAGCAGAGATCTTTTCTGCACAAGGAACCTGCACTGGTCCCAGGCCTCAGGATGCGGATCTGTTTTGGGGGCCACCATTCAGCTCAGCACAGCACGTGAAGAACAAAGCACTCGAAATGTTTATACAGTGAGACCCAGATTTTGAAAACGGAAACAAAGGAGCGGGCATCAAAAGCACCGAAGTGTGTGTATGAGAGAGACTGCGACAGAGAGAAAGGACGGACAGGAAGGGAGTGCTGGCAGGAAGGCCAGGGCTCGGATGCGGGGCGAGGAGCAAAGTGCACCTCGGCCTTGGCCGAGGATGCGGTCCCCGTGGTGGTCCAGAAGCCAGGAGCACAAGAGCTCAGAGGCTCCCCAGTTCCGGGAAGTCAGCTGTGTGTTCCCGCCCCGAGGGTGAGAAACAGAGAGATGAAATGAGATCTGTACAAAAATCACATCAGTACAATTCTATCTAAATCCTTTGTCAGACCCAAGCTTGACTATGCCAGCCACGCCAGAGGCTGTCCCCGGGCAGCCGAGAAGCAGGGCAGAGGCTGCGGCCAGGCCTGCGGATGCCTGGCAGAGACAGGGTGGACAGGGCACCCGGGGGCGCAGGGAGCTCGCGAGGGCCGCTGCAGGGGCGCCCGCTGCAGGGGCAAGGGCAGACAAGCCAGGACTCCACAGGGAAAGGGAGGCCAGAGAGCCTCGCTGCCTCCAGCAGGGCTGCCAGGGCAGGCCTCCAGTCTGGACCCCATGGCATCGCCAGCAGAAGCGGTCGGCAGCCCAGGGGCAGAGGGACAGCAGACCCTGGAAGGAATTGGCTTCCCGGTTCCCTTCTGAGACCCCACTGAGTGTGCCTCTTGGGAGCTGTGGTCCAGGGCTCTGTGCCCGGGGCAGCCACAGGTGGCCCCCACGGCTACAGCACCACTGGGGAGCGTCCACACTCCCCCAGGTGCCTTACCCTCTGGCGGCTCATGGCCTCCTCCAAGCAGAGGCCACAGACATGGGATGGCCCAGGGACACGGACTCCTTGTTGCCTTTTGTTTCCTTGCTGGAATGGGACTGCCCCCAAACTGGGAAGGGCCAGCAAATGCTATCCAGAGAAGAGGTGTGGCTTCCTGAGGGGAGGCAGCCTTGTGAATTCCACCCCAGGGCTGAGAGAAGCACCCAGGTCCAGTGACAACAGGAAACAGGGACGAGCTGGTTCCCAGAGGTCACAGCTGTGAACAGCGGACAGAAACGACCAGGGAGCCAACGCTGGTGGCCTGCCTTTGACTCAGTCAACCCACTTTTCTAGAGGATGCCCCTGCCCTCCTGAAACAGCCCACCTGTCCAGCCACAGGCTGAAGTGAGCCTGTCCATCTTCCCAGGACTGGGGACCAGCTGAAACCACAGGCACCATCCTCCATCCCTTTGGAGGTTTGAAAGCACTAGTTGGCCGGGGATGCTTTTTTTTTTTTTTTTTTCCTTTTTGGAATTTGTGGAAGTGCAGTTTTTCTTTTTCTGTTTCCTCTGAAAAGGATATTGGTGTTTGGGGCTTTCTACCTTTTGTTGAATCCTCGCAAGTAATTTACATTTTCCAGTCATATCATTAACACTTACATGTTAGTTAGTAGAGAGCTGTACATAATAACTTTTTGCAAGACATAGTCCTTGGGAAAGGTCTATAAAGAAGAAAAACTTCTGGTAAGTGAAAAAAATACCCACAAGATATTATAAGGAAACACTGCCTTCAGAAACTGGAAGGAAGGGACTTCCTTGGTGCTCCAGTGATTACCAGATCCCACATGTTGCAGCTGAGACTTCTCACGCTGCAACTAAAGCTCCCCCACGCTGCAGTGAAGACCTCCTATGTGGCAACTAAGACCTGGCACAGCCAGAAGAAGGAAAAAAAAAAAAAGAAATTGGAAGGAAAATCATCTCCAACATAGACTTCTATCCCCAGCCAAATTATCAACCAAATGTGAGACATTTTCATTTAGGAAAGATCTCTAAAAGTTAACCTTCCATGTACCATTTCTGAGGGAGCCAGAATTGGTGTCTTGGTGTTCCATTTGGTGTTCCACCAAATGTCTTGGTGTTATGTTCCACCAAGACAGAGGAGGAACCCAAGAAAGGGAGGCAGGAAGTGGGAATCAGACAGGGGAGAGGGGCAGAAGGGTCCCTAAAGGATGGCGAGGAGAAGCGCAGGCCGACAGATGTGCACCAGGCCGAGAGAGGGGGCAGTCAGGCGAGGCTGGGACAGGTGGGGCTCCAGAAAGGACTGCAGGAAACAGAGCTGATAAACACGGATAGGTGGGAGAGTCTGCCATACAAAGCCACTCAGAGGAAGCTCCAGAGGGAGGATTCCATAATAAAAGAAACAGCGTCAGGAGTTGCCGTAAGAGACTGGGGAATACGATATCTCAGCACATTTATCGCTGGCTTTTCTTTTCTCAAAAAAGCTTAGCTCGAATGAAAGCGAGAGATCTGTAAGTGTGCACAGAAACTCAACAGCATCAGCACAGGAGCGGGGTGGGGAGGGGACAAAAAGGCATGGTGAACCGTGCACTTTAGTAGAAGGAAGCTGCAGATAGTGACCATTCTAAGCAATCAAAAGATGAGCAAGAGAACGTGAGTGTTTACCCTAGCACCTAACACAGTGACTGGAATATAGAAAATATTCAATAAGTACTCAGTGAGTGAATGTGTAAAGAAATGAACAGGTATGATTCTTAAGGGCAAAAAGCATGAGAATTTGTGCTTTAAATACATAATTTAAATGTATAACTTTTAAACAATCTGGAGAGCTATCTGCTTTTGGAAGTGGTGGACTAGCACGCTGTAAACCAGTTTCCATGTAGGACAATTATAAATGCTGGAGAAAATGTTAAAAAGCATCTGTTTGAAGGCATGAGGGAACAGTAAGGAAAACCCTGAGGCAGTAAGAACTTGGGAGACTATGGCTTCGGGAAGGGGACATGTAGAAATGAAAACGTGGTGTTTGGGGCCAGACTCACCCTGATTTGCTGGTGATATTTTACAAGTGATAGTTGAAAGGCTGATATCCGCTTCCTGAAGTCTATGGGACTGGAGAAACACTTGAGGTTTAGGCCTTATCAAGAAAGAGGATCCTTGGTGCTCCAGGGAAAAATGAGACTTTGAAATTCACTAGCTTTCACAAAGACTGAAGCCCTTCTTCCCAAAGGATCCATCTTGGGGTGGACTAAGGCCATCTGGCCCCAGTCTAACTGCCAGAAGCAAAACAAAGTAATCTTTTGAGGAAGATAACACTATTCATAGCTGTAACGTCTCATTTTTTTCATAGCTGTGAGCTCTCATTTTTGTTCACAGTATTTGATCAAAAATCACCTGGCATTCCATGGAACAAGATCAAATAACTAAAAACCAAGAGAGAGACAATAGAAACAGGTCTATGGGAGACATAGGTGCCGCAGTTATCAGTTGACTGTGATTAATATGTTTAAGACAGATGACAAGCTGAGAAATTGAGCAAAGAATGGAAAACTACACAAATTAATTAAATGGCAGGTGGAACAACTGAAAAGCACAGTAAATAGAAATAGGAACTCACAGGTGCAGGTAAACAGGGTTCACCTTTAACAGCCTATTGGTTATGCCTATAGAGAAGACTATGGATGGAATGTAGGTAAAATAATTGAAGCTTAGATAAAATGTCCAGCCTGAGACATGTAGAGGAAAAAGATGGGAAATACAGACAAAAGCTACGAGAGAAACACGGAGCACGGCAAAAAGTCCTAACGCAGGTGTGACCGCAGCCCCTGAAGGAGAGGAGACAGGAGGGAGAGACGCAACGTTTAAAGAGACAATGACAGAGATTTCCAGAGATGATGAAAGACAAGACTGGAGATAAAGGGAGCCACAGGCGGGACGGATCCACAGAGAACCACATGTAAGGGCAATGCAAAACTGCTGGAACCAAGACCAACAGAAAGTCTTAAGAGCACTTAGAGCGAATGGCTGATCGCCTCCAGAGAGGCAGCAATCAAATAGCCGTGGCTTCTCAGCAAAGTCGACGGAGTGAAACCATAGAGACGCTTAGAAACACCAGAAACAGACCTTACAACCTGTGGAACTAGCATTCCACTTCCAGCACAAATACTCCTCAAAAATAAAGGTAGGAAGGACTTCCCTGGGGGCCCAGTGGCTAAGAATTGGCCTTCCAATGCTGGGGACACGGTGTGACCCCTGGCCCAGGAAGATCCCACATGCTGCAGGGCGACTAAGCCTACCAGCTGCAACTACTGAAGCCTGAGCTCAAGAGCCCATGCCGGGCAACAAGGGAAGTCACTGCAATCCGAAGCCCGCAAGCCTCCACGAAGAGTGGCCTCTGCTTGCGAAACCAGGAAAGCCTGAGGCGGAAACCAAGACCCAGCACAGCCAAAAGTAAATCAGCACTTTTTTTTTTTTTCCCCCAAAGGGAGAATAAAAAACATTTCAGACAGACAAAACCTGACACAATCTGTCGCCTGAATACTTGCACTGAAAGGAACGTGAAACGGAAGGAAAGCGGCTCCACGTGCAAGCGCCGAGGCGTGGAAAGGACTAAGCGTCGATGGACGGGATATACAAGCAAGCTTAGAAGGACTGACTCGTTGGAACAGACCCTGATGCTGGGAAAGCCTGAAGGCGGGAGGAGAAGGGGACAACAGAGGATGAGATGGTTGGATGGCATCACCGACTCGACGGACATGAGTTTGAGTAAACTCTGGGAGCTGGTGATGGACAGGGAAGCCTGGCGTGCTGCAGTCCATGGGGTTGCAAAGAGTCGGACACGCCTGAGCGACTGAGCTGAAAATGAATACTGACTATGCAAACCATATTGTAATATTTTGTGTGGTTCAAAATATATGTGGACGTAAAACCTATGGGAGATAAACGGAGTTAAAGTCCTATATAGCCTGAGAAGTGGTAAAAGTGCAGCTTTATATCACATTTTTGTCGTAATCTCTAGAATAGTTTCTAAAAGAACAGTGAAAGGGTACATAACTCACAAGGTAACAGAGCAAGAAATGAAATACCAAAAAACACGTAAGTCCAAAAAAGGCAAAACGAGAGAGAAAAAGCAGCATGGAAAAAGTAGGACAAACAGAAAACTATAGTGAAAGGAGAGATTTATGCCCGAATGCGTCAGCAACTGTGCGTGAATGGGGAAGGCACTCCAAGTTAGAGACAAAAATTGTCAGAACTGATTACGTTTGAAAACACTGCGTATAGAAATTCCCTGGTGGGCCAGAGGTTAAGAATTTGCCTGCCATTGCAGGGGACACTGGTTAAAACCCTGGTCCAAGAAGATTCCACACGCTGTGGAGCAAGTAAGCCCGTGTGGCATGACAGCTGAGCCTGTGCTCTAGGGCCCTCACGCTGCAACCACGGAGCCCACATGCCGCAGTGACTGAAGCCCGTGTGCCCTCGAGCCCATGCGCGGCACCAAGAGAAGCCCCTGGAGCAGCCTGCACATCGCAGCTAGGAGGCAGTCCCTGCTCACCGCGACCACATCGCAGCTAGCAAACAGCCCCTGCTCACCGCGGCCACATTGCAGCTAGCAGGCAGCCCCTGCTCACCGCGACCACATCTCAGCTAGCAAGCAGCCCCCGGTCACCGCGGCCACATTGCAGCTAGCAGGCAGCCCCTGCTCACCGCGACCACAGAAAAGCCTTGATGCAACGGAAACCGGCTGGCACAGCCAGAAATACAGAAATACTGAAATTTTAAAAATGTGGCCTGCAAGAGATGCACTATAAACATGAAAACCCAGGAGGGCCAATGGTAAAAAGATAAGAAAAGATACCTCCTGAAGACACTGACCAAAGGAAGCCTTTGTGGAAAATATCAGAGACTTGAAGATAAAACACATACCAGAGCTGGAGAGCACTTTGTGATTGTCGATTGCTGACGGTAAAAGACAATAGCATCATCATCGTCTGGGATTTAATTGTATGTAGAAGTAGAACGTATGATCAGGAGCAACACAAAAGGCAGGAAGGCGTGAAGAGAGTCAAGCGGCCCTGAGATCACAGCGCTGTCTGGGAAGTGGGAGAAGTGCTAGCATATTATGGTCGGAAATGTCAATGGTTCCTGTTGTCCTTAACCATGATGAGAATATTAAAAGACTGCAAAATCAAAAGCTGGAGGTTCCCAGTGGGGAGGGGCAAGGGGGGAGGGGAAGCACGGAGGCGGGAGATTAAGAAACACCATCACGTCTAAAACACACTACAAGGACATGCTGCCCAGCACGGGGCACGTAGCCAGTATTCCATACTGACTATCAGTGGAGCGTAACCTTTAAAGCCTGTGAATCACTATATTATACACCTATGGCATATGATTGGAGAAGGCGATGGCACCCCACTCCAGTGCTCTTGCCTGGAAAATCCTATGGATGGAGGAGCCTGGTGGGCTGCAGTCCATGGGGTCGCTGAGAGTCAGACACGACGGAGCGACTTCCCTTTCACTTTTCACTTCCATGCACTGGAGAGGGAAATGGCACCGCACTCCAGTGTTCTTGCCTGGAGAATCCCAGGGACTGGGGAGCCTGGTGGGCTGCCGTCTATGGGGTCGCACAGAGTCGGACACGACTGAAGTGGCTTAGCATAACATATAATCTCGTACATCAACCATATTTTTAGAACAGATTAGTAAATGAACTATGTCTTTTGCGGGGATTCCCTGGTGGCTCAGTGCTGAAGAAACTGCCTGCCAGCGCAGGAGACACAGTCCAATCCCCGGGAGAAGGAAGTGGCAGCTGGTCCAGCGCTCTCGCCTGGGAAACCCCACGGACAGCGGAGCCTGGCGGGCTGGAGTCCATGGGGCTGCAGAGTCAGACAGGGCTTAGTGACTAGCACAGTAACGGCGTCTTTCGTGAGTAGCATACAGGATCTCACTGGTGGCTCAGATGGTGAAGGACACACCTGCAGTGCAGGAGACTTGGGTCGGGCAGATCCCCTGGAGAAAGCAATGGCTACACACAGCATTCTTGCCTGGAGGATTCCAGGGACAGAGGAGCCTGGCGGGCTGGAGTCTGTGGGGTCGCAGAGTCAGACACGACTGACTGACTAACACTGTCGCTTTCACAAGCAGTATATAGCTGGGCTTGAGGTTTCAGTTCAGCGTGACTTTTACATTCTTTTAATTAGAAATTTCAGTCTTTTAAATTTAATTTAATCACTTATATTTTTTGGATGTGTTATTATACTTTTTTTATTTATCCTGTTTTATCTTCTCTTTTCTTTCTGGCCTTCCTTTGGATTAATGCTTTTCCCCCCCTCTATTAGCTTTTGGTTCAAAGACAAGCAATAAAAGGACTGATAGATTTTTTTACAGTATAAAATTCAAAATGTTTGAACATAAAGAATAATTAACATAAAGACCAATCAAAAAACAGGGAGAAATACTTGTTTCATAATTGCCAAAGGGCCAATACATTTATTACAAAGAGAGTTCCTGAAAGCGAATAAGGAAAAAAATATCCTAAGGGACTTCCCTGGAGTCCATAAGACTCTGAGGGCCCACTGCAGGGGCCCAGGGCTCCACCCCCGGTCAGCAAATTAGTGCTGCCGCCAGAGATCCTGCGTATCGCAACTAAGACCCGGAGAGGGCAAATAAGTAAATATTTAAAAATTTAAAAATATTCTGATATAAATGGGCAAATGATATGAACAGGTGATTCACGAAGAAAAAGAAATGTTCAATGAGTAAACAAAAGTCCAGCTTCCATTCATAATTTGGCAAATACAACTAAGTGAATTAATGAGAGACAACTTATCAAGTTGGCAAACATTAAACAAAACTGAAATACTTGCTGTTAGCACAGGTGCCGGGGGAAGGGCATTCTGTGGCGCACCTGACGGCAGACGACCTCCTTTAGGAAGGCGTTTAGGGAGCGTCCAGCACACCCTCAGAGTGCACATCGTTAAGACGTGCGTGTCCTCTCTGGCCCCCAAAATCCTCTTCCAGGAATTTGTCCCAAGGAAATAGATCTGGTGTGAAGATATTTATTAGGAAGGCACTTGGGAAATTGTTGTAATTAGCATACATCCACACACACACACACACACACACACACACGCGCGCGCGCGCGCGTGGGAGAGGCGGAGTTAAATGGACACAGCAGCCGAGTGAGAGAGTTCCCACTGAGCAAAACCGGAATAATCTGATGACAAAGGGCTGTCGTGTTGGAGTCTCACCCAGAGAACAGAATGAGCGCCTCTGCGTTCATACTGATACAAGTAGGAGACTGAGGAACGTTCCTAACTGCAGGCGGGGGGGGGGCATCCCACCCGACCCTGGTAGACACTCTGTCGGCAGGAGGACAGAGCCTGACCCCACAAGGGTGTGCTGTGGTTAGTGACTGGCTTTCAAAGGGGGACGAAGGAGGGGCTTTAGAGCAAGCTGGCCGACAGCCCCCCAGGGCAGGTGATCAAGGTCAGCACCCGCAGCGGTGGGCCCTGCTGGAATGAAGCTTGGCCGGGATCAGTGAGGAAGCACGCCACCTCCGTGGTCCCCCTTCCCAGGACCCGCATCCCCAGTGTAACTACGAGAGAAGCATCACACAGACCCCACTGAAGCATATCCCACCACCCAGCTGACCCGCTCTCCTGAAGACTGTCACGGCCACTAGAACTACGAAAGTCTGAGGACCCGTCACCGCCCCGAGGAGCCCGAGCGGACAGGGCGACTGAACGCAGGGCGGATCCTGGAGCAGAAGGCGGGCAGGAGGGAAGGACAGAGGGAGGAGGGATGGTGCATGGGCTCTCTGTTCAGCTCAGCGCAGTCGCTCAGCCGTGTCCAACTCTTTGCGACCCCATGAATCGCAGCACACCAGGCCTCCCTGTCCATCACCAACTCCAGGAGTTCACTCAAACTCACGTCCATCGAGTCGGTGATACCATCTAGCCATCTCATCCTCGGTCGTCCCCTTCTCCTCCTGCCCCCAATCCCTCCCAGCGTCAGAGTCTAATAATGTATCAGCAGCGGGTTCGTTAGCTGTGACCAAGGCTCTGTGCTAAAGTGAGATGTAAATAACAAGGAGAGCTGGGTGGGCGGTATATGGGAACCCTTTGTACTGTCTTTACCATTTTTACGTACACCTAAAACTGCTCTAAAACAAAAAGTTTATTTAAGAAATAGACAAAAGTATGCCAGATTACAAAACAGCATATATAATATGATTGGGTTTTGAATCAAAATCGTAGAGAAGCATGTGGACGGAAAGGAGACCCAGCGAGTCCATCCTGAAGGAGACCAGCCCTGGGATTTCTTTGGAAGGACTGATGCTAAAGCTGAAACTCCAGTGCTTTGGGCACCTCATGCAAAGCGTTGACTCATTGAAAAAGACTCTGATGCTGGGAGGGATTGGGGGCAGGAGGAGAAGGGGATGACAGAGGATGAGATGGCTGGATGGCATCACTGACTCGATGGATGGGAGTCTGAGTGAACTCCGGGAGATGGTGATGGACAGTGAGGCCTGGCGTTCTGCGATTCATGGGGTCACAAAGAGTCTCATGGGGTCACAAAGAGTCGGACACGACTGAGTGACTGAGCTGAACTGAACTGAACAGAGCGATAATCCAAATGACACAATGTGACATCCTAACTGTGTGTTTATCAAACTTCCATTTAAAAATTAACTCCCCTTTTGGGGAATGCAATGACTCTTTCTGTGGATGAGTGAACTGCTCACTCTCTTTCTTCCTTTTGTTCTGTCCGAATCGCTTCGCGTGTTTGTTTCTGTCCCCTGTGCTGGGTCTTTGTTGCTGCGCGGGGTGGTCTCCAGTTGCACCGAGTGAGGGCTACCCCTCAGGTGTGGGGCCCGTCTTCACCAAGCTGGCGGCTCTGGTTTTGCACCATGAGATCCAGAGCGTGGGCTCGGCAGTCGTGGTGCTTGGGCTTCCTGGCTCCGTGGCACGTGGGATCCTCCCGGATCAGACTGCAAAGCCGTGTCCCCTGCACTGGCCGGCAGATTCTTTGCCACTGAGCCAGCAGGGAAGCCCCTGCTTCTGGTACTTTAAAGCTCCCTCATTAGGCGCATTCAAGTTTAGGACTGCTGTGTCTTCCTGGAGAGTCAGCCTTTCATCACTGTGAAATTTTCTCCATTTCTGGTGACACGCTTCGTTTTGCGCTGTCAGCTCCGCATCTTGGTATGTGATTTTCATTTACACTCTTTGCATTTTGTTCTGTCTCTCTTTCCTTGAATTCCTTTGGGTGAATCACAGATTTTTTTAATATCCAATTTCATTGCCTCCACTGATTTTTTTTTTTTTTTGTATTGGCATATAGCCGATTAACTATGTTGTGATAGTTTCAGGTGAACGGCAAAGGGACTCAGCCATACATAAACACGTATCCATCCTCCCCCAAACTCCCCTCCCATCCAGGCTGCCACATGGCATTGAGCCGAGTTCCCTGTGCTACACAGGTCCTTGTTGGTTGGCCATTTAAAATGTAGCAGTGTGTACATGTCCGTCCCAAACTCCCTAACTACCCCTACCCCACAGCAACTATAAACTCATTCTCTGAGTCTGTGAGTCTCTTTCTGTTTGGTCAGTTCTATTTGCGTCATTTTTTAGATTCCACATACGAAGGTACGTCACACAACATTTCTCCTTCTCTGTCTGACTTCACTGAGTACGACAGTCTCTAGGTCCGTCCGTGTTGTTGCAAATGGCCTGATTCCATTCTTTTCAATGGCCGAGCGACACCCCATTTTATGTCTATGCCATCTTTTCTGCCCACCCCTCTGTCGACGGACACCCAGCCTGCTTCCGTGCCTCGGCTGCTGTACACAGTGCTGCGGCGCACGCTGGGGTGCACGCGTCTTTTCCATCACCGTTTTCTCTGGGCACACGCCCAGGATTGTGGGATTGCTGGATCATATGGTAGCTCCGTTTCTAGTTTTTTAAAGAACCTCCATACTGTTCTCCATCGTGCCTGCACCAACTTGCACCCCACCAACAGTGCAAGAGGGCTTCCTTCTCGATACACCCTCTCCAGCATTCCCTGTCCGTGGATTCTTTGATGATAACCATTCTGGCTGGTGTGGAGTGACACGTCACTGCAGTTTGATTTGTATTTCTCTAATAATTATCAATCTTGAAAGTCTTTTCATGTGTCTTTTGGGCATCTGTATGTCCTTTTTGGAGAAATGTTTAATCAGGTCTTCTGCCCATTTGTTGATTAGGTTGTTGGTTTTGATGAGCTGTTTGTAAATTCTGGAGACTAGCACCTTGTCAGTTACATCACTTGCAAATACTTTCCCGCCCAATCTATGAGCTGTTTTTTCGTTTTGTTCATTGTCTCTTTTGCTGTGCAAAAGCTTTGAGTTTAAGTAGGTTCCATTTATTTATTTTTGTTTTTATTTCCATCCTGGGAGACAGACTGCATAAAAATATTGCTTTGATTTATGTCAGAGAGTGTTCTGCCTATGTTTTCCTCTAGGAGTTTTATAGTTTGGTCTCACATTTAGGCCTTTAATCCATTTTGAGCTTATTTTTGTGTTTGGTGTTAAAGAATGACCTAATTTCATTTTTTTTACATGTAGCTATCCATTTCTCACAGAACTAGAACAAAAAAATCCATTGACTTTTAAAGTTATACTTCTTCTGGTATTGTTTTAGAGGCTGTCCTAGAAATTACAGTATACAGTCCATGTCTTTAAGTTCATAGCATGCCTTTCAATGGTATTTCACAGCTGTGTAAGAGCCTGAAAACAGCATCATTCCGTACGCTCCCTCTCCCACCCTTTGCGCTTTTAAGTGCCTGTCATTTTACGTCTATGCTATAAACTGAAAAAAAAAAGACACCTTATCTTTTCAAGAATTCAAACTACATACAGGGACTTTGCCGGTAGGTAGGGATCTGCCTGCCAGTGGGAGACATGGGCTCGACCCTCGGTCTGGGAAGATTCCACGGAACAACTAAGTCCGTGCACCGCAGCTGCTAAGCCTGTGCTCTCGGGCCTGTGAGCCACAACTGCCGAAGCTGAGCACCCACGGCTGCTCCTGGGCTCTGCCACGAGAGGAGCCTCCCCGGCCCGAAGCCTGCGCATCATGCAGAAGAGCAGCCCCGCGCTCTGCAGCCAGAGAGAGCGCAAGTGCATCAACAAAGACCCAGCACAGCCAGAGACAGACGAGCAGAGAGACAGCTGAAAAACACGCATAAACGAGAGATCGCTACTGTTGTCGAGTCGCTTATTGCCATCTGACTCTTTGCAACCCCATGGACTGTAGCCCGCCAGGTTCCTCTGCCCATGGGATTTCTCAAGCAAGAATACCACAGTGGGCATCCATCACCTTCTCCAGGGAATCTTCTTGACACGGGGATCAAAGTCACGTCTCTTGCATTACAGGCTGATTCTTTACCACTGAGCCGTCAGGGAAGTCACACACATATATAGGGGTGTGTGTGTGTGTGTGTGTGTGTGTGTGTGTGTGTGTGTAAGACTGCAATGTTTCCCACATTTGCCTCGATAGTCACCCATTCTGGTGCCCTTTCTTCCTTCAGGAAGATCCAGAGTCTCATGACGTATCATTCCTCTTGATCCCAAAGGACTTCTTACAGTATTTCTCATAGAGCAGGTCTATGACACATATTTTCCAGACTTTGTAGATCTCAAATTGTCCCTATTTTGCCTTAACGTTTGAAAGACACTTCTCTGGACCTAGACGTCTAGACTGACTTCCTTCCAGCACGGCAAGGATATGTGTTCCATTGTCTCCTGGTTTCTGCTCTTTCTACAAAAAGTCAGCTGTAATTCATTTTCCCTTGGGTGGTTTTCAAGGATCTTTTTATCTTTGGTTTCCATGAGTTTGACTTTAGTGTGCCTAACATGCACTTTTCGGAGAAAGCAATGGCACCCTACTCCAGTACTCTTGCCTGGAAAATTCCATGGATGGAGGAGCCTGGTAGGCTGGAGTCCATGGGGTCACTAAGAGTCGGACACAACTGAGCAACTTCACTTTCACTTTTCACTTTCATGCATGGGAGAAGGAAATGGCAACCCACTCCAGTACTCTTGCCTGGAGAATCCCAGGGATGGCAGAGCCTGGTGGGCTGCCATCTATGGGGTAGCACAGAGTCGGACACTTCTATCTGTTTTTAATGTATTGAGGGTTTGTTGAACTTTTGGGATATGTAGACTGATATCTTTAATCAGTTTTGGAAAGTTGTCAGCCATTATACCTTCAAATGTTTCTTCTCCCTCATTCTCTCTGTTCTCCTTGTGAGATGCCAAATTTATGCAGGTTAGAACATGACTGAGTGACTGAAATGAACTGAACTGAACTAGAACATTTGATATTGACTCACAGATCTTCGTCAGTGGGTTAGATGTGATATTTAGTTTCATCTTCAAGGGAGAAATACCCAAGTATGGGCAACACAAATGGTTGCACCTTTGCTGTGCAGTAAGGACAGGCTAGGCCATGCTCAAAGGCTTACACAAACAAGAGCTCACCGTTTGCTCATACAGCATGTCCCTCTTGGGTCAGCTGGAGCTATTCAGGAACAGAGTCCAGCCTGCATCTGGAACACTGACGGCTGTTATGGCAGAGGAAGAAGAAAGTATGGATAGCCACGGTTGGCTCTTCTACCCATCCGTGAAAAATATCGTTTCTGTTCACATATTGGTGGTATCAAGTCATATGGCCAAATCTGAGTCAGTGGGCAAGGAAGCACACTCTTTCTCTAAGGACAGAGAACAGTGTGTCTGAATAATAACCTTCCACCACAGTCCACCCTTCTGACCACACACAACTGCTTTCCTCCCCCTTGACAAGAGTGACAATCCAAAGTCCCAGGTGGTAGGTCATCAGGATTGTGTTTATATCAGGTCTTGATCTGGAGGCCAAAGAACTAAGAAGTTGAGTCTACCTTCCATGCCACACGTGTGATAGGCAGGGGCTGGGCGGGAGGGCAGGGCTGAGATGGCCACAGTGAGCACTCCTGTGTGGGAAGCAGGAGTGGGAGGCACACGGTGTCACTGGTCCACCGCAGCTCTGATCTCTCACTGGGCAGGGGCTGAGAGGCCTTCTCGAAAAGGACCCTTGCTCAGTCGCCTGTTCGCGGTGGCCATTTTCTCCATTCCTGGGACCTCCTTTTCCACTCTCTTTCTTGGCTACATGTAAGAGGCACTGAAGGATTTCTTTTCCTTGGAGAAATGAGCATGTTTCCTGGGCTGTTTCTTGGTTATCGAAGGCACCGGGCCCAAGGTTTGCAATCACAGTCTCTTTCAGCACAGCCTGGAGGCACAGGGCTCAGAAACACAACCAGCCCTCTCTGACTTCAGTCAGCTCCATGTGCCAACAGACACACCCACAATCCACCGAGACGGAGATGCACCCTCTCTCTGGACTTCAACGCAGGTACCTGAAGCTTGTCAGGAACTAAGAGAAAGCTACATTAGTCTCTGCAAGGACTTATGGGTGTCACCTTAAGTCTTTCAGAGGTGTTAACAGTAGGCATCAGAGCCATACAGCTAATTTGTGGAAGGCAGTGCTTTGATCGGCTTTTGTCATTCAGAGCCCTTTTCAGATTCACCTTTTACTGGTTGGAGGTGAGAATCATTTCTATACTCAAATGTGTAAACTTTCTGTTTTTTGGAATCTCCTTATTTCTTTTCATTCCTACTTGTACACCAGGTCGCTCTTTGCTGAGTGTCTCTCATGGTGCCTTGTCCCATGCAGACAGCAGCCACCAAACCACACTCTACATTCTGCTGGCCCGAAACCTCAGCTCATTAGGGTTTGATATTGGTGCTCGTGTCCAACTCTTGAGACCCCTGGACTGTAGTCTGCCAGGCTCCTCTGTCCATGGGATTTCCCAGGCAAGCATACTGGAGTGAGTTGCCATTGCCTTCTCCAGGGGATCTTCCCGACCCAGGAATCAAACCTGGGTCTCCATCTATTTCACAAGTTAGTGACAGTTTTACCAACTGTCATACACACCATGTACCTTGGGCTTTCCTAGTGGTTCAGCTGGTAAAGAATCTGCCTGCAATGAGGGAGACCTGGATTTGATCCCTGGGTTGGGAAGATCCTCTGGAGTGGAATACTACCCACTCCAGTATTCTGGCCTTGAGAATTCCATGGACTATAGTCCATGGGGTCGCAAAGAGTTGGACGCGACTGAGCAACTTTCACGTATACTATGTACCAAGTGCCTCCCTCCAGCCTCCAGCAGATGTCCCCTCACTGCAGTCCCCCAGGCCCTGGAGCCAGTGCCATGGTTTTAGGACTCCAGGCAGCGGTATCTCACTCCTGGCACCCAGTCCTATAGACTCTATGACAGGCCAAGTTATAGCACCACATAAGTCACTCTGAAGCCACTACCAGCGGCAAGAGTGCCACGCTTCGCGTCGTCACCTCCTTCCCTTCACAGGGCTGGCCCACCATTTATAATGCAGGACGACCGAGCAGCCTCTGTCAATTTTGCCAAAATAGAGAGAAAAGAGATGGAGGAAACGTGCAGTTGCTTAAAGCCTCGGTGTAGGTGTGACCCCTGTCCCTTTTGCGTACTGCCATTAGCCAGAGTAAATCACACACCCAAGTCTGACATCTACCGGACAGGGAAGCACCATCGTTCCCCAGAGAAGGGGAGCAACCTGCGACACTATCCACCACACCTGCCTGTGAGACAATATCTCAGAGAAGCACCCAAGAAGAGTCCTAAGAAGGAGAGAAACTAATAGATTCTGCAGTGAAAATTATTTTTTAAGCTTCAAATCTGAAAATGTTGAGGTGAACTTTCGACTGATAAGAAATGGTTTTTATCTGCATTTTGTAAAGCTTTTAGGAAACCATCTAATCGGGCACATGCATAGTGATTACCGGGAAGGACACCACCTCCATGCAGAAGGTTGTCTTCTGAGCTCAGGTGACGACACTGGACCTGGAGGAGGTGGCTCTGAGGCCTGGCCTGGCTCATACATGGGGCCAGGGGCAGGCCTGGCTCTCTGGGAATCAAGGCTTTCATCAGGCACATCATAGCCCCATGGATGATCTCCAAGGCTTCTCCCAAGTCTCCATTTTTCTATATAATCTACATATTTTCAAAGGTTTTTCAAGAAAATCGTCATTCTTTGAAAATGTTATTTCGTATTTCAGAATACAACACTGAATTGCCTTTTCACTTTTTGTGTTTCAAACAATAAGCCATTTACATGAAACAAGCATTTTTAAGAGTGTGTTTGATCCTGCGGCTGTCTCACCATGTGCTATTCTAGTCCTCTGTTTGGAACCCAAAAATCATTTCCAAAGCGACTAATTACAGTGTAAGTGACAGGCGTTGGATTACCGCTGCTGGTAGGAAATTAGAAGCAGCCATCATGCAAATATTAAAAGCTTCTTATTTTTTAAGTGCTCCCCAAAACTAGTACAAGATTTTTTTAAAAATGCAGGAAAGACATATACAATATCCAATATAGAAATGAACTTCTCAAGTTGGCTTTGTGAGTGATGAGCTCAGCGTGAATCAGAAGGGAATTATTTTCTCTCTGGGACTTTATACGTTCCCTGGAATCAGTGGAGCTTGCTTGTGTGGACTGTGTCTGGTTCTCTCTCTGTCCTGTTGGTCTGTGTATCTGCCCCTCTGCTAGCGCCGCACCCTCCTGATTGCTGCACGTTAGGTCTTAATATCAGGCATGACCCCACCCACTCTCTGCTTTGCCAAGACTGTTGTTGGTGTTCTGGGGCCATGCCTCTTCATTTAAATTGTAGAGTCCGCTTGTCCTTGTCTACAAAACTTGCTTAGGTTTTAATAGGGACCAAATTAAGCCTACGGATCATTTCAGGGAGAAATGACACATTTGTTCTCTTGTGGCTTCCATTCCACAAACACAGGCTGTCATTCCACTTTTCAAACCTTTGATTTCTTTCATCAGCATTTTGTAGGTTTAGACATACAGACCTACACATATTTTGTTAATTGAATACCTGCGTTCGTGTGTGCTAAGTAGCGTCAGTCATGTCTGACTCATTGCGATGCTATGGACTGTAGCCCACCAGTCTCCATTGTCCATGGAATTTTCCAGGCAAGAATACTGGAGAGGGTTGCCATTTCCTACTCCAGGGAATCTTCCTGACCCAGGGGCTGAACCCATATCTCTTATATCTCCTGCACTGGCAGGCGGGTTCTTTACCACTAGCACCACCTGCGAAGGCCAACTGAAGTAAGTATTTCATTATCTTTGGGGTATTCTTGCCTTGAGAACCCCATGAACAGTATAAAAAGGCAAAATGACAGGATACTGAAAGAGGAACTCCCCAGGTCGGTAGGTGCCCAATATGCTACTGGAGATCAGTGGAGAAATAACTCCAGAAAGGATGAAGGGATAGAGCCAAAGCAAAAACAA
The DNA here is from genome assembly GCF_001704415.2 of Capra hircus. Taxonomy (NCBI): domain Eukaryota; kingdom Metazoa; phylum Chordata; class Mammalia; order Artiodactyla; family Bovidae; genus Capra; species Capra hircus. The sequence goes on from NC_030813.1 coordinate 116,054,281, forward strand.
TACCCAGCTGTGGATGTGACTGGTGATAGAAGCAAGGTCCAATGCTGTAAAGAGCAATATTGCATAGGAACCTGGAATGTCAGGTCCACGAATCAAGGCAAATTGGAAGTGGTCAAACAGGAGATGGTAAGAGTCAACGTCGACATTCTAGGAATCAGCAAACTAAAATGGGCTGGAATGGGTGAATTTAACTCAGATGACGATTATATCTACTACTGCGGGCAGGAATCCCTTAGAAGAAATGGAGTAGCCATCATGGTCAACAAAAGAGTCTGAAATGCAGTACTTGGATGCAATCTCAAAAATGACAGAATGATCTCTGTTTGTTTCCAAGGCAAACCATTCAATATCACAGTTATCCAAGTCTATGCCCCAACCAGTAACACTGAAGAATCTGAAGTTGAACAGTTTTATGAAGACCTACAAGACATTTTAGAACTAACACCCAAAAAAGATGTCCTTTTCATTATAGGGGACTGGAATGCAAAAGTAGGAAGTCAAGAAACACCTGGAGTAACAGGCAAATTTAGCCTTGGAATGCAGAATGAAGCAGGGCAAAGACTAATAGAGTTTTGCCAAGAAAATGCACTGTCATAGCAAACACCCTCTTCCAACAACACAAGAGAAGACTCTACACATGGACATCACCAGATGGTCAACACCGAAATCAGACTGATTATATTCTTTGCAGCCAAAGATGGAGAAGCTCTATACAGTCAACAAAAACAAGACCAGGAGCTGACTGTGGCTCAGATCATGAACTCCTTATTACCAAATTCAGACTCAAATTGAAGAAAGTAGGGAAAACTACTAGACCATTCAGGTATGACCTTAATCAAATCCCTTATGATTATACAGTGGAAGTGAGAAATAGATTTAAGGGACTAGATCTGATAGACAGAGTGCCTGATGAACTATGGAATGAGGTTCGTGACATTGTACAGGAGACAGGGATCAAGACCATCCCCATGGAAAAGAAATGCAAAAAAGCAAAATGGCTGTCTGGGGAGGCCTTACAAATAGCTGTGAAAAGAAGAGAGGCGAAAAGCAAAGGAGACAAGGAAAGATATAAGCATCTGAATGCAGAGTTCCAAAGAATAGCAAGAAGAGATAAGAAATCAGCAATCAAGGCAAAGAAATAGAGGAAAACAACAGAATGGGAAAGACTAGAGATCTCTTCAAGAAAATTAAAAACACCAAGGGAACATTTCCTGCAAAGATGGGCTCAATAAAGGACAGAAATAGTCTGGACCTAACAGAAGCAGAAGATATTAAGAAGAGGGGGCGAGAATACACAGAAGAACTATACAAAAAAGATCTTCATGACCAAGATAATCACGATGGTGTGATCACTCACCTAGAGCCAGACATCCTGGAATGTGAAGTCAAGTGGGCCTTAGAAAGCATCACTATGAACAAAGCTAGTGGAGGTGATAGAATTCCAGTTGAGCTCTTTCTATTCCTGAAAGATGATGCTGTGAAAGTGCTGCACTCAATATGCCAGCAAATTTGGAAAACTCAGCAGTGGCCACAGGACTGGAAAAGGTCAGTTTTCATTCCCATCCCAAAGAAAAGCAATGCCAAAGAATGCTCAAACTACCGCACAATTGCACTCATCTCACACGCTAGTAAAGTCATGCTCAAAATTCTCCAAGCCAGGCTTCAGCAATACGTGAACCGTGAACTCCCTGATGTGCAAGCTGGTTTTAGAAAAGGCAGAGGAACCAGAGATCAAATTGCCAACATCCGCTGGATCATGGAAAAAGCAAGAGAGTTCCAGAAAAACATCTATTTCTGCTTTATTGACTATGCCAAAGCCTTTGACTGTGTGGACCACAATAAACTGTGGAAAATTCTTCAAGAGATGGGAATACCAGACCACCTGACCTGCCTCTTGAGAAACCTGTATGCAGGTCAGGAAGCAACAGTTAGAACTGGACATGGAACAACAGAGTGGTTCCAAATAGGAAAAGGATTACGTCAAGGCTGTATATTGTCACCCTGCTTATTTAACTTCTATGCAGAGTACATCATGAGAAATGCTGGGCTGGAGGAAGCACAAGCTGGAATCAAGATTGCCGGGAGAAATATCAATAACCTCAGATATGCAGATGACACCACCCTTATGGCAGAAAGTGAAGAGGAACTCAAAAGCCTGTTGATGAAAGTGAAAGAGGAGAGTGAAAAAGTTGGCTTAAAGCTCAACATTCAGAAAACAAAGATCATGGCATCCGGTCCCATCACTTCATGGGAAATAGAAGGGTATATAGTGGAAACAGTGTCAGACTTTATTTTTTGGGGCTCCAAAATCACTGCAGATGGTGGCTGCAGCCATGAAATTAAAAGATGTTTACTCCTTGGAAGAGAAATTATGACCAACCTAGATAGCATATTGAAAAGCAGGGATATTACTTTGCCAACAAAGGTCCATCTAGTCAAGGCTATGGTTTTTCCAGTGGTCATGTATGGATGTGAGAGTTGGACTGTGAAGAAGGCTGGGCGCCGAAGAATTGGTGCTTTTGAACTGTGGTGTTGGAGAAGACTCTTGAGAGTCCCTTGGGCTGCAAGGAGATCCAATCAGTCCCTCTTAAAGGAGATCAGCCCTGGGATTTCTTTGGAGGGAATGATGCTGAAGCTGAAACTCCAGTACTTTGGCCACCTTATGCGAAGAGTTGACTCATTGGGAAAGACTCTGATGCTGGGAGGGATTGGGGGCAGGAGGAGAAGGGGACAACAGAGGACGAGATGGCTGGATGGCATCACGGATTCGATGGATGCGAGTCTGAGTGAACTCCGGGAGTTGGTGATGGACAGGGAGGCCTGGCGTGCTGCGATTCATGGGGCCGCAAAGAGTCGGCACGACTGAGCGACTGAACTGAACTGAACTGAACTGAAGACCTCCTGTATAGACAATCACACCACCTACAAATACAGCTTTATATCTTCCTTCCCAATCTGTATACCATGTATTTCTTTTCCTTGACTCATCTAGTGGCCAGAACTTCCACATTCAGTACTAATAAGTTGTTACTGATCTTTTTTTAAGAGTTATTTATTTTAATTGGAGGCTAATTACAATATTGTGGTGGGTTTTGGCATACATTCACATGAATCAGCCATGGGTGTACATGTGTTCCCCCCCTGAACACCCCTCCCGCCTCCCTCCCATCCCATGCCTCAGGGTCATCCCAGTGCACCAGCCCTGGGCACCCTGTCTCATGCATCGAACCTGGACTGGAAGGCATGCAGCCTTTTCCCATGTAATATGCTGTCGGCTGTAGTTTGTTTTAATAGATGTTCTTTATCAAGTTGTGGTTGCTCCCCTGTATTTCTAAATTCCTGAGTTTTTACCATGAACGGGTGCTGGATTTTGTCAGGTGCTTTGTCTGGGTCAATGGATATCATCATATTATTTTTATTCTTTGGCCTGATCATATATTGGACCACACTGTTTGGTTTTCTAATATTAAACCAGCCTTGCCCATCTGGAATAAATCCCACTTGGACACAGTGTATAGATTTTTGTGTTGTTGGATTTGGTTTGCTAATATTTTGCTGAGGAGTTTTCACATCTAAATTCAGGAGTGATATTGGTCTGTGTGGGGCTTTGTTTTATTCTGTTTTCACTCTTTGTCTGGTTTCGGTATTGGGACAATACTAGCTTCTCAAGTATGACTGGGAAGCGCTCCTCTTCTACTTTCTGAAAGGGGTCGTATAAAACTGGTGTTAATTCTTTTAACATTTGGCAAAATATTCCATGGAAGACATCTGGCCCTGCAGATTTCCTTACCAGGAGATTTTAAATGAAAAGTTCAAGGACTATTCATGTTATCCATTTCATGAGAGTGGGGTTTTGATAGTTTGTGGTTTTCAAGAAATCAATCCATTTTTTGTGAATTTTTGAGCAAAAATTGTTTATAGCATTTCCTTACTGTCTCCTTGATGTCTGCAGAATCCGTTTAGTAATAACGTGCTAACTTCCTGTACTGAATCCATCCTGATTTTGATGGTTTGTGTCTTCTCTATTTTTGCTTTTGTCAGTCTTGCTAGAGTCTGATGGTTTTATTTTCTTTGAAGAATCAACCTTTCCCACTGCTTTTTGCTGCTGTTTTCTGCCTCTCAGTTCCATGGGTCGCTGCCCTTGTCTCCACTGTCTCCTTCCTTCGTCCTCGTCCTTCTCGGGCTTCTTGCGGCGGAGGCTCAGGCTGCTCGTCTGAGGCCTCTCCTCCTCCCTGATGGCGCATTAGGTGCTGCGCACTCTCCTCCTGCTCGGCTTCAGCTTCATCCTTCGCCTGACACTTTGACAAGAATGTGTTTCTCTAACGCTTGGTCAGCAACAGCCAGAGTCGCTCTTGGCTCGCTGCACAAAACGCACCCTTGGTGATCTATGCACAAGCACTCCCATAGAATCACAGACAGATTCTCTCACACACTGTAAGGAGAACTCCAGGGCACCATTCCATCAACACACTCAGATGGCAGTGAAGCGCAAACGTGAACCAGGCAAGCAAAACACTCTTCCTGCCTGGGTAGAAGCACTCTTCTCAGACTTTGCACACCTCTCGAGAGCGGGCAGGGGTATTACTAAATCTATTCCATGCCTTGAAAATTCTGTGTTGTCTTATATCCTTACTGGAGAGAAGCTGAAATGGAAGAAAGTGCGTCTTCTGGGAAGAAGCACAGAGAAAGCTGGGGTGAGCAAAACACCCAGGTAGACTTGTGTAAAGGTGTAGGAGAGGGAAAGAGACAACGATAGAGAATAAGACAAGATCCTCAACATCGGCAGTCAGCAAGGCCGTGCAAACCAAACCGCAAAGGTACCACTTCACACCCACGGGGATGGCTAGAATCAAGAAGACAGAGGAAACCGGTGCTGGCAAGAAGGTGGGTGAGCTGGAGACCTGTGCACTGTTTGTGGGGTATAAAATGGTGCAGCTATTTTGGAAACTAGTTCAATAGTTCCTCAAAAAATTAAATATAGTTGCTACTGCTGTGATATGAATTGCACATTTAAAAATGGTTGAGATGATAAATTTTGTTATTTTACCACAATTTTAAAAAGTTAAACATAGAATTACCATATGACTCAGAAGTTCTACTCCTAGGTATCTATCCAAGAGAAATGAAAACATATTTCCATTTAAGGTTTCGTGCATGGATGTTCACAGCAGTATTATTCATAACAGTCAGAAGGTGGAAACAACCCAAATATACATCAGCTGATACAGGGATAAATAAATGGAATATGGAATACGATTTACTTGTTTATACTAATATATATTAGTATATATATAATATATATTCCATAATTTTATATATTCCATAATTTTATATATTATATAATTCCATAATGCCATTCTCTTCCATAATTTTATATACACAGAATACATTAGTCCATAGAAAGGAATATTATTCAGCCATTAAAAAGACTGCAGTATTGATACGAGCTTCGCCATGGATGAACCTTGCAAACATTAAGTTCAGTGAGAGAAGATAGTTACCAAAGGCCATACTCTGTATGATTCCTTTACTGTGAATTGTCCAGAACAGACGAATGTGCAGAGACAGAAGGCAGATGAATGCTCTCCATGGGGAGGAAGGGTGAGGACTGACTCCTGGGGGTGGGGTTTCTCTTTAAGGAATGGAGACGCTCTGGAATAGACAGTGATGGTGGCTGCCAAACCTTGAGAATGTACGGATGCCCACTCAACGGTATACTTTAAAAGGGTGCGTTTCACGGAGTGTGAGTTATATCACAGCTTTTAAGAGTACGCAGGACACACTAAGGGAAGGGCCTTTCCCTGGGAGCCCGGGGGCGGGGGGAGCAAGCTCCAGGACTTGGCAGCACCAGGTTGACCCGGCCTCTGAGAGCCGCTGAGCTGGCGGTGGGCGGGAGGGGCGGCAGGCTCTGAGCCTGCTCTTGCTGACTCTGGACCTCGGGACAACTGCATCCCCAAGAAAGGCGCTCATCGCCCTAGATGGGAGGAGTTCCAGGCTTCAGACTGAAAGAAGAGAAGCCTAGGCAGGCAAACGAGAAAGCAAGAGCGAGCCGGCAGTGAGAAGGACGGGAGTTAAGTGCAGGCTTGTTTTCCCCCAAACAGCAGCCGAGGGCGCAGGGGCCCAACGCTGGGGTCGCCACCAGGCTGCCTGCAGGCCCTGGGCTCTGTCTTCTCCGGCTGACACCCATCTGGAGGGCACGCGTGACTTTCACTTTTGATTTTTCGATATTTCTGGTACATTCCTCAGCAATCGACGCCCCTTCTGGAGCTGAAGAACAACCACCTCCTTCATACTTAGGAGACGCTTGGCATCCTAGCTCTCTGCTCTTTTCAAAAAGATTAACTTCTAGAGAAAATCATAACTTCTTATTGAAAACAGGTTTGGACCAACTTCGGGTTTTTAAAGTCATGCCTGCATTCCTGTGGGTCTGATACTGTTATGAGCGCGTATATCTTACCACTGTGAAGTCAGGGTGGAAAATACATCATCTCTCTCAGATTCCTGGAATAACTTCAAAAGCTCTGGGTCCCCAGATAAGTGTGCAAGAATGCGCAATTCAATCTGCGAAAAGTCTGTCAGACAGAGCTCTGTGTTAATTCAGAACCCATCCACACACGCCTCATTGTTGCCGCCCAGCCCAAGCGACCTCACTTTCCCCTCCCATGGGGAATCAAGGTCGGCACGCCCACCTCCCAGCTGCCAGGCCCCTGGGCGTCTGGGCTGTTCGCCATCCCTGGGGCTAAGAGTCCGTGAGACCTCTTCTGTAAGGCTGGCAAGGCCTCCAGGGGGCCGCACTCATTGATCGAGTCATCAGAACATCAGAGGTTCAGAAAGGGCTCTCTCTGTGCCAGGCTCTGTGCCTGGGGTACGCTAGCGAACAAGACAGATGACGGTCCCTTCCCGTGTGGAGCTTCTACTCGAGGAGAGGGAGACGGTTTGGGTGAATTATTCGGTGTGCTGGAAGGCGAGCAATGAAACGGGAAAGACAGATCGAGAGGAGGAGGCTCCAGAGTGAGTGTGTTGGGGAGGTTGCTGCTGTGACGTGTCCTCGAGAAAGGGACGAGGTAGCAGAGGCAAGGAGGTTGGAGGAGGCAGCAAGACCACACGTGGGGAGAAGTCCCCATGCGGGGCTGGCGGCAGGGCTGAGGGCAGTGGGACCAGCATGGCTGCAGCGCGCGGGAAGGGGCACCAGGGGGACGGGACAGAGGGGGCCTGGCAGGGAATCTGGGCTCTAGATGCAGTCACGTGAAGAAGCCCAGGAGGCAGAGCTGCTCCCGTCTACTGCGCAGGAGAAACCTCGGCTTTGCACAAATATCTGCCTCAGGGTTTACCTTCAAGGATGAGTTCTGTAAGCACCTTCGGATTCTTCAGTTTCTAAGCATTTGCACATGTGAAACACGTAACGTGCGCCCCAGTGACACGGCGTGTCTACTGTGGCTGGCGCGTACCTGCTGCCAGGAAGCTGTGGCCTTCGGATGAAACAAACGCCGTCCTTGGGGAGATGCTGAGTACGTCCTCGTCACCTGAATCATTATGAGTTCAAGAGCACTTGGTGAGCTGATCGTGAGCTGATTCATAGCTATTCCTCACACACAGTTATTTTAACATCACTTGGAAGTCAGAAGAATATTTTCCTGCTTTTTCTTAATGCAATTTTAAAACAGCATAAGACTGCTGAAAGCTAACTAGATTTTCTGCTGTTAAAATTTCCTGTTCTGTCTAGAATTCTTAGTGAAAAAAAGGTCAGACACTGACCCTCTGCGCCTCACCGACAGGAGGCCTCCTTCGGGGAAGGTCTCCCACGGAATGTGCAGTGAAGGGCTGGCGGAGGCCAAGTTGCTGCCCACCTCCAGGAGCTCTGTTCACGTACAACAACGTGCGCGTTACTGAAGCTCATGGCGCTTCGCTGTTTGGCTTCAACCTTCTGGAAGCAGCAGTTCCCGAAGCCAAGGGGGCAGGAGTTTACTGGGAACGGGACACAGAACCTGGCTTTGTTCAGACTTGACCTTTTCTCGTTTAGAAATATCATCACCAGAATGGCAGTGGAGTGGGTCGAGAGAAAGAAGAGCGTGACTACGTTTTGCAAACACGTCCAGTAATTTTCAGACCTTAATAAAAGCCAGCTCCATTGTCTCTCTGTCTCTTCTCTGTTGTGAATCTGGTTGGGGAGAGGCAGTGGGAGGGGAGCCACTCCCCTGTGGTAATTTTTCATCCATTTTCACTTAGAAACCGCTAGAGGGGAGGGGCTGTGCCACTTTAGCTGGGTTTTATTTTTCAGTGTATATTTAAATCCCGGTCACGCAAACACAGAGGAGAACTTCAGGAAAGAAAAGCAGTTACTTAGATAGAAAAACAATTACAAACATTTCCAGGCTTTTAAAAAAACGTTGCTCAAGATTTTTGTGAAGTAAAAAGAAATGTGTTACCTTTAAAATTTTGAGGTTTAGTTATCTGAATTGGGTGCTTGGAGATACCTTGGATATTCTGCGAATAATAAAGGGGAAACTGCCTTAGCTGAAATATCTTCTCTTAATCTGAATCATTTAACAGTATTTAAAATGTTCTACATTTAAAATATATATATTTTTTATTGGAGAAGGAAATGGCAACCCACTCCAGTATTTTTCCTGGAAAAGCGCATGGACAGAGGAGCCCGGTGGGCTGCAGTCCATGGGTCATATGACGGAGCACGCACGCCTGAGGAGGGGGAGAGAGATGGGTCGGCAGCACTAAACTGGAAGAACTAAAGACATACTTATTTATTCGGCTGCCCCAGGTCTTAGCTGCGGCATTTGAACTCTCAGGGACGGCATCTGGGATCCAGTTCCCTGAGCAGGGATGGAATCTGGGCTCCCTGCATTGGGAGCTCAGAGTCTTTGCCATCGGACGACCAGGGAAGCCCCTAAAATGTGCCGCACTTCATTAAACACTAACAAAATAACTAACGCCAATGTATTATGCATATGTGTACCAATACTTAATACAACTAACACTGAAACACAGTTTGGGTGGGTAGACCAAAGTATTGATGTAGAGTCAATATATAAAGATCAATTCAATCTTTACATAGTGCCAATGAGTAATCAGACACTGAAATTAAACAAACAATGCCATTTATATTAATAACAGCACCCCCAAAACATTCAGGTATAAACTTGTATGTTGAAAACTACAGAATCCTGATAAAAAAAATTAATAGTCCTAAATAGATGGAAAGATATACCATGTTCATGGATCAGAACACTCAACATTAATATGCCAATGACTCCCAAACTGATCTATAAATTCAATACAATCCTAATTAAAATACTAGCAGTATTTTTCTTAGTTATCAACAAGCTGATTCTATAAATTATGGATTATAAATATAAACGTAAAATGCAAAACTCTAAAACTTTTAGAGGAGAATTTAAGAGAAAATCTTTGTAATCTTGCATTAGACAAAGAATTCTTAGATATACCCCTTCAGAATGGTCCATAAAGAAAATGAAAAACTGGGCTCCATCAAACTTACTTTTGTTTTTTGCAAATCACGTTGGATTCAAAACATAAGACTCTCAGACTTCCCTGGTGGTTCAGTGGCTAAGACTGCCGTCCCATGCAGGGGTCATGGGTTCAATCCCTGTTCAGGGAACTAGATTCCACGTGCCACATAGTACGGCCAAAAAAAAAAAAGAACTCTCAAAAAAAGTTAGCAATGAAAGGTACTTCCAGAATGGCAGAGTGAGGGGCCTGCCAACCCACTCTATGAAGGGTTATCCTGATGCTAAGACCAGACACCAAATACAACATCCTCCACAAACAGGCACAAGGAGCCTCAGTCAACATCAGCACGCTGAAACTAGCAACAGACAAAAAGGGTTTGTACGCAGCCAATGGGGGCTTATCTCAGAAATGCAAAAAAACAAAAACAAAACCAAAAACCAAAAACATTAATATAGTACACCAGGTTAGTAGGATAAAGGACAAAAACACGTCCCCACCACAACAGGACATAAGCATTCAACAAAGTCCAACACTCTTTCATATTAAAACATTTCAATTTTCTAGGAAGAGACTTTGAAGATGTAGAAGAGACTTTGTAGATGTTCTCTGAAGAACATCTACAAAATTAACTCACTCTGAGTATTGTCAGGCTCTGTAGTTGTATAAAATAGAATATGGTCTCTAACTAACAGCATGTCAAACTAGGATCGGACCAGACTGTAACTAAACGTGCTCGGCTAAAAGCTCTTGGTGAGCACAGCTTGGTGTAAGTTCATCCGGCAAGCAAGGACTCGGCTCCTAAAATCATTTCCCTTCCACAGCCCATAAAACTTCAGCTTAATGAAAGTTGCTTTACCAATGGAAAGAGGGATAAAGAAGCTTATTTGTCCTGAGAAAGCAGAAATGTGATTACCTTTAGATAAAGATAAAGGAAACTTTTAAATAATTAAGCGCTACTTTTTATGTTTTACAATATAACAAATAATCAAATAACAGTGAGTGCTTACTGTGGTGTCCGACTCTTTGTGACCCCATGGACTGCAGCACGCTAGGTTCCTCTGTCCATAGAAATTTCCAGGCAAGAATACTGGAGCGGGTTGCCATTTCCTACTCCAGGGGATCTTCCCAACCCAGGGAATGAATCTGGGTCTCTCATTTCCTGTGTTGGTAGGCGGAAGCTTTACCACCGCACCAATTTGGAAGCCCCCCCAAAATAACAGAAACTTCACTAAAAATCTAACCCATACAGCGCACTTTATACACTACAGCACACTATATAATAGTCTGTAGTTTGAACATTTTAAGGAAAGTTAAAATGCATATTTTGTCCTTTGAGCATATGACAGAATGCATGCTAAGAAGGGGCTTGAAGGGTATAGCTTTTTCTTCCCCCACCACGGCTGATAGACGTGAGCTCAATTCCCAGGCAACTTTCACTCATCTCAAATGGCGTCTTCTTTTCTGTTATTACACGGAAGCCACTCTGCCCACAGTTAGCAGAAGGGAGGCTCTGGCATCTGACTCTGGCAGAGAACCTCAACCTTGAACACCGTCTTTCACTGTCAAGTTGCAGGGAAAGAAGAGTTTAAGGCTTAGTTCCCTTAAGTTAATCTTAAAACAAGCCAGATAAAAATGTTGTTAATGCTACCTAGAGACTAGAGGAAGGTACAATCACCAAATAAGAAAAAGTAAATTACTTTCAATCAGAACTGCCTTAATGAAGTGTCCTAAATATGTCTAGAGATGTTATTAAAATTAAATCGGCTGTTAAAGATAGAACCAGAATCTTTTGATGGAGAACATAAAAAACTCTATAAATATAATCTTCTATCAAGGTAATTTTTTTTAATAAAAGTAACTGTTTTACTGTAGAACAGTCTTACCGAAAAGTTAGGAACGCAGTACAGGCCCCTCACTGGGTTGCCTATATTGCTAGCATCTTACGTTTCTAGGGCATTTGACACAATTAAGAAACCAGCGTCAATACATTATTACCAATTCCATACTTGATTCCGATTTCGCCAGTTTTCACCTGGAGTCCTTTTTCTGCCCCAGGACCCTACCCAGGACCCACATCACGTCCAGTCGTCTGGTTCCCTCAGCTGGGACCTGCTTGCTGTTTTTCTCCTGTTTAGACCAGGGCTGTGGGCTTGGGGAGGGAGGCCTCCGAGATAAGCGCCCTCCTCCTGCCAGCAGGCCAAGGGTGCCTGCTGCTGGCGTGACCCATCGCTGCTGTCGTCGGCCTTGCTCTGAAACGGTGTTTGCTACATTCTCCCCTGGACAGGTACTGTTTTATTTTCCCCTTTCTAGGCTGCTCTCTCTGAAATCGAGTTTCTGAGCACAGCCCTCTGTCTGCAGAGCCAGAGATGAAGTGAGAGGGGTGGTGTCCTGAGGAAGCTGACTCCTGGGGAGAGTGTTCACTGATCCGACGGCATCGGCGCAGAGGACAGAGGCAGGGGAGGGGAGTGGAGGTCAGCCGTGGCGTGGGCACTGCTGGTGCGGACAGAGACAGGGAGCTCTGCAGCAGCCAAAGGCGGAACCCAGCCAGCAAGGGGCTGCCTCTCAGGATGTGCAAATTCACTTCCTCTGTTAAACTTATTCATAGGTGTTTTATTATTTTTGATGCAACTGTAAACAGGATTTGTTGTTGTTCACTCACTCGTGTCCAACGCTTTGTGACCCCATGGGCTGCAGCACACCAGGCTTCCCTGTCCTCCACTATCCCTTGCAGTTTGCTCAAACTCATGTCCATTGAGTTGGTGAAGCTATCTCACCATCTCATCTTCTGCCACCCTTTTCTTCTCATGCCTTCAACCTTTCCCAGCATCAGGGTCTTTTCCAAAGAATCAGTTCTTCGCATCAGGTGGCCAAAGTACTGGAGCTTCAGCTTCAGCATCAGTCCTTCCAATGAATATTAAGGGTTGATTTCCTTTAGAATTGACTGGTTGGATCTCCTTGCTGTCCAAGGGACTCTCAAGAGTCTTCTCCAACACCACAGTTCGAAAGCACCAATTCTTGGGCACTCAGTCTTCTTTATGGTCCAACGCTCACATCCGTACATGACCACTGGAAAAACCACAACTTTGACTAGATGGACCTTTGTTGGCAAAGTAATGTCTCTGCTCTTTAATGTGCTGTCTAGGTTTGTCATAGCTTCTCTTCCAAGGAGTAAGTGTCTTTTAATTTCATGGCTGCAGTCACCATCTGCAGTGATTTTGGAGCCCAAGAAAATAAAGTCTGACACTGTTTCCACTGTTTCCCCATCTACTGGCCATGAAATTATGGGACTGGATGCCATAATCTTAGTTTTTTGCACGTTGAGTTTTAAGCCAGCTTTTTCACTCTCCTCTTTGACTTTATCAAGAGGTTCTTTAGTTCCTCTTCACTTTCTGCCATTCAGTTCAGTTCAGTAGCTCAGTCGTGTCCGACTCTTTGCAACACCATGAATTGCAGCACACCAGGCCTCCCTGTCCATCACCAATTCCTGGAGTTCACTCAGACTCACGTCCATCGAGTTGGTGATGCCATCCAGCCATCTCATCCTCTGTCGTCCCCTTCTCCTCCTGCCCCTAATCCCTCCCAGCATCAGAGTCTTCCAATGAGTCAATTCTTCGCATGAGGTGACCAAAGTACTAGAGTTTCAGCTTCAGCATCATTCCTTCCAAAGAACACCCAGGGCTGGTCTCCTTTAGGATGGACTGGCTGGATCTCCTTGCAGTCCAAGGGACTCTCAAGAGTCTTCTCCAACACTACAATTCAAAAGCATCAATTCTTCAGCACTCAGCCTTCTTCACATCAGCTGCATATCTGTGGTTATTGACATTTCTCCCCACAATCTTGATTCTAGCTAGTGCTTCATCCAGTCTGGCAGGTCTCATGATGTATTCTGCATAGAAGTTAAATCAGCAGGGTGATAATATACAGCCTTGAAGTACTCCTTTCCCAATTTGGAACCAGTCTGCTGTTCCATGTCTGGTTCTAACTGTTGCTTCTTGAGCTGCATACAGGTTTCACAGGGGATAGGCAAGGCGGCCTGGTATTCCCATCTCTGGAAGAAATTTCCAGTTTGTTTTGATCCACACAGTCAAAGGCTTTAGCATAGTCAATGAAGCAGAAGTAGATGTTTTTCTGGAACTCCCTTGCTTTTTCTACGATCCAACGGGCGTGAGGTCTGGGTGCTGAGTGTGCTCTCTGCCGGGGTGTCACTGCTCTGGGTGCTCTAGGCTGACAGAACAAGGAGACGTGTATGTTTAAAGGCATCTGCGTGTGGCCACCTGTGTCTGCCTGGAGGTAAACGGGAGTCCACCCCGTTGCCTGCAGCTCTGTCCACCACCACGTGGATCACTCCAGAGTCCTCCCTACTCCAACACAAGAGACCTGGCTCCCGCCATCGGTGGCCATGTCCCTCTCCCGGGTCCACCGGGCTGTGGGCAGGTCCACGAGCCTCGGGGACACTGCAGAGTGGGTGCAGCATGGTGGGCACACAGACGCGACCACATGTCAGGAGGACTGTCTGGAAAGGTGCCCAAGCGATGGAAACTGCAAGCAAGTGGGACTTCATTCTCCTGTAGGGCATAACATTTTCTGCTGTTAATGTGGACACTGAAATGAATGAAAACCACCTCCGAGTCCTTTGTGTGGCAGACCCCGCCAGAGTCTCCAGGTCACTGAGATCCCCTGCGGGAAGTGCCTGGGCTCCGCAGCGAGTCCCTTCCTCAGCGTCTGCCCGCTGCTCCGGGGCAGGGGGGGGGTGGTGTGTGACGACGGGGCACTCGCCCGCATTTGTCTTCACAGTGGACTCAGGCGCGTGTAAGAAAAATCAGAGAACTGATCTAGAAGAACGCAGTGCTAACAGCCCTCAGTCCACGTTCAGCGACAGGCGAGGTGCAGAGGTGGCATCTGAGGTCTCTCCTTGGGCATCTATCAGAATGTCAGCAGTTGTTTTAGCAAAATGCCAAAAACAGGGTCCGGTTTGACCTGTGGAGAAGGTAGCCGCGCTGCTCAGGACTGCGGCTGGCGCATCGGCGCGCAGGTTCCACGCTCCAGGCAGCCGCGGAGGCGATGGGAGCCCAGGCGCCGAGACCGCAGCGCCCTCGGATGACGCAGGGCGGGCCGCGGCTTCCTCTGCCCTGCTCTGCAGCGGAGCTGCTCCCCAGTCTTCCGAGCGCTGTGCGGGACGCCCGCCGGGGCTGTTGGGGTCCATGAAGAACCGAGCTCCCCAGGAGCGGGCTCCCTTCGGCTGTCGCCTCCCCCCGCGGCGCTGCCCCGAGCGCTGCCTTGTCCCGCGCTTTCGGTCCGCCCCGCCCCTGCGCTGCGTTCTCCAGGGTTCACCACCTCCCACACTGCGGCTAGCTGAGCGTGTCTGCTGTCGGTCTCGGGCCCTCCACCCCCAGGCTCCACCAGGGCAGAGGTTTCGGTCAGCTGGGCAGGAGCTCCGCGGTTCTGGGAGTGAGCGAGGAGACGCAAGAAGGGAGGCGGGCGGAGGAGCGGGGTCCAGACTTCAGCCTGAGAGCCTTGGCCGCAGAGGGGCCTGAAGAGCATCTGGCAGGCACCTGAGAGGCTCCAAGGCTGCGGCCCAGGAGGCTGGGGGAATGGAGGGAGGTGAGGAGGCGGGGAGAGGAGAGGAGACCAGGAGGCGGACCCCATGCGAGCTGGTGCTCAGGACGTGCAGTCCTGCCTGAGGGACCAGGGGTCTGAGACGGACTGCGACTCGGTGGGGTTTTTTTGAGAGGTCTGAAGGAGAGCTAAGTAAAGAGAGATGTGAGAGTCTGAGCATGTGAGTGGGCAGCTACTGGTGGGGAAGGGGCGTGTGCAGGGGGCCCAGAGGAGGGAGGGCCGCGGGGCTGGGGAGAGCAGCAAGGAGGCGGGGGCTGGGGAAGGATCAGTCCCGCCCCCACGGGAACAGGAGCCTGAGCTGCCTGCGGAGGAAGGACAGACCCGGCCCACCAGCCAGGGGGACAGCGCGGGCAGCCTGGAGCGGGGCCAAGCGCTGGCCACCAGGGAGAGCCTGAGCCTCTGCCAAGCAGAGGAGGGAGGCTGGGCCGAGTGCGGCCACGGGGGTCGGGCAGCGTGACTCCAAGAACAGGCTCCTCTCCTGGCCGGCTCTTTGCCTCTGAAGGTCTGTTCAGCTGCAGGTCACAACTAGTGCTTTGAAAGATGAGTTTGAATAGAACAAAAATCAGCAGTGTGAGCGGCTTGGTGGTACCTGCCCCTAATCACCTCCACCCGCCAGGGCCCCATGAAGGCAGGTGCGCAGAAAGGCTGTGACTCGTCCAAGGACCATGAAGCGACAGGCCTTTATATTCCAAATAAGAGACGGAAAGTAATGTCACTAAAATAACAAAATACAGAGGTTTAAAAATCTCATTTGAGTTCAAGTAATGGTGCAGATTTAGCCATAATTATCTAACTTATGAGAATCTTGCTAGTAAATATTTTGATAGATATTTAAGTGATATCAGGGCTTCCCTGATAGCTCAGTTTGGGGAAGAATCCGCCTGCAATGCAGGAGACCCCGGTTCAATTCCTGAGTCGGGAAGATTCTCTGGGGGGAGGGAAACGCTACCCACTCCAGTAGTCTTGGGCTTCCCTGGTGGCTCAGCTGGGAAAGAATCCGCCTGCAATGTGGGAGACCTGGGTTCCATCCCTGGGTTGGGAAGATCCCCTGGAGAAGGCAAGGGCTACCTACTCCAGTGTTCTGGCCTGGAGAATTCCAAGGACTGTATAGTCCATGGGGTTGCAAAGAGTTGGACAAGACTGAGCAACTTTCACTTAAATGTTATCACGTGGGAGGGATATTCATAAGCAAAGCTGAAAAATTCACACACCAACAATGGAAAGAGCAAGACTAGATTATTCCAAACGAGCCACTGTGACATCCGGTAGGCACAGATGAGCACGGGGCTTAAACACTGGACAGGGAGAGCAGGACTCTTCCTGGGGCACAGTCTGAGCCTGAAGGCAAGTTCCTGAGACTCTTCACCAAACGACAATGTAAGAGCAACTGGCACACTGAAGGGCAGACTAGAGCATCCGCTACTAGAAGCAAAAAGATAAGTAACAAGTATCCCTTTCTAGTGCATTCAAAGAGACGTTGATTAAATTAAACGTATGTAGTAGATTTAAAATTTGTGACCCTTATTTCTGCTAAGAACATGAAAAATACCATAACCTTGCCACTTGCTTTGGGCCTCGCAGCTCTTTTTCCTTTTCCTTAGAAAACGGCACTCCGATTTTCACGAGGGTCCCCCTCCCCACTTTCCATCAGCCAGCAGAGCCTGTCCTCTGGCCACGGCGACTAGCTCAAGGATGACCAGTGGCTATTCCAGACAGAGACGCAAAGAGATGCTTGCCGAGGGCATCTGCAAAGGGCGTTTCCTCCTCCTTTCATGGAACGGGCATGGAGAGACACTGCTCATTTCCATTGGAGAGAAACTAAGCTGGTATCCCTAAGACCTGCTAAGATGCTGAGAAAGAGGCTGGGAGATGGGGGACAGAAGCTGGACTGCCCATATGACTTTGACTGCTAGATCAAACCTTGCCTGAAGCCAGCCCTTCCCTGAAGTTAAGTCAGGTATGCTGAGATTTTTGAGGTCAATTTAGTCTGATTTGCTGACACTTGCAACTGAAGGTATTTGGATGAACACGTGGACTAGCGGTGTTTTCATCACCAGTTTAGACGTGGGGGGAAGCACCGCCCAGCAGAGGACGGACAGTCCTCCAAGCCCAGCCTTTCTCCTTGACTTTTCTCAGTCATGCCCCTCCCAGTCCGGGTAGCATCTGCGCGGAGGAGCCTACAGACCCACAGTATCAGGAAGGGGTGGGACCCACGTCAGCAGCCTCGGGCTACCTGCCCTCACTGCTTCAGCTGATGAAGCCAGTTGTCACACCACGGCCAACATCCAACGGCCCCTTCCCTGCCGACCTGGTTCTGGCCTTGGCTCTGCCTGACATTGCTGATCTGTTGAAACGCAGGTCCTGGACTGGGCCTTGGACTGTCCACTTTGCAGCCCCCACCGTGACCTGTTCAGACCAGACAAACATGGTAGTCCTGCATTTCCACACCAGGGGACCTGGGACCCAGGGACCATGGACTGCCCAGCCCTTACTCAGGCCCTTAGGGCCTACGGAGTCGTGGTAGGAGAGCCACTTCGGGTTCCTGCCCAAGGCTCATGCCCGGTCTTGGCCTGGAGCTCCTGGAAACACTGCCTTCTCCCAGGCTTCTGGGCCAGAAGCAAGCCTCAGCCTCATGGCTTGCAGCTTGTGTCAGCCTACCCCCTTCTAAGTCGCTTCAGTCGTGTCCGACTCTGTGTGACCCCATAGACAGCAGCCTACTAGGCTCCCCCGTCCCTGGGATTCTGTGCGTTTCTCCCCCAGAGGGCCCAGCCAGGCCCTTTTGGAGGAGGTGCTTGCCTCCCTCTCAGCACTTCCTCCAAGGCCGCGAGGAGTTCCCATGCCTCCCTGTGAAATGGACCTGTCCGTATAGCATACCTGCATACCTTACATTATAAACTCTGAAAAATACACTCCTGAGTCTTGATATTTAAAGGGAAGCTTCTGAAAGGAAAAAAAAAAAAAAAAACAGCACTTTCTGGCGGGCGTTCCTGACACTTCCTCGTTCCGCCGAGCACTTTTGCAGGCTCCATGTCGAAAGCCAGAGCCGAACACAGAATTCTGTATTCTCAGCTGCACTCTCCCCCCGCCCCCCTCCCACCGAAGAAGCAGGGGCCTCAGCCCAAGAGGTGCTGGGAATGAAATCCACAGAAGACCATGTTCGGAAGCTTCCTTGTGCAAGCAAGGCTTTTGTTCCGTTAAAGCTGCCAGTTAGGAGCCTACGCTTCCAGAAGGGTGTGCGGGTGCTCTCCCACCCCTCAGCCGGTACAACCAGAGCCTGGATGAACCAAGGCGGGCAAGCAGGTGGAGAGAGTGAGGCAGACCAGCTTGGGACCACAGGGCCAAGGGTTACGAGTCCGATCCCCCACCGAGTCCCCCCAAACTAAGCTCGTGCTAAGTAAGTGACAGCTGGACTAACACGCAGAAAACCACACGGTCCAGCAGGACGAGGTCTCCTTTCAGAATCTCCCCTGGTGGCTCCGGCGGCAAAGCCTCTGCCTGCAGTGCGGGAGACCTGGGTTCAGTCCCTGGGTCAGGAAGATCTCCTGGAGAAGGAAATGGCAAGCCAATCTCACGGACGGAGGAGCCTGGAAGGCTACAGTCCATGGGGTCGCAAAGAGTCGGACACGACTGAGCGACTTCACTTTCTTTTCTTTCTCCTTTCAGAAACAAAAGGTGCTCCGGCAGCCGCGCATCCAGGCGAAACCTCCCTCACAGAGACGGCGCTTCCCCAGCGCTGACTCACCGGGTGCTGCGCTGACAGCCTTCCGCTCACGGTGCCCGTCTGGTTCCACGTGGAGGATACGGCGCCCTTGATCAGTGGGAAAGAATCGGTTTAGGTTCTGATGCCATGTGGAGGCACCCACATGCTGGCCCCCCAGTCTCTGCCTACAGCACACAGCTCTCAGAGCGCTGCCCTGGAGACCCGAGCCAACGGCCCTGAACTCCCAACCCGAGGGTCCTCGGGGTTACAGGACTCCCACACGTGGTCAGGGTGACCGAGATTCTCCCCGACCGGTGCAAAGGCTGACGTGCCGTGGGGGGCTCAGCGTGGACGTGAGGAGGGGCTGCCCTCCCCTGACGGGCGGGGGCTGTCCCTCGCCATTAGCCTCATGCAAGCCACAGCACCTCGGACTGCAGCCTTCTCATGCGTGAACTGAAACAACATCCCCCTCGAGGGAATGCGGAAAGGACACGCGGCAACAGGCGGAAGAGCATGTGGTCGGTGGCCGAGCTTCCACATAAGTACGAGATTTTAAGGTGAAATGTCAACTTACGCTGTAGAGCAGAATGATAACAAAATTGTGGCTCACAGGTTCAAGAATCTTAGACTATTTACAGAGATTCTACTTGTATCTGCACTCGTGTCTAAGGGACTCACGTTCCCAGTCACTACATGTATATATTTTTAAGCTTTGGTACCTTTTTCATGCAGGCCAGCAGGCCATCTACAAAGGTGGACTTGAGCTTGTGAACCTAGATCGTAAAACAGAAACGGTCACTTTCTCTGTTTGAGCGCTTAAACGAGGAACAAGCGTCAAAGCCGTGCTTCTCAGCGTGCTGGGTGTGGCTCATTGCCTGTCCCCTCAGGTAACCCCAGGAGGCCCTGAAATGGCCTTGTGTGGTGCCCAGGATCAAACAACGACAGCCAACAGAGAAAGATGTCACCCTGCTCCTCCTAACGATGCTTTTTACAGGAAAGCTGCAGAGAGAACGGGGACGTCACCCGGGAGCGTCACCCAGGGTCGCCGCGGCGCCTCTTAGTTCAGGGGCGACCGTCACCCACCCCTCCGGCTGCCCAGCCCTCACAGGAACAGCAGCAAACCACCACGCCGAGTGGCAGCAACCGCCGTGAGGGCACAGACGCCAGGGGCACGACGGAGAAACCGGCGGGCTGGGAGGGCAGCTAGAAACGGGGGTGTGCTCAGCAGCCAGTGAGCCCGGGGAGGCCTCTGACTCACACGGCGCCAGGCCGGCGCGCGAGGAACGTTGCCTCCACGCAGAGGAAGCCGGGCTTGCACGAGGTCAGCCTGAACAAACTGTCCCTTCAGGATGCGGTCAGGGCTACCTCCGTGATGATTCTGGGTGTCACGCGGGCCCCCTTTTTTACCAACATACTAACAGAAAAAATAAATCTAACTTACCTGCCTGTATTCCAAAATTATTTTGGGTAATGGATGAAGGTCTTGCAGAGCATTTAACTAAAAAATAAGAATAAATATCATCAACAGAATTCCTTCGCTTAATTTGAACAGTTTAACACTCCTTTTCAGATGGAGAAAGTCCTGATAACGCATGGCCTATCTTGAGCACACTTTCCAAGATGAAGACTTGTAACAAACCCAGTTACTCAAGTGTATAGTCTTAATCCCCTAACAGAGTCATTTCTGTATACATGGGAGCGAAAGGCACTTCACACGAGCTCGGAAGGAACACTCCTCTTGAGATCTGAATCCCTGAAATCGAAACCCAGGGCATGTAAGTACCATGCGGAGGAGTAAATGAGGAAAATGCCTACAGTTGCGTGACTCCACAGTTTCGGAACACCCAACACCTGAGACACAGCTACCTGGGCACCCAGCTGGGGAGGCAACACTGGGATGTGACTACGCGTTTTCAATTTAATTTTTAAAGTCGAAGTACAACATACAGAAAGTACAAGATCCCATGAACTAGGTTTGTTAAATTATCACAAAGGGAACATGCCTGGGTACTGCCAGAGGGAACATTCCAGGTTCCCACACAGGTCTCTGTCCCTCCCCCAGAGGTAACCACCACCCTGGCCTCCTCCAGCAAGACCAGTCTTTACCACTTTTTAAACTTCCTATCAGTGGAATAGGATACGTGTTCTTTGTGTGGGGCTCCCTTTGTTCAATATCCGGTGTTAAGGTTGGTCCTTGCAATGAGGGGCTGCCCTGGTGGCTCAGTGGTAAAGAATCCGCCTGCAACGCAGGAGGCCTGGGTTTGATCCTTGGGTCAGGAAGATCCCCTGGAGGAGGGCATGGCAACCCACTCCAGTATTCTGGCCTGGAGAATCCCATGGACTCTAGTCTGTGGGGTTGCAAGGAGCTGGACGCAGCCGAGCCACTTTCAGTCTCAATTGCTTTATGATGGACCTTGACAGCCAACAGACTGAGGCCCTCAGCAGTGCTTTTAAGATCATCTTGGCTCTTCTAGCGTTCGGCATCTCCATATAAATGTGGGTTTGGGTTCGCCAGTTTGTACCAAAAAGTCCTGCTAGGGAATCAGGATCACTTTGACTCTGCGAGTCCCTTTGGGGGAGAACTGGCCACAGAGCTGCGAGGCCCTGGTGTGAGCCCCAGGGCCGTGCTGCTCTGTTCGCAGACGACTGACCACACACAGCCCGGGCCAGCCACAGGGGCGCAACGGGAGGGCCACCGCTGGAGTCCCCTGTGCAGGCTCTACCCGGGAGGAGTCCTGCCTCCGTGCAACCCAGCACTGCAGCTTCTTAGAGAAGCCGTCCCTCGGGGGATCAAAGCGCATGAGAACAGGCGGCCACGAACACTGCTTAAGATCAGCTCGTTCTCTTTATCCTGATACTTTACTCACGAAAGAACTCTAACCGCAGGCTCCCTGCATGTCTCCAGTCGAGCTGTCTGGGCACGCTTGAGGAGAATGGAGTGTTTGATCTCTGGATGCAGCCCTGCCGCGCCGGGTGACTGTCAGAGGCAGAGTGACGGCCTCGGTCACTGCGAGCGCTTCATCACACGCTCCCTCTGTTGGCTCCAGGCACCACGTTCTTTTCCATCTCTGGCTAATCCGCAGCCTCTGCTTGGCGCCTCTTCTCTCTGACCCCTATGTGGCAGTTTCTCAGCGTTCAGTTCTGTGGTTATCGGTACGGGCTGCTTATGGACTCAGTGGGAGAGCTTCAAAAGCCTGTCGGGACTGGGCCGCACACCCCCGGCCTCTGATTCTGTGGCCTAGTCGAGGGTCTAGGCAGGAGGGGTTCTCAAAAGCTCCTGCCAGCGTGGAGGGCTGACCCCCAGGGCGACGACGTCCAAGTGAGCACCTCCTGCACGAGCCGTCTCCTCACAGACCCAGCTGCTCTGTGTCAACAGCTGTGCCCACATTTGTCTTCACCCCTCGCCCCTGCCCAGGAAACCGCTTCTCCCTTGGTTCTTCCTGGTAGCGGCCGTCTCTACCTGCTCAGGTGCAGAACTAGGATAACCAGGAATCACTCACATTCACACTCACGTGAGCTCACACTTACAGAAGCACCCTTCTGCTCTCAAAACGCTCTGGGCGTGTCTGCCCTGCCCCAACCTCACCACCGGCACCTGCACACGGAGCCAGCGGAGCCCACGCCACAGCCAAGGCCTGTTAGTGGGCTCCCTCCATTCTCCAACCGGCTGCAAGGGCACTCTTTCTACCTTTAATTTGCGCTTGTTTATTGTTGGGCACATGGCTTGTGGGAACTTGGCTGCCTAACCAGGGCTTGAACCTGCGTGCCCTGAAGTGGAAGTGTAGTATCTTAACCACTGGATGGCCACGGAAGCCCCAAGGGTGGTCTTGGTCAAAATCCAGGACACGGACACCGCCACGTGCTGGCGAGGGCGTGGGCAGCAGGAACTCTTGTCACTGCTGGGGGGATGCAAATGGTGCAGCCACCTTGGAAGACAGTTTGGTGGTTTCTCACAAAACCATCCAGAAATTATCTACTCAAATGAGACGGAAACTTATATCCACAGGAAAACCTGCACATGAGTGTTAAACAACTTCATTCATAATTGCCAAAACTTGGAAGCAACTAAGACATCCCTCAGTAGGTAAATAGATGGAATAGGACTCTGTTAAAAAGAAATGAGCTCTGAAAAGACATGGAAGAACCTTAAGCACATATCACTAGCTGAAAGAATCAAATCTGAAAAGGCCACATAATAACTAACTCCTATATGATACTCTGGAAAAGACAAAGCTATGGAAACAGTGGTTGCCGGGGTGGAGGGGAGGGTGAACAGGGGGAACAGAGGACGTTTAGGGTGGTGAAACCACTCTGCGCGATGCTGCAACGGTGGACACCTGTCGCCGAACGTCTCTGAGCCCACGTGACACCGAGTGACCCCAGTGCAGACTACACTTTGGGAACGATGACGTGTCATGACGGGCTCATCCTCTGCAACAAACGTACCCCCTGGTGGGGCATGCTGGTGGTAGGGGGACTGTGTGTTACAGAGGGGCAGGGGGTATATGAGACTTCTAGTACCTTCTGCTCAGCTCTCTCGTGAACCTGAAACTAAAAACAAGGTCTAATAAAACCACACCTAAGCTCACAGTTGCACCCTTCCTTGCTGATCTAGGCCGTCCGTCTCACCACTGGTCTACACCCCTTTCAGTGCTGGGGGACGGGGCAGGCATGGGGGACAGGAAGGGAGAAGGGAAGCAGAGGAGTCAGTTTTCAATTGGGAATCATGTGCACGTGTTACCCAGAGAAGAGTCATCTTTTTAAATGTACAGAATAGTATGACTTCCCCAGTTAAGTAAGTTGTTCAGTTGTTGCTTCCCTGATAGCTCAGTGGGTAAAGAATCTGCCTGCAATGCAGGAGACCCTGGTTCGATTCCTGGGTTGGGAAGATCCGCTGGAGAAGGGATAGGCTACCCACTCCAGTGTTCCTGGGCTTCCCTTGTGACTCGGTTGGTAAAGAAGCCGCCGGCAATGTGGGAGACCTGGGTTCAATCCCTGGGTTGGGAATGTCCTGTGGAGAAAGGAAAGGCTACCCACTCTGGTGTTCTGGCCTGGAGAATCCCAGGACTGCATAGTCCATGGAGTCACAAAGAGCTGGAGACACTGAGTGACTTTCACTTCACTTTTCAGCTGTTGAGTCATGTCCGACTCTTCGTGACCCCATGAACTGCAGCACACCTGGCTGCCCTTCTTTCACTATCTCCCAAAGTTTGCTCAGACTCACTTCCACTGAGTTGGTGATGCCATCCAACATCTCATCCTCTGTGGTTCCCTTCTCTTGCCCTCAATCTTTCCCAGCATCAGGGTCTTTTCCTACTGACTTTGTTCTTCACATCGGATAGCCAAAGTATTGGAGCTTCAGTTTCAGTCCTTCCAATGAATATTCAGGATTGATTTCCTTTAGGATTGACTGTTGGATCTCCTTGCTGTCCAAGGGACTCTCAAGAGTCTTCTCCAGCACCCCAATTCAAAAGTATCAATTCTTTGGTGCTCAGCCTTCTTTATGGTCCAACTCTCACATCTGTACATGACCACTGGAAAAACTATAGCTTTGACTAGACAGATCTTTGTTGGCAAAGTGATGTCTCTGCTTTTTAATATGCTATCTAGGTTGGCCATAGCTTTTCTTCCAAGGAGCAACCATCTTTTAATTTCTTGGCTGTAGTCACCATCCACAGTGATTTTGGAGACCAAGAAAAGTGAATTCTGCCACTGTTTCCACTTTTTCCCCATCTATTTGCCAGCAAGGCTAGCGGAATATGGTTCATGTTGACTATGTCTTTGTGAAGAAAGCTGCAGGGCATTGTCTTCATCCCATCCACAGGAAAACACCTCGGCACAGGGGAGAAGCACATTTCCTCCTCTGCTGCTGGTTGTCAGGAAGAGTTGAGGAGCAACGCAGGAGAGGGAGAGGGTGCCTGGACACAGAATAAATCAGGCCGAGACCCCCAGCTTGGGTGCAGCCCGAGGGGACAGTTATGGCTCTCTCAGGTCGCACCACTCCTGGAGCTCGAGGGCACGCTGCCATGTGGCGCTGAAGCCCACCCAGACTCTTCAGCATGGTGGTCCTGCTCCCTGCCCTGGCCACACTCTGTGAACAAACAGCCCCAGTAAGGGCTAGTTCTAGGCCATCTGGCTCTGGGGACGTCGCAAACAAGGCAGGTGGAGTCTCTGATCTGTGCAACCTACATCCTACTGGAATAGCAAACAAGTAACTAGGCAAGTTTATTTTCTTTTCAAAAAATCTTATTGGCATATAGTTGCCTTACAGTGTTGCATTAGAGCCAGGTGTACAGTAATCTGGTCACTCACACACATTTATTGCTTCTTTTTTAGACTCTTTCCTCATATAGGCTATCACAGGATGCTGAGTACAGTGCCCTGTGCTATGCACAGGAGTTCTTGTCGGTCATCTATGTTATATATATGTGTTAGTCACGCAGCCATGTTCGACTGTCTGGACCCCATGGACTGCAGCCCACCAGGCTCCTCTGTCCATGGAATTCTCCAGGCAAGAATACTGGAGTGGGTTGCCATTTCCTTCCCCAGTGTTATATATCAGTTCAGTTTAATAGCTCAGTCTTGTCTGACTCTTCACGACCCCATGGATTGCAGCACACCAGGCTTCCCTGTCCATCACCAACTCCAAGAGCCTACTCAAACTCATGTCCATTGAGTCAATGATGCCATCCAACCATCTCATCCCTCCTCCTGCCTTCAATCTTTCCCACCATCAGGATCTTTCCAATGAGTCAGTTCTTCTCATCAGGAGGCCAAAGTGTTGGAGCTTCAGCATTAGCATCAGTCCTTCCAATGAAAATTTAGGACTGATTTCCTTTAGGATTGGCTGGCTGAATCTCTTTGCAGTCCAAGGGACTCTCAAGAATCTTTTTCAATACCACAGTTAAAAAGTTTCAGTTCTTTGGTGCTCAGCTTTCTTTATGGTCCAACTCTCATATCTGCACATGACTACTGGAAAAACCATAGCTTTGACTAGATGGACCTTTGTTGGGAAAGTAACGTCTCTGCGTTTTAATATGCTGTCTAGGTAGGTCACAGCTTTTCTTCCAAGGAGCAAGTGTCTTTTAATTTCATAGCTGCAGTCACCATCTGCAGTGATTTTGGAGCCCCCCAAAATAAAGTCTCTCACTGTTTCCATTGTTTCCCCATCTATTTGCCATGAAGTGATGGGACCGGATGCCATGTTATGTACCGTAGTACATGTATATTCACCCAAGTCCTGATTATTCCTCACTTGCTACCCTTTCCCCTTTGGTAACCATAAGTGTGCTTTCAGTGTCTGTGAGTCTGTTTCTATTTTATAACTAAGGTAATTTGTATCATTTTTAAAGCAGTAGGTTCCATGAGTGATATGGCGTTTGTCTTCTTCTGTCTGACTGCCATCACTCAGTATGGTAATCTCTAGGTCCATCGACGGTGTTCCAAATGGCAGTATTTCATGCATTCTTTTCCTAAAAGAATTCTTTTTAATGACTTCTGCATATTTTTATTCTTTGGCTGCTCCATGCGGCATGTGGGATCTTAGTATCTCAACCAGGGATCAAACCCATCCCCCTGCAGTGGAAGCCAGGAGTCTCAACCACAAGGGCCAGCAGGGAAGTCCCCGTCCGCTCTTTTTCATGGCTGAGCGGTCTCCCTCTGTGCACGCGGGCCACGTCGTCTTTGCCCATCCCTCTGCGGATGGACAGTTAGGGTGCCTCCGTGTCTTGGCTACCGTGAATAGTGTCACAATGGATACCACAGTGCATGCATCTTTTCCAGTTACGCTTTTCTCAGGTGTACGCCGAGGAGTGGGGTTGCTGCGTCGAATGGTAGTTCTATTTGTAGGTTTTTAAGGAACCTTCATAGGGTTCTCCACTAGCTGCATCCATTTACATTCCCACCAGCATGGCAAGGTGTGAGCAGAAAACAAATCAAGGTGAAGGAAGTGGCTGCAACCGGGGGCCTGACAGGCATCTGTGACGAGGAGGTCTTTCTAGAAGCAGTACTTCAGCTGACAGTCAGAAGCCAGCTGAGCAAAACCCACAGGGAGCCTCCAGCCTGAGGAGGGAGCTTGTGGGAAGTGTGCTCACTGGTGCTGGGAGTGTGGCATGAGGCGGAGAAGGAAGGACTGGGCCCAGACCCCCAGGCGTGGGCGGTGGACACACTAGAGAGCCGGGATCTCACTCTGAGTGCCGTGGAGAGCCGAAGGCAGGGCAGCACTGTGACTTCTCGGGCTTTAAAAGACCCTTCTGCCCGGATGTGGTGCATCAGCAGCAAGGGAGGGTCACTGCCGGCTCTGAGGACACAGGAGGCGGCTGCTCACCAGGGTGGGGATGACTCAGGCAGGGGGCAGAGTCAAGTCCCACCAGGGAGCGGTCCTTCTGGGGGCAAGGGGAGGAGGGGTCCCTTGGTAACTGCTGTCCAGCCACTGAGGGCTGGGTCAGGGGACGGTCAGCAAGCACACAGCTCTGCCGGGGCTGAGGTGAACCGAAGGTGGGGGCTGGAGGGGCAGCATGCACAGGGCAGTCTGGAAGGAAACCTTCCGCGGCTACAAAGTCCGAGCGGGACAAGGCGCAGAGAGGGACCGGGGCCTGCATGGCGGCACGTGCAGGAGCAACGCAGGTCATCTCGCCGAGCTGCCAACCTCCTCCCTGCAGGCTTCTGCGGGCGCCACTTCCTGGATTCTGGACATCTACTCATTCTCTGCCACTGAATCAGAGTACGTCTCCCTAGCCTCCGTCTTCTTAGAAACGCACTCCTCCCAAGAGAAGGACAGCCAGACTTTCTAAAGTGAGCTTGGGGAAAGAAGGCAAGTGATGACTCCCCCTATTTCCAGTCTCTTACGAGGGAATGACACTGAGAGGTCATGACCAGATGGTCAAGAATTTGGTTTTCAGGACAAAAGTCCATCAAATTGTCTTTGCAGGAAATCAACCTAATTTACTGCCACTGGAAAACTGTACCGTAAAAGCCTGAAGGGCAACCTTGGGGCAGGGACCCCTCTCCTGCTACAGAAGGAAATGACTGAATGGAATTGCTCTGTGGAGGTTGCTGCAGGCTCATCTACCACGAGGAGCCCAGGGGCTGAGAGGGACTCGCTTGCCGTGTGGATGTGCTGCTCTTTCAGAGAGCAAGGGGACACTGTCGAACCTTACCACAGCTTCCGACGTGGACGGGAGTCTCCGCAGCCCCGTCGTGGGGAGCGCGTCCTGTGGGCACAGCAGGTGCAGCCGCAGCTTGCCAAACAGGATCTACAACAGAGGCAACGGCCCGTGGCGAGCGGTCCTAGCCCTCAGAGGACCTGCATGTCACCATCACAGAGGCCAGCAGCTGGCCTCTGATCAGGTGCTCCCAAATGCGTAGGTCCTGACTCGGTTCTGCTCTCGGATTTAGGGGCCTTGAAGTGATGAATCTCAGCGAGAAAGAACACGAGCCACCTACGTACTTTTCAGACAGCCACATAGAATAATGCTCATAAACTCAGAATAAATCTCCCCTTAACCCATGAATAGGAAGCATGTTCTACCAAAGAACCAAAACTCAGCTTTACCTCTCGAAGCTGATGATTACTCGTGATAAGAAACCGTTCTCCTGCAACAAAATGGGCTTCTCGCTCCAGTTCCTTGAGGCGAGACTATGAAAGCAACAAACACAATCTTACCAACAGTGTCCACAGTTCAAGATGGTTTGATTAGTGCATCAAATAATGCTCAGCAAAAGATCTTGTACGAACAACAAAAATAACACTTCATAATTCACCGAAATGAGAGATTACAAAACACAGATGTTGACTCGTGATGGAATAGCTCACACAATCAGTCTCCTAAGTGAGGTGGATCCAAGGGGACAAACTGGAAGAAGTAAAAATAGTAATCGTTCACCAAACAGAAGGAGGGGCAGCAGGAACTCTCCAGCAGCACTGTGACCAGCAACGGGACCCAGCATCTCCCCGTAAGCTCGAGACGCGCCTGGGACCCCGAGGCAGAAGACTCAGGTCCACACTGCAGGCGGCCACCGACTGCGATGCAGGGCCCTCCCTCCCAACAGAGGGAGCAGCTCTGACAACCACACGGACGGGTGCTCGGTCCAGGCGAGGGGCGGGGGCACGGCAGGCCCACACTAGAGACCCAGGCGAGGGGCGGGGGCACGGCAGGCCCACACTAGAGACCCAGGCGAGGGGCGGGGGCACGGCAGGCCCACACTAGAGACCCAGGCGAGGGGCGGGGGCACGGCAGGCCCACACTAGAGACAAAGGCAGCTTGTGAAGCAGCTGATGAACACACTGCTGGGCAGAGCAGCAGGACACGCTGAGTTTACGAGTCCCTCACCTCCTCTCTCTATGGGCAGAAGAAACGCAGAAGACAGAGAGACGGGCAGAATGAATAAAAACACACGGTCCAACTACATGCTGTCTGCAGGAGACTGCTTTTAAAGATGTAAACAGGTTGCAATGGAAAGGACAGAGAAAGATGCTCCATTCAAACAGTAATGAAAACACAGCAAGGGTGGCTACATTAGTATCAGACAAAACAGAACGCAAATGAAAAGTGGTTCTAAGAGACCAAGGGTGATACGCTATTCCTGATGCAGCAGGAAGACGTAACAATACAAGCATCCACATTAAAATACCCATAGACCGTGAAAATACATGAAGAAAAACTAACAGAACTGAAGGGAGAGATGGACAGTGGTTCTACAGTAACGGCTGGAGGTTTGACTATCCCACTCAGTAATGGCTACAACAACCACAACATAGCCCCATGGACTGCATCGCCATGGAATTGTCCAGACAAGAAGACTGGAGTGGGCAGCCGTCCCCTTCTCCAGGGCGTCTCCCTGACCTAGGGAACGAACGTAGGGCTCCTGCAGTGCAGGCAGGTTCTTTACCACTGAGCCACCTGGGAAACCCGTAAGTAAGGAAACGGAGACTCAAACAACAATAAAAACAACCAGATCTAACAGACAGCACCTAACACTCTACCCAACAATGACACGTACATGGGGTATTCTCATTTTCCAAGGTAGACTACATTTTCAGCCACTGAGTCTCAAGAGATTTTAAAAGATCGATATCATAGAAAATATGACATGACCACAGGAAGTTGAAGTTAGAAATCAATAACCAAAGGAAAAATAAAAATTCACAAAATTGTGTAAATTACACAACACATTTCTAAATAAGCAAACGATCAAAGAGGAAATAAAAAACGAATTTACAAATTATTTAGAGATGAATGAAAACAAAACCACAACATACCTGCATACGGGACGCAGTGAAAGCAGTGCTGAGGAGGAAATTTATAGCTGTAAATGCTTATATTAAAAAACAAGAAAGACTTGAACTCAATAGCCTCACTTCACAAATGAAGGAACTAGAAAAAAGAGCAGACTAAACCCAAAGACAGCAGAGGAAGGAAGCAATAAGTAAGAGGCAGACTCAAGTGGAATGCAGGATATGAAAACGATAGAGAAAACCAGTGAGACCAAGATTCGGCTCTTTAAAAAGACCAACAAAATTGACAAACCTTTAGCCAGCTAGACCCAGAAGACACAGGAGGCTCAGATTACAAAAATCAGAAATTTAGGTGAAAACATTACTACCAATTTTACAGAAATAAACAGGATTATCAGAGAGCACTATGAACAGCTGTACACCAGCAGATTGGAGAACCTAGATGGAACAAATCCGTAGAAACACAAAACCTGCCAAGACTAAATCATGGAGAAATAGAAAAATGGAGCTATAGTTAGTAAGGAGCGGAAATCAAATAAAAAATCTTCCAATAAACAAAGCCCTGGATGCAATGGCTTCAGTGGTAAATTCTACCAAACATTTATAGAAGACCTAATCCAATCCTTCTCAAAATTTTCCCCCCAAATTGAAGAGAAAGCGACATTTCCCAACTCACTTTGAGGCCAGCAATTATCCTGATATCAAAGCCAGACAAACACTACAAGAAGTCCACAGAGCAACAGCCTTTATAAACACTGATACAAAATTCCTCAACAAATGGCTAGCAAGCAGAATTCAGCAGTATATTGCAAGCATTATACACCATGACCAGGTGGAATTTATTCCTGGAATGCAAGGATGGTTCAACATATGAAAATTAATCAATATAATATGCCACAAAAACAGAATGAATGGGGGGGGGTTCCATGATCATTTAAAACAATGCAAAAAAAAGCGTTTGACACTGTGATAAAAGCTTTTTTGATAAAAACCCTTTTATGATAAAAAACACTCAGAAAACTAGGAATGGAACAAGAATATCTCAATATAATAAGTCAAAGATTAAAAACTCACAGCAAGCATCATATTCAGTGGCGAAAGGATGAAAGAGTTCCCTAAGGTCAGGAAAAAGGCAAGGATGTTTGCTCTCACCACTTCTATGCAACATGGTGTAGAAATTCTAGCCAGGGCAATTAGGCAAGAAAAAGAAATAAAAGGCATCCAGATTGGAAAGGAAGAAGTAAAATTATCCTTGGTTGCAGATGACATGATTTCATACGCAGAAAAATCCTAAAGATTCCACCGGAAAATGGTTAGAACTTTCTGAACGCAGCACAATAGCAGGATATAACGTCAACACAAACGTCAGTTTCATTTCTACACACAACGTGAAATGGCAACTACAAAAGCAATTCCATTCACGCCAGTATCGAAAAGCGTAAAATGTGCAGGAATTAACCTGACCAAGGAGAGACGCTTACACGGTGGAAGCTACAGCAGGTGGTTGTTGTTTAGGCGCTAAGTCGTGTCTGACTCGTTGCAACCCTGTGGGCTGCAGCCCCACCAGGCTGCTCTGTCCATGGGCCTTCCCAGGCAAGCGTGCTGTAGCAGGTTGCCATGTCCTTCTCCAGGGAATATTCCCCATCCAGGGGTCACACCCACGTCCCCTGCACTGGCAGGAGATCCTTTCCCACTAAACACTGCTGAAAGAAACCCAAAACGATGGAAATAAGTGGAAACTCGTCTCATGCTCCCGGATTGGAAGGCAGCATATTAAGAGGTCGTCAAAGTGATCTACAGATTCAATGCAACCCCTGCCAAAATTCTAAAGACAATTTTTTCAGAAATAGAAAAATCCACCCTAAAATTCATATGGAGTCTCAAGGAACACCAAGTAGCCAAAACAATCTTGACCAAGAAGAACAAAATCGCATGACCCACACTTCCTGCTTTTAAAACTTACTACATGGTCACAGTAATAAAAACCGTGGTGTTGCCATAAAGAGGCTTGGTAGCTCAGAACAGCGAGCATTGTGGAAGATGCAGGAAATGAGGCTTTGGTCCCTGGGTCAGGAAGATCCCCTGGAGAAGGAAAGGCAGCCCACTCCAGTACTCTTGCCAGGAAAACTCCATGGACAGAGGAGCCTGCTGGGCTACAGTCTGTGGGGTTCAGAGTCAGACACAATTGAGCATGCTTTCCATTTTCCATTGGCATAAAGTAGACATACAAACCAAACATACTCATAAAATAGTGAGCACAGAAATAAACCCTTGCAGTTCAGTTCAGTTCAGTCGCTCAGTCGTGTCCAAATCTTTGAGACCTCATGAATTGCAGCACACCAGGCCTCCCTGTCCATCACTGACTCCCAGAGTTCACTCATACTCATGTCCATCGAGTTGGTGATGCCATCCAGCCATCTCATCCTCTGTCATCCTCTTCTCCTCCTGCCCCCAATCCCTCCCAGCATCAGTCTTTTCCAATGAGTCAACTCTTCACATGAGGTGGCCAAAGTATTGGAGTTTCAGCTTCAGCATCAGTCCTTCCAATGAACACCCAGGACTGATCTTTAGAATGGACTGGTTGCATCTCCTTGCAGTCCAAGGGACTCCAAGAGTCCAGAAGTCTTCTCCAACACCACAGTTCAAAGCATCAATTCTTTGGCGCTCAGCCTTCTTCACAGTCCAACTCTCACATTCATATATGACCACTGGAAAAACCATAGTCTTGACTAGATGGGCCTTTGTTGGCAAAGTAATGTCTCTGCTTTTTAATATGCTATCTAGATTGATCATAACTTTCCTTCCAAGGAGTAAGAGTCTTTTAATTTCATGGCTGCAATCACCATCTGCAGTGATTTTGGAGCGCAAAAAATAAAGTCTGACACTGTTTCCACTGTTTCACCATCTATTTCCCATGAAATGATGCGACCAGATGCCACAATCTTTGTTTTCTGAATGTTGAGCTTTAAGGAAACTTTTTCACTCTCCTCTTTCACTTTCATCAACAGGCTTTTTAGTTCCTCTTCACTTTCTGCCATAAGGGTGGTGTCATCTGCATATCTGAGATTATTGATATTTCTCCCGGCAATCTTGATTCCAGCTTGTGTTTCTTCCAGTCCAGCGTTTCTCATGATGTACTCTGCATAGAAGTTAAATAAGCAGGGTGACAATATACAGCCTTGACATACTCCTTTTCCTATTTGGAACCAGTCTGTTGTTCCATGTCCAGTTCTAACTGTTGCTTCCTGGCCTGCATACAGATTTCTCAAGAGGCAGGTCAGGTGGTCTGGTATTCCCATCTCTTTCAGAATTTTCCACAGTTTATTGTGATCCACACAGTCAAAGGCTTTGGCATAGTCAATAAAGCAGAAACAGATGTTTTTCTGGAACTCTCTTGCTTTTTCCATGATCCAGCGGATGTTGGCAATTTGATCTCCGGTTCCTCTGCCTTTTCTAAAACCAGCTTGAACATCAGGGAGTTCACGGTTCACGTATTGCTGAAGCCTGGCTTGGAGAATTTTGAGCATGACTTTACTAGCATGTGAGATGAGTGCAATTGTGCAGTAGTTTGAGCATTCTTTGGCATTGCCTTTCTTTGGGATTGGAATGAAAACTGACCTTTTCCGGTCCTGTGGCCACTGCTGAGTTTTCCAAATTTGCTGGCATATTGAGTGCAGCACTTTCATAGCATCATCTTTCAGGATTTGAAATAGCTCCACTGGAATTCCATCACCTCCACTAGCTTTGTTAGTAGTGATGCTTTCTAAGGCCCACTGACTTCACATTCCAGGATGTCTGGCTCTAGGTGAGTGATCACACCATCGTGATTATCTTGGTCGTGAAGATCTTTTTTGAACAGTTCTTCTGTGTATTCTTGCCACCTCTTCTTAATACCTTTTGCTTCTGTTAGGTCCAGACCATTTCTGTCCTTTATCGAGCCCATCTTTGCATGAAATGTTCCCTTGGTGTCTCTAATTTTCTTGAAGAGATCCCTAGTCTTTCCCATTCTGTTCTTTCCCTCTATTTCTTCACATTGATCGCTGAGGAGGGCTTTCTTCTCTCTCCCTGCTACTCTTTGGAACTCTGCATTCAGATGCTTATATCTTTCCTTTTCTCCTTTGCTTTTCGTATGAAAAGCAGTATGAAAGACAAGATGATAGGATACTGAAAGAGGAACTCCCCAGGTCGGTAGGTGCCCAATATGCTATTGGAGATCAGTGGAGAAATAACTCCAGAAAGAATGAAGGGATGGAGCCAAAGCAAAAACAATACCCAGCTGTGGATGTGACTGGTGACAGAAGCAAGGTCTGATGCTGTAAAGAGCAATATTGCATAGGAACCTGGAATGTCAGGTCCATGAATCAAGGCAAATTGGAAGTGGCCAAACAAGAGATGGCAAGAGTGAATGTCGACATTCTAGGAATCAGCAAACTAAAATGGACTGGAATGGGTGAATTTAACCCAGATGACAATTATATCTACTACTGCGGGCAGGAATCCCTCAGAAGAAATGGAGTAGCCATCATGGTCGACAGAAGATTCCAAAATGCAGTACTTGGATGCAACCTCAAAAACGACAGAATGATCTCTGTTCGTTTCCAAGGCAAACCATTCAATATCACAGGAATCCAAGCCTATGCCCTGACCAGTAACGCTGAAGAAGCTGAAGTTGAATAGTTCTCTTAAGACCTACAAACCTTTTAGAACACCCAAAAAGATATCCTTTTCATTATAGAGGACTGGAATGCAAAAGTAGGAAGTCAAGAAACACCTGAGGTAACGGGCAAATTTGGCCTTGGAATACAGAATGAAGCAGGGCAAAGGCTAATAGAGTTCTGCCAAGCGTACGCACTGGTCATAGCAAACACCCTCTTCCAACAACACAAGAGAAGACTTTACACATAGACATCACCAGATGGTCAACACCGAAAGCAGACTGTATAGAAGCTCTATACAGTCAGCAAAAACAAGACTGGGAGCTGACTGTGGCTCAGATCATGAACTCCTTATTGCCAAATTCAGACTTAAATTGAAGAAAGTAGAGAAAACCACTAGACCATTCAGGTATGACCTAAATCAAATCCCTTATGATTATACAGTGGAAGTAAGAAATAGATTTAAGGGACTAGATCCGATGGATAGAGTGCCTGATGAACTATGGATGGAGGTTCATGACACTGTACAGGAGACAGGGATGAAAACCATCCCCATGGAAAAGAAATGCAAAAAGCCCTTGCATATATGGTCAAATGATTCTGACAAGGTGCTAAGACCATTCAGTGGAGATAGGACAGTCTTGTCAATAAATGGTGCTGGGAAAACTGGGTATCCAATGCATAAAAATGAATCTGGATCCTCACTTAACATCATACACAAAAATTAACTCAAAATTGGTCAAGGACCTAAATAAAGACCTTAAATAATAAAACTCTAAGAAGAAAGCTGGACAAAAGTCTAACAGCGTTGGATTTGGCAAGGATCACTTAGATATGGCACCAAAGGAACAGGTAAGAAAAGAAAGATATTTTAAATTAGACTTTATGAAAATTAAAAATTTTGTGCATCAAAAGACAGTACTGGGGTGGGAGGTGGGGAGGAGGTTCAAGAGGGAGGGGACTCAGGTACACCTCTGGCTGATTCACGTTGGTATATGGCAGAAACCAACACAACATCGTAAAGCACTGATCCTCCAATTAAAAATAAATAAATTAAAAAATAATGATTAGGTAGAAGTGTTTAACTTTAAAAAACAGTATCAACAGAGTAAAAAGGCCATCCACGGAATGGGAGAAAAAATATGAAAATCATGTTGATACAGGATTAATATCCAAAATATATACAGATTAATATCCAAATATATATGAAAATCATGTTGATACAGGATTAATATCCAAAAATATACAAAATTAATATCCAAAACTAAACAATAAGAAAAAAATCCAATCCAAAAATGGGCAAAGGCCTTGAATAGACATTATTTCTCAAAGAAGATGTACAAACGGCCAGTAAGCACATTAGAAGATTTTAAGCATCACTCATCATTGGTGGGATGCAAACCGAAACTACAGCGAGATGCCACCTCACACCCGTTAGGATGGCTACTGTCAAAGAAAGTAACGAGCGGAAAACAGTATCTGTTGGCGAGGATGTGGGAAACCGCAGCCCTTACGCGCTGTTGTGGGAACGTAAAATGGTACAGGGGCTTTGGAGAAACCATGGCGGCTCCTCAAAGAATTAGAAACAGAATTACCGTAAGATTCAGCAATTCACTTCTGGGAATATGTCCAAAAGAACTGAAAGCAGGATCTTAAAGGGGTATTTGTACACCTATTTTCAGAGCCCACATTTACAATAGCTAATAACAGCTAAGTCGCTTCCATTCTCCACTGGCATAAAGAGAGACATAAAGTACGGAAGCCACCTAGGCTGCATCCCTCTACAGGTGGATAGATAGTAAGAAGGTGGCAGGCACGTACAGTGGAGAATCAGCCTCCAAAAGGAAGGGGATTCCCCAGCACGCCACAGCATGGATGAACCCGTGGACACACTAAGTGAAACGAGCCGGCCACTGAAAGACAAGCAGGCTATGACTCCACATACGTGAAGGACTTAGAGTCCACAAAATCACAGACAGACAAAGAGCAGTGGTGGCTGCCGGAAGCTGGGAGGGGGGAGAACGGCAAGCAACTGTGTACTAGCTGCAGGTGTTAGTTTTACGAGACGAAGACAGTGATGGAGACGGAAGCTGGTGATGGCTGCAGAACAAGACGGACGCTTCCTACCATCGCACTCTGCAGTTACAGAGCTTCCCTGGTGGCTCAGAGGGTAAAGAACCTGCCTGCCATGCAGGAGATCCGGGCTCCGTTCCTGGGTTGGGAAGATCCCCCGGAAGAAGGGAATGGTTACTCGCTCTAATATTCTTGCCTGGAGAATGTCATGGACAGAGGAGCTTGGTGGACTATAGTCCATGGGGTTGCAAAGAGTTGGGCACAACTGAATGACTAACACTTCACTTCTGCAGATATAATCAGTTTGGATGGTAAGTTTTATGTTAAGTGTATTTTATCACAATAAATTTAAAAAGATGTCTGTTATTCATTGCATGCTATTTCCTTCTCAATTAAAAAAGTACATAAAGAGAAAAAAATCAGTTCCAGGTTTATAAACCTAAATGCAAAGGCTAATGAAAATAACTTCAAGCGTAATGGAAGACTTCATGAACTCGATAAAAGGAAAGATTCCTTAAACAGGATGCAAAAAAGCACTAACCATAAAGAAAAAGATTGATAAAATTAAAAATTAAGGAGTCCATTGATCAAAAGACATTAAGAGAGTGAAATGGTAAGACATAGAGGATGAAGGTATGGGAAACAGGCTTGTAACCAGAATACATCTCGATGTTCTATAAATCAGAAAGTGGAAGCCAGAACCCTCAATACACAGATGGGTAAGAATGCTGAGCAGATCCCTTACCAAGGAGAAACTCCACACAGCCAACAGGGAAATGAAAGCTATTCACCCTCCCCAGTAATCAGGACACGAGGAACCAACATCATAATGAGATACCACTGCGTCTTCACTGAGTCCGGGGGACCCGTGCCGGGGAGGAAGTGCAGGTCAGGCCCTTCATGCAGCTGCGGCTTTGGAAAGCGATTCAGTGTTGTCTGACGAAGCTGCGCCAGCAGTTCAGGGCGCCTCGGACCCGGGGGGCATGTGCCCACGGCCCCAGGAGACATGCTCAGGGACACAGCACGGCCTGTGATGCCAGACACAACTCTGCTGCCATCACACTGGGGTGGAGCATGCAGTGGAGTGCTAAGACCCAAGGGGCACAGGGAGAGAGAGGCCAGACACGACGGCTAAAGGGGCACGGACCAGAAGCTGAGACGGGGAGAGAGGCCGGACACGACGGCCAAAGGGGCACGGACCGGAAGCTGAGACGAGGAGAGAAGCCAGACATAACAGCTAAAGGGGCACGGACCGGAAGCTGAGACATGGGGAGAGAGAGGCCGGACACGACGGCTAAAGGGGCACGGACTAGGAGCTGAGACGGGGAGAGAAGCCAGACACGATGGCTAACCCACAGCTCCTTCTGAGAGAAAGCGACTATACTGTCAAGCTTCTAAATGGAAAACTGTAAAGGATCTCGACAGCTGAAGGACTGCCAAGTCAGGAAGGGGGCTCTGACAGGGAAGGGCCAGCAGGGTTTCTGGGCCTTCTCAGCTTTGACTTGGGTGATGGTCATTCTGGAGTTTTCTTTAAAATATTAACTTTAAAATAACTTAAGTGGAACCCTTAACTCATCCTTTTCATCTTTATGCATCCCTCTATTTTTTACAGTTAGAAAACTTTGCTTTTGCTTTTTAAAAGTATCCAAGAAACCCATGACCTGCCCTCACTCACTAAGGAGTGATGCTCTCTAAACCAGCACACGTCCACATGGGGCGGGCACCAGCTATGGTCTTGCTTCAGCTCTTTCCAAGTGTGGTATCCCCTGCAGGAGTCAGATGGGGCGACAGTGCCCCAGGCTGGGCCGAGTGAGGAAGAAAAGGCCAGTCACTCAGGGCTGGCTGGGAGCTGCCCACCAGGCAGGGAAGGGCCAGCACCCGCGGGCAGCCTGACAGATGCGCTCACCCCGAGAAGCGCTGACGTCCGCTCCATCTCCTCCTTGTTCACCCGAATGCGGTGGCTTTCCATCACTGTGATTCAAACACCAAAGCAGATACCGTTTGTACCGCATTAGAGTCGGACATGACTGAAGCGACTTAGCAGCAGCAGCGAGTCATTTCTGAGAAAGACTGCAGGGCCAGGAGCAAGCCTCCCCCCCTGACACAGACCACGAGGACAGTGCAGGCTTAGCAGCGTCCCCCGGCGTCGGCACGGGAGCCCACGGCAGCGGCGGTGTGTGTGGGGACACCGCGGGTGGGGAGGCGGCCCGGCCGCTGGGCTCCAGCGCTGTGTGCGAGGCCCTGCTCTCCCAGGTGCCCAGCAGGACACCATGGGCTGGAGGCTAAAAGCAAGGACAGCGGGGGGCCCAAAACAGCCCTTCCAGGGGCTTCTCACAAAGTGTGAGGGTCCAGCACTCCAGGACCAGGACAGCTGCTGACGGGAAACTTGCAGACAGGCCCTCTCCCCGCTGCTGCTCTCGGGGGTGCGGGAGTCAGGAGGGCGCTGGCCCCTTGGCCAGGGCGCCTGCAGAACAGGCAGCTCAGAGGGGCTCCCACGTGACCCCGACGCCAGCGTCCTTCTAGACCAGGAGGCGGCGCACGCCACATCCTCTCGTCACAGAGGACGAAGGGGAAGCTAAGGGTTTGCCGCTCCTAGGCGCCCATATGAGGCACCGCCCACCCCAAACTAAGTCACGAGAAGACCGGCGTCCCAGACAGAACAGAGAACTCTGGAAAGAGGGCTGCCTCACCTTCCCGGTAGCTTACCTGCCAAAATCGGTATCAGAGGAAGCTCCAAAGTCCGGAAGAGCTGCCATAAACCACAAACCTGTTTCAGGGGAAGAAACGACATCGTCTTACTTTGGAACCGGTAACTTCTGCCCGCATTCACTGCACAGCCCGCTTAATCTCACTGAGCAGCTCTCCTGGGTGACGTGGTTAAAACTCCTATTTCCGTCAAGTATCCTATCTTATGATCAATATTAATACCCAGCCCAAATGGGAATATTCGGAAATATCTGGTAGGGCAGGTTCCGTCCCCACTTTCCTTTCATCTTTCTCATTTTACAGTGTGATTTAGGTATTTGTGGTTTAAGTTTCCCACTTTAATTTCAGAACAGGAGGAAGGGCTGAAGCCCTCTGGGCCACATCAGCTGGGTTCCTTCTCTGCTCTCAAGCTGGCTTTGCCCATTTGAGGGCAGGAGGAGAGGGAAGCGGCCCCTGCAGGACACTGCCTTTCCGGGGCCCCGGTAAGAGCCTGCCCTTCAGTGCCAGGGGTGGAGAAGCTGCCGGCCACTGCCTGTCCGCCCAGGCGCTCTGTCCCGTGCTGGCCCCGACTCCTGCCCTTGCTGTGGTGCCTGGTCCCTTCATTCAACCCTTCCTGACTAGTCCTTCAAATGACCTCTGCTTCCTAATGAGCCTCTGAGCTGAGCTGAAATGAACTTAGCTTTTACGTTAATTGCAGCGTTGGAAATGTTCCAACTGAATCAGAATCTTTTTTAAAAACAATGT
Organism: Capra hircus; assembly: GCF_001704415.2. NCBI lineage: Eukaryota > Metazoa > Chordata > Mammalia > Artiodactyla > Bovidae > Capra > Capra hircus. The sequence goes on from NC_030813.1 coordinate 116,094,497, forward strand.
TACAATTGTTGTCAACCTATAGAGGACATTTAAAAAGTCAGGTCTCATCATCTGTAGAGTCCTCCAGTGAGTGACGCCCAGGTTCCCGTCTCCTGCCCTCGGGGACGTGCTTCCTGTGCGCCTGGACGAAGGCCAGCCCCTAAGGCAGTGAAGCTACCACGAAGCGCCTTGCCTGCAGCTGGGAGCAGAGGTGCATCGTCAGTCTGTGGAGCACCCTCAGGTTCGCACGGACAGTCTGATTCTTCAAAAAAGCAAAAGAATGAACAGTTAGGAACGTTTGGGAGCGACGCTTGTCACGCTCTAGGAAGCCACAGCTTTTCCACAGAGACTGCACCCTGGTGCTGTGACCCATCACCCCAAGAAGAGCAGCCCCATACCACGGAATATTCTTCTTGAGCAAGCTCAAGATCCCTACTGCTTTCTTACTTTCCCTCCACCCCCACTGCCCTCATTTTACAGGGAATGAGCCACAGAGAAGCTAAGTGGTCCAGGGCAAAGATCACGCAGTGGGAGAGACAACAGGACTTGGTCTCCTGGTCTCGGCCTCCACACTTGCCACCCACCCTTGCCCCAGACATGCACAGAGCCGCTGGGAGGTGGACCAACCAGAGTCCGGAACGAGGGTCGGGGGAGCTTCAGCCCCGGCACGCAGTCCAACAGCCGCTCCCTCCCAGAGGCCTGGCGTCCCCACTGCACCCCTCTCTGCCACACGGCCCGAGGACTCTGGGTGCCCAGACGCAGCGTCAGAGACCCCTCCCCATGACGCACCCTGAAGTGGTCGTGCAGCCCCCGGGTCTGGCTCTGCCGGAGCCTCGGGCACGTCCATGCCCGTGTCTCGGCTGTGCCCAGCACATGGCCGGCCCACCGCCTGAACATGCTGCCTGCCGCACAGCACTGGCCTGCGCGGCCTCCCCAGGACCAGCTCAAGCCCCGTGGCGGTGTTCAGGCCCCGGCAGCCCAGCCGGCCGCACCTGCTCTCCTCCAGGAGGAGGTCATCGTCTTTCTCTCCAACGCGGTCTCGCCGCCCCGCGGGACCCATCCTCAGTTTCCGTGCTCTCCCGCTCCTGCGTCTCACGCTGTGTCCCCGGACCCTGCAGAGCAGAGGGCCCTCCTCGCCCCGCCCTCACCACGTGCTCCCACGACAGATACGCCGCTGGACAAGCTCGAGTCCCTCCCAGGCCGCCTCCTTTCTGCCGAGTGTGGACGAGGCCTTGGGCAGAGCCTCCCAGGGGAACCGTAAGCCAGGGCACTCAGGGTGCCTGGGCCGCGCGGCTGGGCCTCCCTGGCTTCCATCAGGGAGGAAGCACCTCCTCTGAGTGTTTTGCTCCTGAAGCCACTCCCACCTCTAAGTTGCACATGTGTGCACATGTGTGTACATGTGTGCACCAGGAAAAACGCCCCTTGAGAGTCAGGAATGCAGGCTGCACTCTGGCCTCGACTTGACCTTGGGCGAGGGGCAGACACGAGCCCTGGGCACCGGCGTCCTCCGTGAACGGGGCTGAGCACCCCGGGGAACCACACCCCGGGGGCCACTCTTTCCCCCAGCGGCAGTGCCCCAGCCTCTGTCTGGGGAAGCAGCGCCCAGCAGCATGGGCCTTGGACGCTGCTCATCTCCACGCCCTGCTGCCCTGCCAAGGGGCAAACATGTGGCGCAGAGGTAGAAAGGAGACTCTGAGCACGGAAGCTGCGGATCTCGGGCCAAAGTCACGCATGGAGGGAAGGCCACGGCTCACGGCTGGCCCGGGGCCGCGGGCTCCTGCCGCCTGGGTCCTCAGAGCTGCCTGGCTGCTGCTTCCCGAGCCCGCCCTGCCTTCCCTCTGAGTCCCACCTGCCCCACACTCCCCTGACAAATCCCTTTTAGACAAGCCCGCCCTGCGTTCCCTCTGAGTCTCAGCTGCCCCACACTCCTCGGACAAATCCATTTAGGCTCAGGGAGAGCGAGGGTCTCTGTTTCCAACCCCAAGCCTCTACCCAACACAGATCCCCGACTCCACCCAAGCCTCTACGAGACACAGATCCCCGACTCCACCCAAGCCTCTACCCAACACAGATCCCCGACTCCACCCCGCCAAGCGGGTCTGTAGGGTCAAATGCCCCGCACGGCGTCCTGAGCTCAGCCCGGCGTGCAGGGCTGGCTCGCGTGGCCGCCTGCCTGGCCTTCCAGCCGTGCTTTGAACTGCGCTTGTTAACGGAGAGCCGGGGAGCCCGGACAGAGCGGCTGAGGGCGCGGGCGCTGCTCCGGCTTGGCTGCCTCCTGGCCCTGTGGTGCAGCACATCAGGTGCCCCTCGCCCCGGGCTCCGGGCAGGGTTCCAGGGCTGCACGCACCCTTGCTTCTGCAGACAATGGTTCCCAACAAGAGAGAGGGGCCTGGAGAGACAAACCTGAGCAGCCTCTCTGACTCTCCCCACGGGGACCGAGGACTGGCCGCCCCAGGCCTTCACCATGGGGGCCAAGCCTCCAGAGCAAAGGATTTCAACAAGCAGCTGTCCGCTCACAGAGCGGGTGACCCTCTGACACCAAGGACACATTTAGGAGAATCAGGCCGTGAATGGCATCTCCCAGGGACAGCTTCACAGAGGGAGAGAAGTCATCCACCCTTATTCAGCATCCTCTACCAGAAGGCATTTCTGCCAAGCAAGTAAAAGTGGATGTTGGAAATGCTCTTTTCACTAGTGGGCTTTCCATGAAGTAGAAAAAGTTCTTAGAGGAAAATTAGGGTTGTATTAAGGTCCATAACAACTCACCACAGTCTTTCTGGAGGAACTTCCATCCGTGCTGTTGACTGCAAGTGTGGTGGGGTTTCCCAGGTACTTTGCCACTAAATCTTCAAAAGAGGGTGCGGCATCAGTCGGATCTATGAGCCACGCAGCAATTCTGGGATCTAGCCCTACAAAGTCAGCAACTGCAGAGGGAAAGGTCAGTCAGTCATGCTAGGAAAAACAAGTACTCTCCCCTGCCATGGAACAATGGACTGACTCAAAATTGGGAAAGGAGCATGACGAGGCTGCATACTGTCACCCTGCTTATTTAACTTATATGCAGAGCACATGCAGGCTGGATGCAGCACACGCTGGATTCAAGATTGCTGGGAGATATACCAATAACCTCAGATATGCAGGTGACACCACCCTTATGGCAGACGGCGAAGAGGAGCTAAAGAGCCTCTTGATGAAAGTGAAAGAGGACAGTGAAAAAGCTGGCTTAAAGCTCAACATTCAAAAGTGAAGATTATGGAATCCAGTCCCATCAATTTATGGGAAATAGATGGGGAAACAATGGAAACAGAGAGGGATTTTATTTTCTTGGGCTCCAAAATCACTGCAGATAGTGACTGCAGCCAGGGAAATTTTTAAAAAGATGCTTGCTCTTTGGAAGAAAAGCTATGACAAACCTAGACAGTGCATTAAAAAGCAGAAACATAAATTTGCCAGCAAAGGTCCACATAGTCAAAGCTATAGCTTTCCAGTAGTCATGTATGGATGTGAGAGTTGGCCCTTAAAGAAGGCTGAGCACTGAAGAATTGATGCTTTTGAACTGTGGTGTTGGAGAATACTCTTTAGAAACCCTTGGACAGCAAGAAGATCAAACCAGTCATTCCTAAAATAAATCAAGCCTGAATATTTATTGGAAGGACTGATGCTGAAGCTCCAATATTTTGGCCACCTGATGCAAAAAGTCAGCTCATCGGAAAAGACTCTGATGCTGGGAAGATTGAAGGCAGGAGGAGAAGGGGAGAGCAGAGGGTGAGATGGTTGGACGGCATCACTGACTCGATGGACAGGAGTTTGAGCCAGCTCCAGGAGACGGTGATGGACAGGGAGGCCTGGCTTCCTGCGCTGCAGTCCATGGAGCTGCAAAGAGTCAGACACAACTGAGCAACTGGACAACACCAACAAGGTTCGCATTAGCAGTTACAGTCCTACCATCCCCTCCTATCACAGAGCTAAGCAACAAGTGACGCTGTCACTCCTGAAGAATGCTGAGCCTTTGGTAAGAGTGGTCTCCACCAGCCAGGTCCCACACAGCCAGTCTCCATGGGGAATCCATCCCAAACTAACTCTCAGTGGTGCTGACCAGACGGCAGCCGGAAGCCTCAGCCCGCCCGTGCCGCCTCACCTCACTTTCCTCCCTGCCCTGGACCCTCTCTCTTTCCCATGTGCCTCTTTTCAACCACGCATCTCCCCCCTTTCACTCTTCCCAAGTCTCCCCTCCTCCACCACCTGCGGGGCAGCCTCCCTGACCCGGCACTGGGGTCTCAGTTTCCCGAGTCTCAAGAAAGGAGGAGGAGGCGTGGGGTGATCTGTGCAGGGCCCTGCTGGGAGGAACCCTGCAAAACAGCTGCTGTGCTGCACGTGACGTGCGCAAAGAAATTCGGTGCAAGGCCGCTTTGAGCCTGAGAGGCCCCATCACCCCGCACCTGGTAGTCTTCTTGTCTGAAAACTGGGAGAAAAGATTACTGGAAGTAGCCGTGGGACACACATGAATGCACTTTTTAAATTTTTATTTTGTTTTTTTGGCCGTGCTGCGCCGCATGTGGGGTCTTAGTTCCCTGACCACATAACAAACCCATGCCCCTGTGTTGGAAGCTTGGAGTCTTAACCAGTAGACCACCAGAGAAATCTTGAAGGTGCTTCTTAAAAAAAAAAAAAAAAGTGATATTTCCTAATATATTTTAGTACCAGAGTCCTTTGGACCTGGAGTGGGAGTAATAAAAGGATGGGGGGACTGAAATTAAGAGACAAGTCCGGCAATCCTGAGGGATCGCTCTCTGAAGTTACTACAACATTTCGAAGTGTGCTTTACAAAGACAAAGAGCTGGTCTTTAAATAAAATTGTAGCCTTAGATCACATCACACTAAGTATTATGCTTTCTGGCATATTTAAATCACAGCAGTCTAAGAGGTTTCTATTTGCCCAAGCAGCCAGCATCGTCGCTATTTCTCTGCTAGCTGGGCGTCACCCGTGTTGACAGATTCGGAACTCTGGGGGACAGCAAATCAGCCAGCACTCCGACTGCCTGCCACCCGTCAGCTGCCAGGACTTCATATAACCGTGTCTGCCAACACTGACCCAGCCACACGATTTCATTCTGTTTGCCTTTCAAAGCTCTAGTATTCCAAAATTAAGGGTTCTTATCAACAAATATTTTTGAAAACCCCTGGGAAAGGTCTGACAGCACTGGAATGGTCTGGGGACTGTTCCCTACAAACTCTTATAACTAATAAACTGAGGCTACCAGGACAGGGCCCACACCAGGGAGAACGTCAGGTATTGGAAAGGAAGCTCCAACAAAGCAGACTGTGAACGAGCTAAGAAAAATCAAGAAAATGATAGAAGTTATGGTGGTAAAGAACCCGCCTGCTAGACACAGGTTTGATCCCTTGGTCGATAAGATCCCCTGGAGGTGGGCATGGCATTCCACTTCAATATTCTTGCCTGGAGAACCCTATGGACAGAGGAGCCTGGAGGGCTATAGTCCAGAGAGTCAGACACGACTGAAGTGACTTAGCATGAGAATGAAGAGCTCAGTTAGAAATATGTAAGAGATTAGGTGACTTAATAAAAGAAAAACTTGATAAATAGACAAAAGAATTCAGGAAAGCAAAGTAAAACCAAAAAACCATTTCTGAAATAAAAACTAAACTGGCAATCAGTTCAGTTCAGTCCCTCAGCTGTGTCTGACTCTTTGCGACCCCATGGACTGAAGCATGCCAGGCTTCCCTGTCCATCACCAACTCCTGGAACTTGCTCAAACTCATGTCCATTGAGTTGGTGATGCCATCCAACCATCTCATCCTCTGTCGTTTCCTTCTCCTCCCGCCTTCAATCTTTCCGATCATCAGGGTCTTTTTCAAGGAGTCCGTTCTTCACATCAGGTGGCCAAAGGACTGGAGCTTCAGCTTTAGCATCAGTCCTTCCAATGAATATTCAGGACTGATTTCCTTCAGGATTGACTGGTTTGATTTTACTGTCCAAGGGACTCTTAAGAGTCTTCTCCAACACCACAGTTCAAAAGCATCAATTCTTCAGTGCTTAGCTTTCTTTATGGTCCAACTCTCACATCCACACATGACTACTGGAAAAACCAGAGCTTTGACGAGATGGACCTTTGTCAGAAAAGTAATGTATGTCTCTGGTTTTTAATGTGCTGTCCAGGTTGGTCATAGCTTTTCTTCCAAGGAGCAAGTGTCTTTTAATTTCATGGCTGCAATCAAAATCTACACCGATTTTGGAGCCTCCCCAAAATAGTCTCTCACTGTTTTCATTGTTTCCCCATCTATTTCCCATGAAGTGATGGGACCAGATGCCATGATCTTCGTTTTTTAAATGTTGAGTTTTAAGCCAGAATTTTCACTCTCCTCTTTCAGCTTCATCAAGAGGCTCTTTAGTTCCTCTTTGCTTTCTGCCATAAGGGTGGTGTCATCTGCATATCTGAGCTTACTGATATTTCTTCCAGAAATCTTGATTCCAACTTGAGCTTCATCCAGTCGAGCATTTCAGATGATGTACCCTGCATACAAGTTAAACAAGCAGGGTGACAATATACAGCCTTGACGTACTCCTATCCCAATCTGGAACCAGTCTGTTGTTCCATGTCCAGTTCTGTTGCTTCTTGACCTGCACACAGGTTTCTCAGGAGGCCGGTAAGGAAGGTGGTCTGGTATTCCCATCTCTTTCAGAATTTCCACAGTTTGTTGTGATCCACACAGTCAAAGGCTTTGGCATAGTCAATAGAGCAGAAGTAGATGTTTTTCTGGAACTTTCTTGCCTTTTCTATGATCCAACAGATGTTGGCAATTTGATCTCGGGTTCCCCTGCCTTTTCTAAATCCATTTCAAACATCTGGAAGTTCTGGGTTCACGTACTGTTGAAACCTTGCTTGGAGAATTTTGACCATTACTTTGCTAGTGTGTGAGATGATGCAATTGTGCAGTAGTCTTAACATTCTTTGGCATTGCCCTTCTTTGGGATTGAAATGAAAACTGATCTTTTCCAGTCTTGTGGCCACTGCTGAATTTTAGAGATTTGTTGGCATATTGAGTGCAGCACTTTCACAGCATCATCTTTTAGGATTTGCAATAGCTCAACTGGAATTCCATCACCTCCACTAGATTTGTTTGTAGTGATGCTGCCGAAGGCCCACTTGACTTCACATTCCAGGATGTCTGGCTCTAGGTGAGTGATCACACCATCATGGTTATCTGGGTCATGAAGATCTTTTTTGTAGAGTTCTTCTGTGTATTCTTGCCACCTCTTCTTAATATCTTCTGCTTCTGTTAGGTCCAGACCATTTCTGTCCTTTATCGAGCCCATCTTTGCATGAAACGTTCCCTTGGTATCTCTAATTTTCTTGAAGAGATCTCTAGTCTTTCCCATTCTATTGTTTTCCTCTATTTCTTTGCACTGATCGCTGAGGAAGGCTTTCTTATCTCTCCTTGCTGTTCTTTGGAACTCTGCATTCGGATGGATATATCTTTCCTTTCCTCCTTTGCCTTCCTCTTCTTTTCTCAGCTGTTTGTAAGGCCTCCTCAGACAACCATTTAGCCTTGTTGTGTGTCTTTTTCTTGGAGATGGTCTTGTTCACTGCCTCCTATACAATGTCACAAGCCTCCATCCATGGTTCTTCAGATGTTCTGTCAGACCTAACCCTTGAATCTATCTGTCACCCCCACTGTACAATCCTAAGGGATTTGATTTGGGTCACACCTGAGTGGCCTCGCAGTATTTCCTACTATCTTCAATATAAGCCTGAATCTGGCAGTAAGGAGTTCATGATCAGAGCCATGTCAGCTCCCAGTCTTGTTTTTGCTGCCTATAGAGCTTCTCCATCTTTGGCTGCAAAGAATATAATCAATCTGATTTCAGCATCGACCGTCTGGTGATGTCCGTGTGTAGAGTTGTGTCTTGTGTTGTTGGAAGAGGGTGCTTGCTATGACCAGTGTGTTCTCTTGGCAAAACTGGTAGTCCTCCTCCATTTTGTACTCCAAGGCGAAACTTGCCTGTTACTCCAGGTATCTCCTGACTTCCTACTTTTGCATTCCAGTCCCCTGTGATGAAAAGGATATGTTTTGGGGGTGTTAGTTGTAGAAGGTCTTGCAGGTCATCATAGACCTGTTCAACTTCAGCGTCTTCGGCATTAGTGGCTGGGGCACAGACTTGGATTACTGTGATATTAAATGGTTTGCCTTGGAAACGAATCGAGATCATTCTGTCATTTTTGAGATTGTACCCAGGTACTGCATTTCAGACTCCTTTGTTGACTATGAGGGGTATTCCTCATAGTCAACAAGAAACTGGCAATATACAAAAGTAAATAAGTGCAATAGATAATGTCTTAAGTCTGTTTAAAAACAAGATAAAAAAAGGAAATTCTTTTAAACTGAAAAATGAAGAGATTGAAAATGGATTCTAATGTGACAAGTATGAAAGACAGAGAAGATTCAACCTATGAAACCACAGAAACAATTCAAATACCATAGAAAAGGTGAACAACCAAGCATTACAACCAGGTCTCATGTGTTTCCTGACTAGGACAAGGACAGCCGATACCCCGCTTCCAGAGCTAAGGCATGCCGGACGACTATGAACCAGGCTTGCACTCCCAAACTCTAGCCTGAAGCGGATCAGGCCCCTGGGTCTCAGTACAGAAGAAACAGATGAGAGAGAACATGTTAAAAGACAAGAAAGAGAAATCCCACGGGGAAACCCTGGTCTGCCAACAATGAAAAAATGACGGCGAGAAAAGACACAGAGGGAGAGAAGACACAAGAAAACTGGAGAGACACATCACACCAGCCCGGGTGCAGGGCCGCCCTGAGCCGTGGAGAGGCGCATCACACCAGCCCGGGTGCGGGGCCGCCCTGAGGCCTGTGCGGATCCCGATTCAACCAAACTGCAGAAACACAGCACGCAGAGCTACTTAGAGACCACTGGGCGAGCACAAACGCTGGCTGGGTAGCTAATGGTATGAAAAGTTCACGGCTGTTTTAGGGCCAGATGCCAGTGTCATCTGGAAAATGAAATCCTCATCTTTCACTCATCTGATTGAAATATTACAGATAGGTAACGCAATGCTGACAGAATGTGGTCCACTGGAGAAGGGGATGGCAAACCACTTCAGTATTCTTGCCTTGAGAACCCCATGAACAGTAGGAAAAGGCAAAATGATAGGATACTGAAAGAGGAACTCCCCAAGTCAGTAGGTGCCCGATATGCTACTGGAGATCAGTGGAGAAATAACTCCAGAAAGAATGAAGGGATGGAGCCAAAGCAAAAACAATACCCAGCTGTGGATGTGACTGGTGATAGAAGCAAGGTCCAATGCTGTAAAGAACAATATTGCATAGGAACCTGGAATGTCAGGTCCACGAATCAAGGCAAATTGGAAGTGGTCAAACAGGAGATGGCAAGAGTGAACGTCGACATTCTAGGAATCAGCAAACTAAAATGGACTGGAATGGGTGAATTTAACTCAGAGGACCATTATATCTACTACTGCGGGCAGGAATCCCTCAGAAGAAATGGAGTAGCCATCATAGTCAACAAGAGAGTCCAAAATGCAGTACTCGGATGCAATCTCAAAAACGACAGAATGATCTCTGTTCTTCTCTAAGGCAAACCATTCAATATCACGGTAACCCAAGTCTATGCCCCAACCAGTAACACTGAAGAATCTGAAGTTGAACAGTTTTATGAAGACCTACAAGACCTTTTAGAACTAACACCCAAAAAAGATGTCCTTTTCATTATAGGGGACTGGAATGCAAAAGTAGGAAGTCAAGAAACACCTGGAGTAACAGGCAAATTTGGCCTTGGAATGCAGAATGAAGCAGGGCAAAGACTAATAGAGTTTTGCCAAGAAAATGCACTGGTCATAGCAAACATCCTCTTCCAACAACACAAGAGAAGACTCTACACATGGACATCACCAGATGGTCAACACCGAAATCAGACTGATTATATTCTTTGCAGCCAAAGATGGAGAAGCTCTATACAGTCAACAAAAACAAGACCAGGAGCTGACTGTGGCTCAGATCATGAACTCCTTATTACCAAATTCAGACTTGAATCGAAAAAAGTAGAGAAAACTGCTAGACCATTCAGGTATGACCTAAATCAAATCCCTTATGATTATACACTGGAAGTGAGAAATAGATTTAAAGGCCTAGATCTGATAGAGTGCCTGATGAACTATGGAATGAGGTTCGTGACATTGTACAGGAGACAGGGATCAAGACCATCCCCATGGAAAAGAAATGCAAAAAAGCAAAATGGCTGTCTGGGGAGGCCTTACAAATAGCTGTGAAAAGAAGAGAGGCGAAAAGCAAAGGAGAAAAGGAAAGATATAAGCATCTGAATGCAGAGTTCCAAAGAGTAGCAGTGAGAGAGAAGAAAGCCTTCTTCAGCGATCAATGCAAAGAAATAGAGGAAAACAATAGAGATCTCTTCAAGAAAATTTAGAGATACCAAGGGAACATTTCATGCAAAGATGGGCTCGATAAAGGACAGAAATGGTCTGGACCTAACAGAAGCAGAAGATATTAAGAAGAGGTGGCAAGAATACACAGAAGAACTCTACAAAAAGATCTTCATGACCCAGATAATCACGATGGTGTGATTACTCACCTAGAGCCAGACATCCTGGAATGTGAAGTCAAGGGGGCCTTAGAAAGCATCACTATGAACAAAGCTAGTGGAGGTGATGGAATTCCAGTTGAGCTCTTTCTAATCCTGAAAGATGATGCTGTGAAAGTGCTGCACTCAATATGCCAGCAAATTTGGAAAACTCAGCAGTGCCACAGACTGTAAAGGTCATTTTCATTCCAATCCAAAGAAACAATGCAAGAATGCTCAAACTACGCACAATTGCACTCATCTACATGCAGTAATGCTCAAATTCTCAAGGCTCAGCAATGTGACTAATCCTGATGTTCAAGCTGGTTTTAGAAAAGGCAGAGGAACCAGAGATCAAATTGCCAACATCCGCTGGATCATGGAAAAAGCAAGAGAGTTCCAGAAAAACATCTATTTCTGCTTTATTGACTATGCCAAAGCCTTTGACTGTGTGGATCACAATAAACTGTGGAAAATTCTGAAAGAGATGGGAATACCAGACCACCTGACCTGCCTCTTGAGAAATCTGTATGCAGGTCAGGAAGCAACAGTTAGAACTGGACATGGAACAACAGACTGGTTCCAAATAGGAAAAGGAGTACGTCAAGGCTGTATATTGTCACCCTGCTTATTTAACTTCTATGCAGAGTACATCATGAGAAACGCTGGACTGGAAGAAACACAAGCTGGAATCAAGATTGCCGGAGAAATATCAATAACCTCAGATATGCAGATGACACCACCCTTATGGCAGAAAGTTCTAAAAAGCCTCTTGATGAAAGTGAAAGAGGAGAGTGAAAAAGTTGGCTTAAAGTGGACAGGATGGTAAAGGTCAGTTTTCATTCCAATCCCAAAGAAAGGCAATGCCAAGGAATGCTCAAACTACCGCACAATTGCACTCATCTCACATGCTAGTAAAGTAATGCTCAAAATTCTCCAAGCCAGGCTTCAGCAATATGTGAACCATGAACTCCCTGATGTTCAAGCTGGTTTTAGAAAAGGCAGAGGAACCGGAGATCAAATTGCCAACATCCACAGGATCATCGAAAAAGCAAGAGAGTTCCAGAAAGACATCTATTTCTGCTTTATTGACTATGCCAAAGCCTTTGACTGTGTGGACCACAATAAACTGTGGAAAATTCTGAGAGAGATGGGAATACCAGACCACCTGACCTGCATCTTGCAAAATCTGTATGTAGGTCAGGAAGTAGCACTTAGAACTGGACATGGAACAACAGACTGGTTCCAAATAGGAAAAGGAGTACGTCACGGCTGTATATTGTCACCCTGCTTATTTAACTTCTGTGCAGAGTACATCATGAGAAACGCTGGACTGGAAGAAACACAAGATGGAATCAAGATTGCCAGGAGAAATATCAATAACCTCAGATATGCAGATGACACCACCCTTATGGCAGAAAGTGAAGAGGAACTCAAAAGCCTGTTGATGAAAGTGAAAGAGGAGAGTGAAAAAGTTGGCTTAAAGCTCAACATTCAGAAAACGAAGATCATGGCATCTGGTCCATCACTTCACGGGAAATAGATGGGGAAACAGTGGAAATAGTGTCAGACTTTATTTTTGGGGGGCTTCAAAATCCCTGCAGATGGTGACTGCAGCCATGAAATTAAAAGACGCTTACTCCTTGGAAGGAAAGTTATGACCAACCCAGATAGCATACTCAAAAGCAAAGACTAAGGTCCGTCTAGTCCAGGCTATGGTTTTTCCTGTGGTCATGTATGGATATGAGAGTTGGACTGTGAAGAAGGCTGGGGGCCGAAGAATTGATGCTTTTGAACTGTGGTGTTGGAGAAGACTCTTGAGAGTCCCTTGGACTGCAAGGAGATCCAACCAGTCCATTCTGAAGGAGATCAGTCCTGGGATTTCTTTGGAAGGAATGTTGCTAAAGCTGAAACTCCAGTACTTTGGTCACCTCATGCCAAGAGTTGACTCATTGGAAAAGGCTCTGATGCTGGGAGGGATTGGGGGCAGGAGGAGAAGGGGACGACAGAGGATGAGATGGCTGGATGGCATCACGGACTTGATGGACGTGAGTCTGAGTGAACTCCGGGAGATGGTGATGGACAGGGAGGCCTGGTGTGTTGCTATTTGTGGGGTCGTAAAGAGTCGGACTCGACTGAGTGACTGAACTGAACTGAACTGAATGTGATGCTTGGGCTGTGCTACCAAATAACGCAGGTGACAGAGGTTTGGAACTAGTGGGGAAAGAAGACTGGACAGAGCTGGAAACCGTTCAGACTGGGCGAAGCGGTGCTGCTGTGTCCCGCACATGCCTGCCGTTCTCTGCAGACGCAGCCATGCGCCCACAACTCCCAGCAGCGAGTTGACCCTGCAGCTCAAGCCTCAGCTCCACGGAGGGCCCCACCGCAGGCACCTGCCCCCAGCCCCGGGCCTGCTGAGCCTCCCGCCACAGGGCTGTAAGCCAGGGGAAGCTCCCACGCGCCCTCCTCAGGGCCCAGCCTTTGCTGCAAGCAGCCTGTCGACTCACATCTCTTTATTAAAAAGCCTGCAACCCAGGAACAGCCAGGCGGAAGAGTGCACAGGGCAGGGCACGGGGCAGGGGTACAGAAGCTCCACACCCCCTCCACACGCCGCCTCCCCGCCCCAGCGCCTGGGCTGCCCACCTGGAATCCCACCAGGAGGGCATTTTATGGAGGCGTCATCACCTCGGTGTGGCTAAGTCACTGCTCTCCAGCCCATCTTCCCTTCATGGAGGTGGCGGGTGGGACTGAAAGCTCCAGTCCTCAGTGGAGCCTCCTCTTTCTGCTGACCACCCGCCCTGAAGCCGTGCTGCCTCCAGCCCCCAGTGCTCATTAGCACATGGAGGACACTCAGCACCCTGGACATGGCTTGGGTTTTGGGAGCTGAGAGCCACGAACCAGAGATAAAGACCAAATAGCGCTTGCTCTATCACAGGTACTTTATATTGTGTTGGGAATTTTGTACAATAAACTTTTTTTTCCAACGCCTTGCGTGCATGCTAAGTTGCTTCCGACTCTTTGTGACCCCATGGATGATTGTAGCCCACCGGGCTCCTCTGTCCGTGGGATTTCCTAGGCAAGAATACTGGAGTGGGTTCCCATTCCCTCCTCCAGGGGGTCTTCCCAGTCCAGGGATCAAACCTGCGTCTCTTACGTCTCCTGCGTTGGCAGGTGGGTTCTTTACCACTAGTGCCATCTTACTATAGATATTTTCAAACATTCAGACAGTTTGAAAAGAGCTGCACGGTGAATACTCATGTATCCGCTACCCAGACTCTACGATGAACATTCTTTCTATATTTGCTTTATTACATATCTGTCCATCTAGTAAGAAAAAAAAAAAAGGTTTCTAACATTCTTATTTCTAATGTTAAATAAAAGATAAAAGTGTGCTTGATACTGTTTTAATGTTGATCACTCTGGCTTTAGTTAAATTCTCAGAGAGTTTACAGCTGTTTGTGGTGACAATAAATCCATCTACCAAGCTGCAGGTTACTTCTTCCCTATTGTAAACACACAAGTAATATATACTTGAAAAAACTCTAATAATGTAAAACAGAGGGAAAGTGCCTCTTGGTGCTCAGGGCGTGCTGCTGCCTGCATGGGTAATGCCGAGCAGCGGTGACTCCCCTCAGCATCTGAGTTGTGCCACACGGCAGTCCTCACCGCGCTCCCATCCCCAGGAGGAGTCGCTGTGGGACAGTTACATCTGTGGGAGATGATAAATCTAAGACGTACCACACTTCCAACCGCCATCATCACCGATCAGCTGCAGCGCTGTCCTCACAAAATCCTTTGCGTTAAAGCAAATAACGGGGCGTTTACATTTCAGTACTTCGAGCAGCACATTCCTGGAAAATGAAAAGACGCTCACTGGGAGACAGGCTGGCCTGAAACTTCCCATCTTGGAAAAATACCGAAGCTGCTCCACTGGCAGCTGTCACCTGCGCAGTGTTACGGGCAGCCGTCTTCTGCAAGCTTGCCTCAGATGAGCTCAAATCCTAGGGGGTGCGCAAGGAAAGTCGAAATGGCTTGGTCTTGCTCAGTCCCCAGAACGGAGCCTGGAGGCCCCTGAGGAAGGCGGACTCAGGGGCGACGCAGCCTGGATGGAAGCTGACCTTTCGACCTGGTGACGATATCCAGAATGCCTGCTGGAACCCGGGCCCCCCTGTCTACCTTTCGGACCTCTACTCTGAAACAATTCGTGATTCCTTGAGGACAAGCGTTTTCTGGGTTGTATCAGAGGCCGTCACAGTTGCCAGCCAACTTTAAAGAAATTTTCTTTATTTCCCGTTTTGCCGGGTCTTCGCCGTGAGACACTGGCTTCTCCCTGCGGTGGCCCCTCTTGTTGCAGAGCACAGCCTGGGCGCGTGGGCCCCAGAGCTAGGGTTCAGCAGCCGGGGCACACGGGCTTGGCTGCTGCGAGGCGTGTGGGATCTCCCGACCACAGATCCAACCGGTGTCCCCGCACAAGCAGGCAGTCTCCTAACCCCTGGGCTCCAGGAGAGCCCTCGCCAGGCAACTTGTAACACCCTTATGGCTTTTTGTTTTCATGGACCCTGACTCTCTTCCCAGAACACTCTTTTGGGGTTACCTGAATCTTTGTCCCTTGAATTGCAATTCTTAAGGCCCCAAATAAACTTATTTGCACCCTCTTGTGTTATTTTTTGGTTGACAGAGGTAGGTGTTACTTATTATCTGTATTTTACGGATGATGAAGCCGAGACACAAAGAAGTCAAGTTCACACGGCTCTTCAGAGCCAGTTCCTGGATGAGGCCCAACCGCCTGCAGACTAACCCTCCAACCCCTGAGCAGAGCTGGCGCACCCTGGACTCCTCCCTGCCAGTCCCAGCCTGTGCTCCCAGCACCGCCCCCCGCCACCAGCCTGCGCTCTGCCACTCTGGAATCTCCTTCCTCCATCACCAGACTACGCCACGCCCTCTCACACTCCAGGCCCCCTGCTTCAGTCCTCCTGGCCACACATCTGCTACAGCCAGGACCACGTCCGTGACACGGTAACTTACCTTGCCCCCACTCAGTCATGAGCTCCTTGATTATGGGATTCATGACAGCTGATGTTTATCAAGTCCTTACCACGTGCGCATGCCTCACTAAGCACTCACAGGGACTGCTGCACTGAAGCTGCGTCATACCCAGCTAGGCAGGCACTAGACCCATTATGCTGCAGGAATGGCTGTCTGCTCTGGTATTCTCGCCTGGAAAAGTCCATGAACAGAGAAGCGGGGAGGGCTACAGCCCATGGTGTCACAGAGTCGGACACGACGGAGCACGACAGAGCACACGCCCATTTTAGAGTATAAGGAAACCGAGGCCTGGAAGGGCGAGACAATTTCCCCAGCTTTCCACAACTGAGACGTGGCCACGCTGAGGTCTGAGACCTGATCTTGCTGCTGCCAGGGCCCAAGGTGGTGTTGGAGAAGACTCTTGAAAGTCCCTTGGACTGCAAAGAGATCCAACCAGTCCATCCTAAAGGAGATCAGTCCTGGGTGTTCATTGGAAGGACTGATGCTGAAGCTGAAACTCCAATACTTTGGCCATCTCGTGCGAAGAGTTGACTCATTGGAAAAGACCTGCTGCTGGGAGGGATTTGGGGCAGGAGGAGAAGGGGACGACAGAGGATGAGATGGCTGGATGGCATCACCGACTTGATGGACGTGAGTTTGGGTAAACTCCGGGAGTTGGTGATGGACAGGGAGGCCTGGCGTGCTGCAACTCATGGGGTCGCAAAGAGTCGGACACGACTGAGCGACTGAACTGAGCTGAACTGATGGTAACTGCTTGTTACTACATCAGCGAGGGTCTCTGGATGAGGCTGAGGAAGAAGCAAAGCTGGAGCCCAGTTATCTCTGCTCACTCTGCAAGCAGGCGTTTTTAGGCTTTTTGCACTTTCTCGTGTGCTTTCACTTGGGCTTCCCTTGAAGAGGGCCACTGCCCACAGCAGAGCGTCAGGCCTGGGCTGCTGGGCCTGGAGGGCGTGTGAGGAGAAGCGGCTGGGGCTCCTGGAGTTCTCTCCCACTTTGGTGCTCTTGTAGCTGGAAACTCGGAAGTTCTCAATGAGGCCAGCTAACAACTATAATCTCTCCCACTAAAAGGCACAACCTAGCTGCGATTTCTAGCTTAAGACAGGACACACAACAAAGAGAGTAACTTCTGAGACAAGGTGGCTAAAACACAGTGTGTTTTCTAAGTCAATTTTGCCATATCTGCAAAACAAAAAGCAGAGGGAGGATCGGCGCTTAAGTGACTGTCAGATGTTCAAGCGGAGAATGTGGCTGCTGCTGCTAAGTCGCTTCAGTCGTGTCAGACTCTGTGCGACCCACAAAGCTCCCCTGTCCCTGGGATTCTCAAGGCAAGAACACTGGAGTGGGTTGCCATTTCCTTCTCCAATGCATGAAAGTGAAGAGTGAAAGTGAAGTCACTCAGTTGTGTCCAGGAATGTGGAACAGGATATAAAATCCAGAATTCAGAAAAGGAAGTCCAAACATTAGGGCCCTGCTCTCACAGAGGTCTGCCATAGAAACAGACTGCCCGATTGTTCTTTCAAAAAAAGCTACATAAAAAGGTTATGGGTTCTTGGGAGCAGAGTGCTGTGTTGTCAAATGTCTGATTCTCACTGTGGTGTACATGCCTGACATTAAGCTTTTATTGCTGAGGCGTCCATTTCAAAAGATGTCCATCCTGAATAGACATGTTACCAGCTGTGCTACTCAGCTGCAGGGCAAAACAAACAGAGAAGGAGCCAGGCGAAGCTCCTTCCAGAGTGGGTGGGTGAGCGTCAGCCGCTCAGCCGTGTCTGGCTCTCTGTGACCCCATGGACTGTAGCCCGCCAGGCTCCTCTGTCCATGAGATTGTCCAGGCAAGAATACTGGAGTGTTCGCCATTCCCTTCTCCAGGGGATCTTCCTGATCCAGGGATGGGACCCAGGTCTCCTGAGCTGCAGGCAGAGTCTTTACCAGCTGAGCCGCCAGGTCCCTCCAGAAAGCCCTGGGCAAGCAGATAACTGACTTCGTGAGTGACACAGCTCCTCACCAGGTCCTTCCAGAAAGCCCTGGGCAAGCAGATAACTGACTTCGTGAGTGACACAGCTCCTCACCAGGTCCTTCCAGAAAGCCCTGGGCAAGCAGATAACTGACTTCGTGAGTGACACAGCTCCTCAACTTTCCTGTGCCCTAATTCCTGCTCTGATGCTTTAAATTGGCCAAAAAAGAGTGACTCCTGGAAACCCTAGACACCCCACCTTCAAACTCTAAAAAGGCATAGCCCCAGGTCTATGCATGCCCTTTCTCTTTCTTTCCCTATAACCCCTCTGTGTGGCCCTGGGCGTGCCAGGGCTTGTGAGTGATAAGTCCCGTTCCTCAGATTGCCCAGCAGTTTTTGCTGACGTGTGCCCTGTGCAGCAGTGGCCCCTGTAGAGGAAATGCCTGTGGGGGTGCGGTGTGAGGAATACAGGCTGGACCAGCGCCTCAGGCACTCCGGGCCTAGAGCGCCACTATCGGCAGGCGGAGCCCACACAACAGCTGCCTAAAGCTCACCCAGAGCCCGGTGAGCCCGACTCAGGCAGGACCGGCCAGGACCAGGTCCCCACCTTCCTACCCGGAGCCTCCTCGGGTGCCTCTCCAGGGAAGTGGCTTCAGGGAGCTTTCTCAGGGCGCCCAGCTGACCTGGGCTCAGACAGCGAGGTGCCCAGGCAGGGGGTGCCCCCACCGAAACCAGAAGTGAGTCAGGCTGGCAATACGGGAAAGAGATGGTAAGGAGGGGCACAGACTCCAGCCCACGAGGGGACTTTTCGGGGCTGAACAGGGGCAGCTGGGCATCCCTGCCTGTTCTGAGATTCTGAGACTCTTAGAAGGCAGATACAAGTGAGACGTCTCTTGTCTATTTGCACAATGTGAAACTTTGAAATTAGCGATAGGTTGGCAGCCTTGAGGACCATCCACTGCTTGAAGGCAGAGGCCGCTTTCCAGGGCCGTGAGTGAGTGAGCGAGTCTCCTGAGGAGCTCAGCCAGGGCCCCAGCAGCGACGGAGGGTTTCTGCTCCTGAACATGCCGCTCTTCCTGCCGACTTCTCATTGCAGTGTTGGCTCGAATCCTGGAGCAGGCGCCTGCGGATGGTCCCTCCATTTCAGAGCTCTTTGTGGGGGAGAGGGCCAGTGTTTGTAGCGGTTTCTGTCGTTTAGATCCATTTCATGTGCTCCACAAAAATTCTGAAACTTTAAATAACCGAAACTGGAGCTTGGGAAACTCTTAATTAGGATGAAGCGCGTGAATCGGATTTAAGGTGATTACAGAAGATTTCTTACTTGGCAAATTGATGATGTGCCTCTTGCTCTTGGCCCCAGATAGGGGAGTGCTCAGTTTTTATGTAGATACACTGATCACTGGGCGTGTCCTCCAGAACATTGTCGGAGGCTGGGGAGGTCAGAGGACTGCTGCCTTCCTCTGGATGGCTCCTCAGTAACATCACAATGCCTTTAACAGAGGAAACCAGAGCCTGTGAATACACAATAAAATGAAGTTACAAGATCAAGCATGAATCACGCATTTGTTCAAGAAAGATTGGTCATATTTTATAATTAAGCAGAAAGAAAAGGCTTAAAATTAAAATCAGTAAGTGAACACCTCCTTTAATGACAATTAAGGCCAAAACCCAAAACATCTCACTCTCTAAATCTGGTCTCCTCCTTATTCAACATCATAATGGAAGTCTTAGCTAATGCAGTACGGCAGGAAAAAGAAATAAAAGACATATAAACAAGAAAGGAAGAACTGAACCATCCCTGTTTACAGAAAACAAATATTTGTGTAGAAAACCCACAGGAATCTACAAAATAAAACATCTCCTGGAAGGGATATGTGAGCTAAGCAAGGTTGCAGGATACAAGATCAAAACACAAAAATCAGTTATATTTCCATACATTAACAATGGACACGTAAAAGCAAACGTTTTAAAAAAGTAATTACCATTTATAATAACTAGTCCCCAAAATTAAATACTTAGAAATCAATATAATGTGTATAGGATCTGTGTACTAAAAACTATAAAATACTGATGAAAGAAATCCGAGAAGACCTACAGAAAAGAGACACACACCATGCTTAACGACAATAAAACTCAATGTCAATTCTCTCAAGCTAAGTTGCAGAATCAAAAAGATCAGTAAACCCCAAGTACAAGAAAACTACAGCAAGTCCCATAATCAAATTGTTTAAAACCAGTGATATAGAGAAAACCTTAAAAGAAGCTAGGGAAGGGGGAGCGGGACACTTTGTCTAGACAGAAACAAAGATAAGGGTGAAGGCAGATTTCTTATGAGAAAGCGAGTTAGAGGACAGTCGCATGACATTTTTAACTATTGAAAGAAAAAAACCTATTAACTTACAATTCTTTATCCCATAAAAATGCCTTTCAAAAATGAAAGGTAAAGCAAGATCTATATACTACCCTGAAAATTACAAAACACTACTAACAGAAATTGAACTTTCAAATAAATGAAAAGACACCCCTTGTTCATGAATCAGAAAATTCAATACTGTTTTCAAGATGGCAAATCTGAGCTAGGCTGGGACTTGGGCACATACCAGCGTACCTGCACCTGGACAAATGTCTCCTTGAGCAATAGGAAACAGAGAGACTATAGGTCAGGGGTCCCCAACCCCCGGGCCACACGCTGGTGCCGGTCCACGGCCTGTTAGGAACGGGGCCGCACGGCAGCAGGTGAGCAACAGGCAGGCGAGCGAAGCTTCTAATGTGCTTGCAGCTGCTCCCCACTGCTCACGTCACCTGAGCCCCACCTCCTGTCAGACCAGCAGTGGCATCAGACGCTCACAGGGGCGCGGAGTGTACTGTGAGCAGTGTGTGAGGGATCTAGGCTGCGTGCTCCTAGGAAAATCTACTGTCTGATGGTCTCATTCTGCATTACGCTGAGTTGTATGATTATTTCATTCTATATCACAATGTAACAATAATAATAGAGATAAACACACACAATAAGTGTAATGCACTTGAATCATCCTGAAACCAGAAACCTGTCCCAGTCCATGGAAAAATTGTCTTCTGTGACACTGGTCCCTGGTGCCAGAAAGGCTGGGACTGCAGCTATAAGTGCCTAAAATAACTGCGGGCATCGGCAAGTGGGGACAATTATGAGCAATAGGAGACAGAGATGCCACAAACAAACTGCCTTTTCTGGTGTTCTGGGAGCAGAAGCAGGGTACTGCACATGATCCTGAACACAGCGCCAGCAAGGGGGTGGACAGGCCCCGAAGCTATGCCTCCTGCCCAGCCCACAAACCCACCGCCCACCATTGCTCCACATTCGGACCCAAGAAGGCCCTCGCAGGGAGCAGGCAAGGAAACTGTTTCTTGTTTTTGCTCTCTTGTACTGCGGCACAAGCCCCAGCAAAGCCTTGCCTGAAATTCCCATCTGGCCTCCTATCATTTCTATCGGTTAAGAGTCCAAGCGCCTGGGATGGGAGCATGATTTTGGCGACTCTGCTGGGACCCATGGGCCTCCCCTCTTTCCTGTCCCTCTGAGGAGGATCGTGGTCCACTTGGTGGAGCTGGAGGCAGCTGACGAGCAGCCACCTGCATCCCTGCTCAGGGTCACAGTGCTCGGCACATCCGCCTTCACTGCCCCGGGGCCTCACTGTGCTCACGCAGCTCCCCTCCCCTTTCCCTCTTCTGGTCTCCCTCGCGCTCCACTTCTTCCTCTGTCCTCTCCCATGCTCTGTCACACCCTTCTGAGAAGGCAAACACCAGGCAAATGCAGCCTGACCCCTCTCAGCTAGTGAGGCCATGCCCCCTCAGGCTGGCCCTGGTCTGCCTTGACAGGTGACAAGAGGTGGGAGAGGCTGGCCTCTTACCGTGAAGACCCTAGTCCAGTGAGGATTCCTTGAGAGGAGATTTCTGACAGTGATAGAGGTTCAAGCCTCATATCATGTAGTGGCTGGAAGCCTGGTCATCACAGACTTCTCAGCTTCTTTCTCCTGGGTTAAAGTCCCAGCTGCGGGTTCGAGACCCACTGGCACGATTGCCCCAATGAGTGGTGGGCAGAGTGCCTGCCTCCACTGGCCCTTGTGGAAGAGCAGGGCCGATGGGAACTGCCTGAACGGACGCCCACAGAGGGGCGGGCTGGAACAGCAGGCTTTCTCTCCTAGCTCTTTCTCCTTCCGTCTTTCATCCACACCTCTACCCCCAAGGCATCGGCTGGGGTGAACTTCACACAACCTCTCAATATTTCTCTGTTCTGTGTTTTCAATCATGGAAAACAGAGTTCTGAGATCTCCTCTGTCATCTCACCTTTGGTTTTCTTATGCCAGGTCTCGAGGACTTTATCCAGCCTCAGGATCTCTAGGCATTAACCGTCAGATTTATATGTAAACATGGGAAATGCCCCCCAAAGATTCTTCTCTGGGTTACGTTCTTAGAGACTGGGGACAGTTGAAATTGGATGGTTTAAAAATCGTCTTTTGCAACACAGCTGGTGGCAATATGCCTTGGCTGATCAGAAGAAGCGGCCCCAGAATGGACCCCTTAACTTTAACACCATTTTACAACTGGACAAAAATACTGTAAGGAGCGCCCCAAAGGGGAGAGGCCCCTCACATGCAGGGCTTTGTGAAACTGTATCCAGACCATGGTTGCAGGGATCCCTGCCGTGTGCTCAGCCTCTGTTTCTGTTTTGCCCCCAAAAGATTGGGAGACAGACTTTCTCACAGATCCCCTCTTTCAACTGCCAACTCGTCGCTGGCATGAGGGTCCTTTCTCATGCCCCCACTCCTTTCTCTTCAGTGCCACCTTCAGCCCGTGGCCTCTGCCTTACCCCTTCGACCCAGGGACCCTGAAACCAGAGCCCCAGTGCTGTCCCCAGTGGGGCTATGATCAGATTCAAAATTAGCCCCACTTTCACACCATAAGGCTTCTACCCCCTCCAGGAAGTAGCTGACAGAAGGGAGAATTACTAGAGTGTATATCTCCTTCTGATGGGGGATGTAGGAATCTGTAAGGAGAGGTTTGGCAGGTTCTCAGGGAACCCTGATGAGTTTAGAGATGAATTTGCCATGCTGGGGTTGACATTCTCCCCGACCTGGCAGAAATCACAGTTATTCTGGCCCACTGTTGCACCCCAGACGAGGAGTGCGTACTAAGAAAGGCCAGGGACCACGCAGACAGCCTCGCGGCCACCAGTGCTACAGCCCCAGAGCAGGACTCCCGTGGAGACTGTGAGGGTCAGGGGGCCAGGCCAGGATGAGACATTATGCTGCTTGTTCATTAGGAGCAATGAAGGGTGAAGCCTGCAAATGACGATAAGGCCCGAGAGGCCACACAGGAAAAAGGTAAAGACTTAGCAACCTTCCAGAGCCGGGTGAGAGGCATTCAGGAAGTACACCAATACCGACCCTGAGTCTGCAGAAGGGAGGTCACTACTGGCCGTGCCTTTTATCACTCAGCGTGCCCCCCATATCAGGAGGAAGTTACAAAAGCTTGAGGCTGGGCCCCAAACCCCACTGTCAACCTTGGCAGAGGAGGCCTTCAAGGTCTATAACAATTGGGACGTGGCAGAGGAAGCCAACAGGGACGGGAGACTAATTAAGAAAACACAGCTCCTAGCTGCCTCGATCCACCTACCACACCGAGAGGACCCTAGCCAGCTGTGGAGGCCGGAGCAGCTGCCCAGGGATCACCGGGGCAGGAGTCAGCGTCTGCGCTTCCCCAGCACCGGAACGGTGCCCTGGAAAAGGGAACGTCCTGGGCACCCTCCTGTGGAAAGCACACAGGGCCACCCGTGGTGGCCCCCGTTCCCGGTGAATCGGAGTCTCCCGGATGCTCTAGAGATTCACAGACACTTGCTGGTGGGGATGGGGTGCCAGCCTGTCTCAGGATCCTATTCGATCCATCCTCATTACTCCAGGGGAGCCTCGGGTCATCCAGGATGCGGCTCGCAGGAGAACGAAACGTCTGGCAGACGCTGGAGCTGGTTGCCCCGCGCCGACTTGGCCAGCTGGCCGAGCTCCAGCTGTGGCTAGACTGAGACGGGAGCTGGCGGGCGGCCACAGGTGCGGTGGCTCAGGCCTCCCCTTGCCCTTGGAGTCAGTCAGGCCTCTTGTCACTCACTCCTTTTTGTATAGGCAGGGAAGTCCTGCCCCCCTCCTTGGAAGAGACTCACTAAATAAACTAGGAACTAGTATATTTTTAGGACAGAATGAAGTCCAAGAAGATAGGGAATTCAAACAGAATGCATCTCTTGGTAGCTCCAGATGACCTGCCTGCTGGTCATCAAAATATTCCCCAGGAAATTAAGCAACAGGAGAACTCTGTGGTATGGGATACTTCAGTGCCAGGAAGGGTAAGCCCTGATGGAAACAAGATTAAAGCCTGGGGAAAGATACCAGGAAGAGACAATATCCTTTAAAGCCTAAGCCCCTGAGGGTGGTAAAACAGCTGCTCACCAAGTTCCTAACACAGGGACTCATTAGGCCCTGCCAATCTCCTTGCAATACCCTGATACCCACCGTCCAGAGGCCTAACAGGGAGCATTGCTTTGTGAAAGACTTAAGGGCAGTGACTAGACAGTCATCCCTATTTAACCAGTAGTACCAAACCCACACACCTCCTCACCCAAGTGCCAGGGAGTGCTCAGTATTTCTCTGTTCTGGGCTCCAAAGACGCATGCTTCTGTATCCGCTACATCCAGGCTCTCAATGCCCTTTTGCTTGTGAACAGAGGGGCCTGACCCCCTGGAGGCTCCCCAAGATACTTGGACAGTGCTTCTGCAGGGTCTTCAGAATGGCCTCCGTTTTTAAAGAAACGAGTTAGCCAAAGAACTGAGGGAACTAAGCCTGAAAAATGGAACTCCATCACAATATACTGAAGACAAAGATGTAAGCAGTGAGATAGAGCAAGACTCAGATCAGAATACTGCTACGGTCCTAATCTTCTGGCAGAAAGGGGAGACAAAGTTTCTCCAACGAAGGCTCAGACAACAACAAAGTTTCTCCAACAACGGGTTCAGCAGGAACAGGAGCCTGGGGTGTGGACTGAAAGACAGCAATTAGCACATTACTATCTCCAACTCCAAGGCTTTCTCGGGATGGCTGGGTTCTGTCGCATCTGGACTCCAAATCATGACCTTATAGCAACCCCCTGTACGAAGCTCTGAAGGGGGACCCTGGGCCAGTCTGCTCCCTACTGTGCTCCTCAGGATCCATGTGGCCCCCAGGAGTGATCTGAGGCTTAGCCCATGTGAAATGACCCAGGGAAGGCCTTTTCTTACTACCGACATCCTACCAGACGAGGCGGTGAGCCAGACCCTGCGATACGTCATTAGTCTAGGCCAAGTTCAGAAGGCACCGCAGGACTCTGCCAACAAGACACTGGAAGCTCCCACTAAAACCCAGCTGAAGGGGCGGCCCCTCCACAAAGGAACCCTGGGGACCAGGGCTCTGTGCTCGCAGTGTAGGGGGCCCAGGTTCAGTCCCCAGTCGGGGAACTAGACCCCACACGCTGCAGCTAGGAGCTCTCACACACCGCAACACAGACCAGAGATCCTGTGGGCCACAGGTAAGACTTGGCACAGCCAAATAAATAACCTTTTAACAAATATTTTTTAAAAAGATACTGACCCAAAAAAAAAAATACCCCAACCTAGAAGGAGGCATCCCCCCAAAACTAGCCCTGGCTGCAGTGGACGGGCCCCAGCAGAGTACCGCTAGCCCCCGCTGCTGTCAAACTACAAAGGGTACCTCGCCGGGTACATTTGTCCAGACCGAAGCTCTTACCTCCCCAAAGCCCGCAGGTTGCAAGGGAGGAGCAACACATGTGTAAGCCAGTGGAGGACCTGAGACACGTGGTCAGACAAGCACCACCAACAGACGAGGAGAAGGCGACGTGGTGGGCCAGACTCCCACTTGCTACTTTTTCTCATATCCTTGCTTGCGTTTTGCCAGCCTGCTCAGCCACCCCAGCCAGGGAGGCAGCTCTGCTGTCTTGGAGGGGCCAGGGAAATACTCAACCATAAGAACGCTTCTGATATTCTATCTGCCACCTAGTCCCCGTGACTTAGGGAACAATGGCTGGGGAACTCGCTTGTCAACATCACCAGAACCATATCGCGAGGGGAACACCAAGGAGAATGTTGGACATGACGTCAATACCCCCAGCTGGCCACCACTCCGCCCCTCGCACTCCCTCTGAACCTGTCAGTTCCGCTGCGAATCAACAGTCTGAGTCGGGACGACTGCCAGCCCCTTGGCCTCTGCTGGTCACACTGCCGCCTTCTGGCAGCCTGTTCCAGCGCTGTAACCTGACTCCCCCACACAGCGGGACGTGAGATGTGGGGTGCACTAGGTTAAACTGCATAAACGGCACTTGCTTCACATGCCTCAAGAACCCTGCCCTGCCCCCAGGTACCCGCCTCTCACCCAGGAAGGAGCTGTACCTGCAAGCTCGCCCACGGGGGCCCTGCTTCAAAGTGTAGCCCCAGCTCCCTGAACAACACGAAAGGGGAATGTGATGGTGGGACGGAAACGTGCCACCCACCCGTCCATCAGCTCAACCTGCCTGTGGGATATGGACCAAACAGGGGTCTGGCTTGTCACTGCGGCCACTGACCAGGCGGGCAACGTGACACACGAGCCATCTGGTTAAGGCCACCGTAAGGCTACACAATCTGAATCCCCAGCATAATGGTCCTTTGACCCCTCACCACGTACTCACTAGCAATAGCGGTGTCCTTCAGGGACTGTGCACTCTTAACAACAGTCAGACAGCCATTCTGATCTGAGCCCCTGACGGCTTTGTTTTCCTCTGCAGACACCCAAACCGCCACATGCTGCGGAGTTACGGCCAGGTCCCATCCTTTTCCAACAGAACTACGGCCTGCAAGTGCACCGATAACATCCACGTCATAGGGGAGTGCACAACGGGAATCACAGGAATGAGAGGGATTTTCACCCTCGGTGGGGCTCGCCCAGGTCATCACCTAACCCAGAGTGCGCCAGGAATGGGCTCCTGCCAACCGGGCGACCAGCAGCCCTGTAGAGGGGTGCTCCGCCGCTCAGGAAGTAACTTCAGGACTCTCACCAAGCAGCCTGCTCGTGTAATGGAACAGACAGGGCAAGACTTAACAGACCCTAAGACCTCTGTTTCTTCTTTGGCTCATGTAATTCTTGATAACCACGGAGCTCCTGGTTACCCTCCAGCAGAGCAAGGCAGTCTGCACATAACCAGTACTTCCTGACGCAGCTGGGTCAGTGCGAGAGGTTACTATTCAGGAGACATACACCCAAGCAGAGGGGCTTCACAGTCTGGGTAGAGGCAACACTGCCTCCACTGTTGGGTCAAGAGTTAACTTGGTAACTTGGTTCCTCCCCTTTCTAAGCCCTTTAGTGGCTATCGTTGTTCTCCTTTCTGGCCCCGTTTAACCTTTAGGTCAAGTTTGTGTCTTCCAGGCTCTAACATCTTCAGGTAAGGCTCCTGATGGCGCAAGGGCTTCAATCCATTCCCAAGGACGGTGACCAGGTCCCTACTGGTCCTTGGAACACTCAGCGAGGGACTTCTACGCCTCTCGAGAGGGGTAGAGTCTGCGGCCCCAGTTCAGCAGGAAGTACCTCCAGAAGGAGAGACCTTGGCCCTTTAACCCTTAAGAAGGGGTGTAGGATCCCCCAGAGGGGAAAGAGTGCTGCACCTGGACAAAGCCTCCTCGAGCGACAGGACACGAAGAAACTGCAAGCGACTAAAAATAACTGCGCACGCGGTCAAGTTGGGACCATTATGGGCGATCGGATACAAACGGGCCAGAATCAAACTGCCATTTCTGAGGTGCTGGGAGCAAAAGCCGGGTACTGCGTGTGATCGCTGCACACGGCCCCAGCAAGGGGGTGGACAGATCCCCCTAAGTAACACCTCCTGCCCAGCCCACAGGATCTGCCCCGTGGCTGCCCCACTGAAGGGCCCTGAGGGGACCTGTCTCTTGTTCTTGCCCCCGTGTGCTATAGCACAAGCCCAGTACAGCCTGAGACTCTCGTCTGGCCTCTTATCAGCATCTGCTGATAGAAGAGTCCAGGGGCCTGGGTTGGCAGCAAACCTCAGAATTAACCCACAGATTCAAAACAATGGCACCACAATGCCAGCTGGATGTTTGAAGAAACTGACAAGTTGACACTAAAATTTATATGGAAATGCAAAGGACCCGGAATACTCAAAACAATCTTGAAAAAGATAAAGAAAGAAGAAACACTTCCTAATTTCAAAACTTATTATAAATCTAAAATAATCAAGACAGTGTTGGACTGGCATACAAATAGACGTATAGATCAACCTTTAAAGAACTTTTTAAACATTTAAATTTACTTATTTTAATTGGAGGCTAGTTACTTTACAATATTGTACCGGTTCTGCCACACATCAGCATGACTCTGCCACGGGTGTACACGTGTTGCCCATCCTGAACACCCCTCTCCTCTCCCTCCCCACACCATCCCTCTGGTCATCCCCGTGCACCAGCCCCAAGCATCCTGTATCCTGCATCAAACCTGGACTGGAGATTCGTTTCTCATATGATATTATACATGTTTCAATGCCATTCTCCCAAATTATCCCACCCTCTCCCTCTCCCACAGAGTCCAAAAGACTGTTCTATACATCTGTGAATGTCCAGAAGTAAACCCTAACATTTGCAATCTACTGAGTTTCTATTAAAGTGCCCCAAAAATTCAGTGGGAAAACAGTCTTTTCAGCAAATAGCGCTGGGAAAACTAGGTATCAACACCCAAGAGGGTGGATTTATGCCCTTATCTCACAGCGCACACAAAAATTAACTCAACTGGATCACAGGTTTAAATGTAAGAGCTCAAATTAAATGCTTAGAAGAAAATAGGGTAAAGCGTTCATGACCTGGGATAGGCAACGCATCCTTAAATATACCAACAAAAGCACAAGCAATATAAGAAGTACTTGACAAACTGGAATCAACGAAAATAAAAAACCTTTTGTGTTTTAAAAACACCATCAAGGACTTTCCTGGGGGTCCAATGGTTAAGAATCTGCCGGCCAACAGAGGGGACACGGGTCTGATCCCTCGTCCAGGAAGATCGCACATTCCGAGGAGCGGCTAAGTCCATGAGCCACAGCTACTGAAGCTGGTGAGTCTGGAACCCGAGCTCGAGCTCCGCAACGAGAGAAGCCACAGCAACAGGAAGCCCGCAGATCTCGGAGAAGAGGAGCCCCTGATTGCCGCAACGAGAGAGAGCCTAGTGCAGCAATGAAGAGCCAGCACAGCCAAAAATAACAGATAAAGTTTAAAAAAAACACCACAAAAAAGTCATCAAGAAATTGCTGAAAACAAGCCACAGATTTGGAGAATTACAAACCATATATCGGACAAGAGACATGTATCAGAATATATAAAGAAATCTTACGGGTCCAAGATAAAACACATATAATCCAATTTAAAGACTGAGCAAAAGACCAGAGCTGGCATTTCACCAAAGAAGACACGCAAAGAGACAACCAGCACACGAGAAGACGCCTAATGCCACCAGTCATTAGGGAAATGCAGCTCGAACCACACTGAGGGACTTCCCTGGAGGGCCAGTGGCTAAGAGCCTGTCTTGCAACTCAGGAGACTCGGTTCCGACCTTGGTCCGGGAACTAAGATCCCACACGCCGCCGCAGAGCAACCAAGCCTGCCCTCGACAGCTACTGAGCCCACACGCCACAGCTCAAGAGCCCATGCATCGCAACAGGAGATCCCGAATGACGCAACAGGAGATCCCCAATGATGCAACAGGAGATCCCGAATGATGCAACAGGAGAGCCCAAATGATGCAACAGGAGATTCCCGAATGACGCAACAGGAGAGCCCGAATGACGCAACAGGAGATCCCGAATGACGCAACAGGAGAGCCCGAATGACGAAACAGGAGAGCCCGAATGACGAAACAGGAGAGCCCGAATGACGCAACAGGAGAGCCCAAATGACGCAACAGGAGATCCCAAATGACGCAACAGGAGAGCCCGAATGACGCAACAGGAGATCCCGAATGACGCAACAAAGATCCCCAAGACGCAACAGGAGATCCCGAATGATGCAACAAAGAAAGATCCTGAATGACGCAACAGAAGATCCCCAAGGACTCAACAGAAGATCCCCAATGATGCAACAAAAGATCCCGAATGACGCAACAGGAGATCCCCAAGACGCAACAGGAGATCCTGAATGACGCAACAGGAGATCCCCGAATGACGCAACAAAGATCCCGAATGACGCAACAGAAGATCCCCAATGACTCAACAGAAGATTCCCGAATGACGCAACAGGAGATCCCAAATAATGCAACAGGAGATTCCCGAATGACGCAACAAAAGATCCCGAACGACGCAACAGGAGATCCTGAATGACGCAACAGGAGATCCCGAATGACGCAACAGAAGATCCCCAAGGACGCAACACAGAAAGATCCCACGTGCCGCAGCTAAGACTCGGTGCAGCCGAGTAAATACATAAGTGAATGAGTATTTTAAACACAACGAAACACCGCTTCACACACAAGAACATGGCTAAAATATGAAAAGTCAGACAAGTGCTGACAAGGAGGAGGAGAACTTGGACTGGAGAACTTGCTGGTGGAGCGTGAAATGGTCTAAGAGACCTGGAAACACTGGGCAGTCTCTTAACCCTGCTGAGAGCTGCGCATGGTCACTCACCACTGGGGGAGGGGGAAGGCGTAAGCCCTTATTGCCAGCTCTCCCAGCAAAATCAGACACTAAGAAAACGGGTTTGCTTCACGGTGCCTACAAAACAGAAACAAACACGACCAACCCCATCCACCGACCTGGCCAGCTCTCAGCTGGGTGGAGCCGTCCTCATACAGCAGAGTCACCACCACGGTGGCTGCCTGCTTGAGCATCTCGGTCAGCCGGCTTTGCTCCAAAGCATCCAAGTGTCTGATGTCGCAGAAATCAGTTGTGAATGCCTTTCGGTGCCTGGAATTGAGGTAGGTTTCGACCTCACCAGCACCTTCTTCCAATATCACAAGTTTACTTGTTTTTGCTGATGAATTGTTACATGAGACATGGTTTCCTGTAAGATTCGTGCTTTCTCTGTTGTTTTCGTTGGTTATGTTTTCCTTTGGGAGGTGTTTCCTTTTACGCTCCATTTTCTGTAGAACCGAGGCCTGTTGGTCACACTGTGGAACTGAACACCTTGAAGGAGCCGCTGAGCTGATACCCTTCTGGTTTTGGTCGGCAGACAGCTGATCTGTGACTCTCATACCAGAGGACTGAGGACAGAACTTGGTGGAAACTCCTGACGGCTGGCTCGTAAGCAAATGAAGATTCTACAGAAAAATGGAAAATATGTCACAGAATATGGATTCGTCAGACAGGTCTATAAACCAAAGTAGAATCTGATAAAACCCATCTAAGGTAAAGCGGGGACATGGCTTCACATCAACTGCGACCCAACTTCCTAAAGAGCTGTGGCGCGTCTTCCTGAGCGGTGGCTCTTCTCAACCCGGGCAGGAGCACCTGGCTGCACCCTGGGCTGGAAAAGACAGGGGCTAGTGGAGAAGGCCTCCCAGCTCAGCCCTGCGCCGGGGCCGCGTGTGACAGGAGATGCCGTGGAGGGGGATGTGCTGAGCACGAGTACAAGACTGAGGATGAACCACTGACGGTTTCCAAGCAAAGGCCATTTACAGAGAAAATAAAATCACCACAGCTCTACCTACTCAACTTCTTAAAACACTGCAGCTCAGCAGCAACATCCTTCCTGTTTCGATCTAGTGGGATACTCATTCGCCGATGCACAGACTCGGCGCACAGGAGCGTGAGCAAACTCCAGGAGACGGGGAGGGGCAGGGAAGTCGGCCTTGCTGCAGTCCATGGGGTGGCAAAGAGCTGAACTCGACTTAGGGACCGAACGAGAACCACCACCACGGTCTGAACTGTTAGGCCACCTCCCCCACTGACTCACAGTTGAGGTCTTGGTAACACGACCTCTTCTCATCTCTCCTCCACGCTCAACCACATGCCTCGCCCACTGTAAACTTTGGTCGTTTAGTCACTAAGTCCTGTCCAGCTCTTTGTGACTCCATGGACTGTGGCCCACCAGGCTCCCCAGTCTGTGGGGTGTCCCAGGCAGGAATACTGGAGTGGGTTGCCAATTCTTTCTCCAGGGGATCCTGCCAACCCAGGGATCAAACCTGTGTCTCCTGCTTGGCAGGTGGATTCTCTACCACTGAGCCACCTGAGAGGCCCCACTGTAAATTTTATACCCTTCTTTTCTGAACTGCTCTTTATTTTCACTACCCCAAAGCTCCAACTCTTCTTCCCTTAACCTAAAAAATTATCCCAAAGTCCTTCCCCACTCTCTAAAGGTGAGGATATTGAGACAGACCATTTCCTAGACCTCAACTCGGAGCGCTCACACTTCAGAAAGGT
The DNA here is from genome assembly GCF_001704415.2 of Capra hircus. Classification (NCBI taxonomy): domain Eukaryota; kingdom Metazoa; phylum Chordata; class Mammalia; order Artiodactyla; family Bovidae; genus Capra; species Capra hircus. The sequence goes on from NC_030813.1 coordinate 116,126,572, forward strand.
GTCCCAGATTCCTCTCCCACCACCAGAGAAAAGCAGGGCGCGCCAGCACGAAAACTGGGTCAGCGTCTCCGCAGGGGTCCCAGAGCACTCAGCCCTGACTCCTACTGTGACACTGCTTCCCCGAGTCATGGAGAAATACTGCGCTTCTCTATCCTTCTCGTCCCCTCATACAAGAAAACTATAAGCTCCTGGAGGAGGACTTCTTTTGTTTCTTAACCACTGTATCCGCAGTGCCCAGCATATGGTTGACACGTGATAAATATTCGTTGAAAAAGTGAAAGCTATCTGTTTAGAATTACTCGTATCTGCAAAGACTCACCTCTTTTTCCAGTGATTGAGTCTTTCCATCTTCAGGTAGTGCTGAACACTTAACACTGAATTTGTCTACGACATCTGCAGCTTTAAAAGACACAGAAAGGAAACACAAGAGAACAAGGAAACATTAAAATCTAAGTCACATAATAAACTAAACATTGAAAATAGCCTCTATAATCATTTCCTCATCACTTACTTAACTGAAACAATGTAAGAAAATTTACAAACAAAAGACATACTACCACTGCAGTAAACATTTAGGCAAAATATCTGCGAGTTAAGTGGAGACAGATCTATGTAACCAGGAAATGTTTACCGAAAAGTATCACTTGGTATGAGCATTTGAATACTTGATTTTGAAAAGCCAAGTTAAATATTTTACAGAAAGCTTGCATGTATTAAAAGTTTGAAGAAATTCTTAGATGGAATAATTGTGTAACAGAACATTAGAGATTCAGTAAAGCACATAAACTTCTCATTTAGATTTTAACAAGCTTGGGCTGGACAGGAAGTGATGGAACTGGGTTCAATCCCAGACAACATAACTCAAGTATCTATAACAATGATAATAACCAACAAGTGCAAATGGGGGAAACCTTTCCTTTACAATAGAGAAGTTACACTTACAATTAATTTAATAAGAAAGGCACAAGACACTCAATGATGAAAACTTAAAATCTTACAAAATGGCATAAAGCATGATCTATACAAATGGAAAACCACAGCATTGAGATAGGAACAAAATATTTAATTCTCCCAAATATAAATTTAATGCAATTCCCATCAGAGGCCCTACAGGGCTCTTTTAACTGAAAAAAGAAAACACTTCAAAGTACATAGGAAATTTAAATGTCTGAAAATAGAGAAAGTAAGTTGCTTTGTTTGTTTCTGACAGAGGGTTGGCCATGCTGTGCAGTATATGGGATCTTGCTTCTCTGACCAGGGACTGAACCCCTATCCCCTGCACTGGGAGGCAGAGACTCAGTCGCTGGATCACCAGGGAAGTCCCAGAAGGTCAGCTGAGTCACTCAGTCGTGTCCAACTCTTTGCAACCCCATGGACTGCAGCATGTCAGGCTTCCCTGTCCATCACCAGCTCCCGGAGCTTGCTCAAACTCATGTCCATCAAGTCAGTGATGCGACCCAGCCATCTCATCCTCTGTCGTTCCCTTCTCCTGCCTTCAATCTTTCCCATCGTTAGGATCTTTTCTAAGGAGTCAGTTCTTCCTATCAGGTGGCCAAAGTTATCGGAGCTTCAGCTTCAGCATCAGTCCTTCCAATGAATATTCAGCACTGATTTCCTTTAGGACTGACAGGTTGGATCTCCTTTCAGTCGAAGGGATTCTCAAGAGTCTTCTCCAACACCACAGTTCAAAACCATCAACCCTCTTGCTTTTTTGATGATCCAACAGGTGTTGGCAATTTGATCTCTGGTTCCTCTGCCTTTTGTAAATCCAGCTTGAACATCTGGAAATTCTCAGTTCACATACTGTTGAAGCCTTGCTTGGAGAATTTTGAGCATCACCTTGCTAGAGTGTGAAATGAGTGCAACTGTGCATTAGTTTGAACATTCTTTGGCATTGCCTTTCTTTCGGATTAGAATGAAAACTGACCTCTTCCAGTCCTGTGGCCACTGCTGAGGTTTCTAAATTTGGTGGCATATTGAGTGTAGCACTCTAACAGCATCATCTTTCAGGATTTGAAATAGCTCAACTGGAATTCCATCACCTCCACTAGCTTTGTTCGTAGTGATGCTTCTGAAGGCCCACTTGACTTCACATTCCAGGATGTCTGGCTCTAGGTGAGTGATCACACCATCGTGATTATCTGGGTCGTGAAGATCTTTTTTGTACAGTTCTACTGTGAACTGTCACCTCTTTCTTTAATATCTTCTGCTTCTGTTAGGTCCATACCATTTCTGTTCTTAATTGTGCCCATCTTTGCATGAAATATTCCCTTGGTATCTCTGATTTTCCTGAAGAGATCTCTAGTCTTTCCCATCCTATTGTTTTCCTCTATTTCCTTGCATTGATCACTGAGGAAGACTTTCTTATATCTCCTTGCTATTCTTTGGAACTCCACATCCAAATAGGTGTATCTTTTGTTTTCTCCTTTGCCTTTAGTTTCTCTTCTTTTCTCAGCTATTTGTAAGGCCTCCTCAGACAACCATTTTGCCTTTTTGCATTTCTTTTTCTTGGGGATGGTCTTGATCAATGCCTCCTGTATGTCATGAATCTCCGTCCATAGTTCTTCAGGCACTCTATGAGATCTAATCCCTTGAATCTATTTGTCACTTCCACTGTATAATCATAAGGGATTTGATTTAGAACATTCCTGAATGATCTAATGGTATTCCATACTTTCTTTAAGTCTGAATTTGGCAATAAGGAGTTCATGATCTGAGCTATAGTCAGCTCCCGGTCTTGTTTTTGCTGACTGTATACAGCTTCTCCAACTTTTGCTGCAAAGAATATAATCAATCTGATTTCAGTATTGACCATCTGGTGATGTCCATGTGTAGAGTTGTCTCTTATGTTGTTGGAAGAGGGTGTTTGCTATGACTAGTGTGTTCTCTTGACAAAACTCTGTTAGCATTTGCCCTGCTTCATTTTGTACTCCAAGGCCAAACTTGTCTGTTACTCCAGGTATCTCTTGACTTCCTACTTTTGCATTCCAGTCTCCTATGATGAAAAGGACATCTTTTTTGGGTTATTAGTTCTAAAAGGTCTTGATAGAACCATTCAACTTCAGCTTCTTCGACATTAGTGGTTGTGGCATAGATGTGGATTACCGTGATATTGAGTGATTTGCCTTGGAAACGAACAGAGATCATTCTGTCGTTTTTGAGATTGCACCCAGGTACTGCTTGAGAAAGCTGAGCGCCGAAGAATTGAACTGTGGTGTTGAGAAGACTTTTGAGAGTCCCTTGGACTGCAAGGAGATCCAACCAATCCATTCTAAAGGAGATCGGTCCTGGGTGTTCTTTGGAAGGAATGATGCTAAAGCTGAAATTCCAGTACTTTGGCCACCTCATGCGAAGAGTTGACTCATTAGAAAAGACTCTGATGCTGGGAGGGATTGGGGGCAGGAGGAGAAGGTGATGACAGAGAATGAGATGGCTGGATGGCATCACCGACTTGATGGACATGAGTTTGAGTGACCTCTGGGAGTTGGTGATGGACAGGGAGGCCTGGCGTGCTACAGTTCACGGGGTTGCAAAGAGTCAGACACAACTGAGCGGATGAACTGAACTGAACTTCATTTCAGACTCTTTTGCTGACCATGATGGCTACTCCATTTCTCTAAGGGATTCTTGCCCACAGTAGTAGACATAATAGTCATCCAAACTAAATTCACCCGTTCCAGTCCATTTTAGTTCACTGATTCCTAAAATGTCGTTGTTCACTCTAGCCATGTCCTGTTTGACCACTTCCAATTGACCTTGATTCAGGGACCTAACATTCCAGGTTCGTATGAAATATTGTTCCTTACAGCATTGGACTTTATCTCTATCACCAGTCACATCCGCAGCTGAGCGCTGTTTTTACTCTGGCTCTGTCCCTTCATTCTTTCTGGAGTTATTTCTCCACTCTTTTCCAGTAGCATACTGGGCAGCTACCAACCTGGGAAGTCCATCTTTCAGTGTCCCATCTTTTTGCCTTTTCATGCTGTTTATGGGGTTCTCAAGGCACGATGCTGAAGTGGTTTGCCAGTCCCTTCTCCAGTGGACCACGTTTGTCAGAACTCTCCACCATGACTCACAGCATGCCTCATAGTTTTACTGAGTTAGACAAGGCTGTGGGCCATGTGATCAGTTTGATTAGGTAAGTTTAAAAAAAGATTGAAGACGACTTGCTTTGCCAGATTATCAGAACATACCATAAAGCCACTGTGATCAAATATACAAGGTATTTGAATAGGAGTAGACAAGAAGACCTCTAGAACAGCGTAGAAAATCCAGAAGCTGACCCCAAGGCTTATGAGAATTTAATATATAGTGAAAATCATATTTCAGTTCAGTAGAGAAGGATAAATCAGTAAACAGGGAAAGGACAATTAGCACCACTTCTGAAAGAAAATAATACATTGGAAAAAGTAATGGGACAAAAAAGACCAACAGTTAATATTTATACTAGACAACAAATTACACTGACCAAAAATGAAAAATTCTGCGGAAAATGAGCAAAAGACACAGAGAGGCAACACACAAAATAGCAATTCCAAAAAGCAAACAAACACGATGTGATACTCAAACTCTGTAGTAGTCAGGGAAACGCAAGCTAAATATACTTGGAGACGGAGAAGAGGCAGTCTCACTCCTCACTGGTAAAAATGTGAATAGTTCGGACCTTTCTGTGGGGGTGTGTGTGGGTGTGTGAGAAAACAGTTCATCACTAGAATGGACTGCCACTGATTTCCATGACGGGTGGGAGGCTGGAAGCTACGACCCCAGGGTCTTTCAAGTCTAAGAGCCGATCAAAACTGCCTCCCATGGCCACAGTTCCTCCTGCGGTGCAAAGAATACTTGTACCACGAGTATTGTACCACAGAATACTGCTTTTTTACGTGGCGTGAAAGCAACCTGAGGCATCTGGTTTTAAATTCCATTTCTCTCTTTTATATTTATCTATCTCTTCCATAAGGTTCGGCACAATTTTCTGGCAGAGATCCTCCAGTAAAGTCACATTATCGTCATGTATTTTAGCTTGCTTCTCCAGACATTCCAGGAAACTTCTAGAGGTCATCTGGAATTTTGGAATCGGCTCCCTCAGGAGGAAGATCATGCTCTTTACGTTCTCAGAGCTGATACCTTCTGACAGTTCGTGGAGCAGGTTTCTGGTTTCAGGACCTAATGAAGCTCAGGTTCTTGATGTCTCATCACAGGAAGAATTCAGTGAGGGACAAAGCGATAGGTAAGAAGTGGGTTTACTCATATTCAGAGAGAAGCACACTCCACAAAGTGTGGGCCATCGCAAACGGTGAGTGCGGCCTGGGATCTTTTTGGAAAGCAAAGTGTCAACACATTAAAAACACACACATAAGTCTCAGGAGTTGGAGAGAAAAGGACAAACCCAAAGGGACCAAAGGTGGGCCTCAGGGATGCGACCAGTGTTCTGTTTCCTGATCTGGGTGAAGGTTACAGGGGTGTTCAGTCCGTGAAATTTTGAGCTATGATCTTAGGATAGATGTACTGGGTATTTGTGTGTTGTAACCTCAACAAAAACAAAGAGGTATAAAATACATAAATCATTTAATGAAACCGCCTCACTGCTGGCTATCTATTTCATAGAAATAGATGCAACAGTAAACAGGTTTAAGCCAAAACATTTATGACAGTCAGGCGTTATAGCAAAGGACTGAAAGCAAAGCAAAAGCCATCAAGGGGGTAGTGGAGGAGTCAATCATGTAGCGTCCGCACCGTGAAGCACAGAGCCCCGAACACAGTGAGCTGTGTTAGTCAACCTGAAGATGCAGAGCTCTGTGAAAGTGTGATCTCGTTTTTTTTAAATGACATTTATGTACGTATACCCATACACTGGCAGAGGTCTGGTCCCTGGGAGGCTGACCTTGAGAGGAAGGCTTGCATGAGGACATTGATCCTCACTCTCAGGATCAATGTCTGTAGGGGAGTGAAGGACTGATGCAATTGCTATGAAGGCCTGCTCTGGACCTGGCATGCTTCTACAGAACTGTCCCCAGGAGGGTCAACCTCTGCACCCACCAGTCACTACCTGGTTGCTCCTGGGAAAGGAGTGTGCCCTTGGGAAAAGAAGCTCTTTGCAGCTGAGGCAACCATCAGGAGGGGCTGTGCTGCCAATAGTAGCTGGGATGATAAGCAGGAGGCTCTGGGTACCCCTGTTCACTAGTCCTCACTACGATCACCAGACACGCAGTTCAGACGTGTTTGGGAGCAGTTCCTTCGGGACTCCGCTGGGCCTCCTCCTGGGGGAACTTCAGGGCAAGGTTAGCCTCCTTGTCCTGCAGCCAGTCTCAAAGCTGCAGATCTTTGCTCCTCTCTACCACCCATCCTGAGGGCCCCTCACCCTGGCTGGGCACCTCTGCTGGTCTTGGTAGCTCGTCTGATCATGACCTAAACCCTCATCCCTGAGAGGTGAAGTCCCTGGTCGTCATGCCCTTTTCAGGCACGGCCACCGCATTTACCGTCAGACGTGGACAGTGGACCAGGGGGTGTCCAATCACATCACCTGGGCCTCAAGCAGATGCTTTCCTGTCCCCTTTATGTGACGGCAGCCCTGACTCCTGGTAACAGGAAGTCACCCCTCGTAGGATGGAGAGTACGTCTTTGGCCCGCCAGTGTCTTGGTATAAGAAACTTGAAATGACTGGGCAGCAACTACAGCTTGAAGAAAGGCATTCTTCCTATGCCTTTGGCAAATTTACCTTGGGGAGTCAAGACTAAACCTGCAGAACCCAGAAACATAGAGAGAAAAACACACTTATTGAGGGGGTTCTGGGAGCGATGCTGGGCAGGGTTGCTCCCGCTGCCACCTTCTGGGTCCCAGTGTCCTTAACCATCTCCCCTGGGGACCCTGCCTCCTGCAACGGTCACTGACATCCAGGGAATACTGCGGCCTGGAGGTTACTGGAGCTGACCTGCTACCCACCACTCCATCACTGCACCACCCGTGCGGCCGTGACAGAGCCCGTGGGTCCCAGGATCACATGCCAGCTGCAGCCCCTGTGCCGTAGAGGTGGGTCCTTATGGCCAGGGCAGTGCTATGCAGGACTGCAGGTCAGTGGGTCAAATGCTCTTGTGAGCCTTGAAGAACAGAGCTCACTGAGGTCCTGTGTGTGGGAAATGCAAACCCAGGCCTGGAACATGTGTGGATTCTAGTCAAAACAAAGCTCAGCACCTCTGAGGGCACAAGGGGATCAGCGTTGCAAGCTAGCCCCCAGGTGACTGTTCTCCAAGAGGATCAGCATTGCAAGCTAGCCCCCAGGGACTGTTCTCAAAGTCTGGTGCTACTGGGGACCCAGCGTTCGGTCTGAAGTTGGAAGGCTGGATAGCAGAGGTGAAGCAAGGCAGGCCCTGGGGCGTGGGAGCACTATGCCGCAGGCAGCCTCCACCCCAGCCCCTTGCTCACTCCATCAGCAGCCCAAGCGGCCTGTTCCAGGACAGCACATGGCCAGATGGTGGGCATCACTCAGCCAAGCCATTCCAGGTATGTCCCTTCCTTCCATACTCTCTCAGGTGGCTGCTCCCGGGTCTGCTGTTACTGTAACCTTCAGAGTTCTTTACTTCTCGGCAACTGATCCCATTACTAGTCAGTAACGCTTTGCACTTTCGCTGGTCCAGTGCCTACACGGTTTCTGTGCCCTGGCCAGCCCAAGTCTCATCCACTCCCTTGACAGGCCCTGGTACCTTGGCCAGGTTATGTCATGACTCAATGGCCAAAAGACAAGGAGGAGGCAGTTCCTGAGGGGGAACGTATGACTTCTAAAGGCAGAGCCCTCTTGCATCTTCCTGTGGGGGCAGAGAGGAAGGGGCTGGCCTTTGACAGAGGAGTAGCTACTTCAGCATGTCCCAGAAGCACCCGGGAGTCAAGATTTGAAGGCACCAATCCAGACGTCCCCACCCTGCCTCTCAGGGTCAGGCCCCTCTTCCTGATCAAGGCCCTGACCTTAAGGCAAAACGCCTGCCTGGGGTGAGAGCCCAGCCTGCTCTGGAGCTCTACCGGCCTGACCGGGCGCAGGCCTGGGGCTGCAGGGCGCCTCTTTACGGGCTGGCAGGCGAGCTGTCACATTCAGCCTTTAGTTGCTGATGAATCACCCTCAGCCTCTGTGTCCTCCCAAGGCACACAGCCACAGCCATCAGGCCATTCTCTTCCACTTCCCAAAAACACAGACTGCCCAGCAGCCTGGACAGCTGCTTCCACTGATAAACCCAACCAGTCACCTGAGTAAAAGCTTCACTGCACTGCTGCCATCCGTATTTCACCTACAGCTTCGCACGCACGTGTATGTGTGTGTGTAATCCGTATTTCACCTACAGCTTCGCGCGTGCATGTGTGTGTAATCCGTATTTCACCTATAGCTGCGCGTGCGCACGTGTGTGTAATCCATATTTCACCTATAGCTTCGCGCGCACGCACGTGTGTGTGTAATCCATATTTCACCTACAGCTTCATGTGTGTGTGTAATCCGTATTTCACCTACAGCTTCATGCGCGCGTGTGTGTGTGTGTAATCCATATTTCACCTGTAGCTGCGCGTGCGCGCGTGTAATCCGTATTTCACCTACAGCTTCACGCGCACGCGCGTGTGTGTAATCCGTATTTCACCTGTAGCTGCGCGTGCGCGCGTGTGTAATCCGTATTTCACCTACAGCTTTGTGCATGCATGTGTGTGCGTGTGTGTATGTATATGTGTGTGTGCGCGCGCTGTTTGTGTGTGTGCGTGTGCGTGTGTGTATGTGTGCGCGCGCGCTGTTTGTGTGTGTGCGTGTGTGTATGTATGTGTGTGTGCGCGCGCTGTTTGTGTGTGTGCGTGTGCGTGTATGTATATGTGTGTGTGCACGCGCTGTTTGTGTGTGTGCGTGTGCGTGTGTATGTATATGTGTGTGCACGCTGTTTGTGTGTACGTGTTCGTGTGCGTGTGTGTATATGTGTGTATGTGTGTGCGTGTGTATGTATATGTGTGTGCGCGCTGTTTGTGTGTACGTGTTCGTGTGCGTGTGTATATGTGTGTGCGTGTGTATGTGTGTGTGCATGTGCGCGCGCATGTGTGTGCGCGCGCTGTTTGTGTGTGTGTGTGCGTTTGTGTGCATGTGTGCGTTTGTGTGCATGTGTCTGCGTGTGCGTGCGTGTGTGTGTGGTGGGTCACTTATTTCGCTGCGTCAGGCCATAGTTGCAGCACTCAGCGTCTCTGGTCTTCACTACAGCCTGCGCAGTCTTCAGCTGTGGCGAGTGAGCTCTTGGTTGTGGCAGGTGAGGTACAGTTCTCTGACCAGGGCTCAAGCCCAGGCCCCTGCATGGAGTTTAGAGTCATAGAAACAGGAAAAAAAGCATAAAAGGCATAAGCTAAGTTATTAACATGGGGTGGCGATAGGGGGAGACTGGTTTATCAAACAACGAAAACGCCTAAATTAAGACAACAGTGTACATATGAACCCTTTCACTCTGAATGTGTGTAAATATGTAAAAATAATTTAATGCAGGATTATGGACTTTGTTTTCAGTTTTTGTTTAAAAAAACAAACAAACAACTTTTTCTAAACTATTACAAACAACAACAAAAAAGACCCTCAGAAACATTGAGGAAAATATAACGTAAATAGAAATAGTTAAGTCTTTCATACATGTATTATGTTTGTAGAAAGTTCTTACAAATTAGTAAGAGTTGAAATTTACAGATCAGACCACTTGTTGTAGCCTCAAAGATGAGACTACATTTGCCTGCCTGCAAAGAGCACAATTTTTCAGTAGTCATGTATGGATGTGAGAGTTGGACTATAAAGAAAGCTGAGCGCCAAAGAATTGATGCTTTTGAACTGTGGTGCTGGAGAAGACTCTTGGACTGTAAGGAAATCCAACCAGTCCATCCTAAAGGAGATCAGTCCTGAGTGTTCATTGGAAGGACTGATGCTGAAGCTGAAACTCCAATACTTGGGCCATCTGATGCAAAGAGCTGACTCATTTGAAAAGACCCTGATGCTGGGGAAGACTAAAGGCAGAAGGAGAAGGGGACGACAGAGGATGAGGTGGTTGGATGGCATCACCGACTCAATGGACATGAGTTTGGGTGAACTCCAGGAGTTGGTGATGGACAGGGAGGCCTGGCGTGCTGCGGTTCATGAGGTCACAAAGAGTTGGACACGGCTGAGCAACTGAACTGAACTGAAAGAGCCCCCCCAAAAAAAAAAAAGAGTTAAAGCATTATGCAAATAAACAAAAATTTCAGCACAGAAAATTCTCTGAGTTGCAAATGAACCAGTGCAGTTCACTTCCAGTAAGGCATGCTGGTAATGAAGCCTCATTTGAGCAGAGCCTTGTAAATGCAGTCATTGCGCTACTCGAGAGACGCACACGAAGGAGTGAGAGCAAAGGCGAAGTAGAGGACGAAGCCGGGAGACACTGTTTCTGGAAACTGGAGCTAAACCTGAATGCAGCCTGATCCCTTGTCAGCCGCATCACTTGCCAACCGTTTTCTCCCGTTTTGTGGGATGTCTTCTCATGTATGTTCTGCCTTTTGGCCAGGCCTCACAGCATGTGGGTCTCAGTTCCCCGACCCAACCAGGGATCGAACCTGCACCCCCGGTACCAGGGTCGTGGCCCCTGGGCCAGCAGGGAAGTCCTGGCTGCTTTTGTTCATGGCTCCTTTGCTGCGCAAAAGCTTTTGCATTTAATGAGGTCACATTTGTTTATTTTTGTTTTTATTTCCATAACTTTAGCAGATGGATTCATGAAGATGTTGCTGCAATTTATGTCAGTGTCCTGCCTGTTTTACTCTGAGTTTTATAGGATCCAGGCTTACATTTAGGTCTTACTCCCATTTGAGTCTATTTTTGTGTATGGTGGTAAAGAATGTTCTAGTTTATTTTTTTACCTTGTAGTCGTCCAGTTTTCCCGTTTGTTGAAGACCCTGTCCTTCCTCTACTGCACAGCACTGTCTTCTTCATCACAGATTAGTTGACCACAGGTGCGTGGGTTTATTTCTTGGCTTTCTTTCATGATCCTTTGATCTGAATTTCTGTTCTTGAGCCAGCACCATACTGTTTTGATTACTGTAGCTTTGTAGCACAGTCTGAAGTCAGGGAGCCTGATTCTTCCAGCTATTTTTCTTTGCTTTGGCAAGAAAGACTGCTTTGGCTATTCAGGGTCTTTTGTGTCTCCATATAAACTTTAAAGATTTTTTTCATCGAGTTCTGTGAAAAAGGGTAATTGATAGGGATGGTACTGAGTCTGTAGACTGCCTTGGGTACAGGGGTATACTAAGTGACTGGACATAAGGATTTTATATTTACTTAATAGAAATTTAAAAAATGTTTATCTATATATTCTTGACCAGAATAAAATAATAATAAAAATATCTATTTTGTCATTTAGCTTTATGTTCTCTGTGCTTGAAATTGCAAAGATTTCCACTAGTTGGTAGAAATAAAGAGACACTTCACATTAATGAATTGGATTTTGACAAATAATTGCCTTGAGGAGTCTTAAACTTAATTTGTTCAGTTCAGTCCAGTTGCTCAGTCATGTCTGACTCTGCAACCCCATGGACTGCAGCACGCCAGGCTTCCCCGTCCATCACCAACTCTCAGAGCTCACTCAGACTCATGTTGATCGAGTCAGTGATGCCATCCAACCACCTCATCCTCTGTTGACCCCTTCTCCTCCCGCCTTCCTTCAGTCTTTCCCACCATCAGGGTCTTACTGATGAGTCAGTTCTTCGCATCAGGTGGCCAAAGTATTGGAGCTTCAGCTTCAGCATCAGGCCTTCCAATGAATATTTCAGACTGATTTCCTTTAGGATTGACTGGCTGGATCTCCTTGCAGTCCAAGGGACTCTCAAGAGTCTTCTCCAACACCACAGTTCAAAAGCATCAGTTCTTCAGTGCTCAGCTTTCTTTATGGTCCACCCCTCACATCCATACACGACTATTGGGAAAACCATAGCTTTGACTAGATGGACCTTTGTCAGCAAAGTAATGTCTCTGCTTTTGAATATGCTATCTAGGTTGTCCATAGCTTTTCTTCCAAGGAGCAAGGGTCTTTTAATTTCATGGCTGCAGTCACCATCTGCAGTGATTTTGGAGCCCAAGAAAATAAAGTCTGTCACTGTTTCCATTGTTTCCCCATCTATTTGCCATGACGTGATGGGACTAGATGCCATGATCTTCGTTTTCTGAATGTTGAGCTTTAAGGCAACTTTTTCACTCTCCTCTTTCACTTTCATCAAGAGGCTCTTTAGTTCTTCTTTGCTTTCTGCCATAAGGGTGGTGTCATCTGCATATCTGAGAATATTGATATTTCTCCCGGCAATCTTGATTCCAGCTTTGTGCTTCATCCAGACTGGCATTTCGCATGATGTACTCTGTATATAAGTTAAATAAGCAGGGTGACAATATACAGCCTTGATGTACTCCTTTCCCAATTTGCAGTCGGTTGTTCCATGTCCAGTTCTAACTGTTGCTTCTTGACCTGCATACAGATTTCTCAGGAGGCAGGTCAGGTGGTCTGACATTCTCATCTCTTTAAGAGTTCTCCACAGAACAATAGGAAGGAAGCTCCGCGGGACCGGGCTGAGGCAGCAGAGCATCCTGGCCCACACGACCGCGGAGCTGAGGCCAGAGAGACGGACTCACAGACGCGCTGGCTACTGGACCCCGCTGCCCCCTCTTCTCCCTGCTGCCCGCACCTGGAGGATGAGCCCAGCCTTCAGGGCCATGGACATGGAGCCCCGTGACAAGGGCATCCGGCTGGAGCCCTTTGTCCACCAGGTCGGGGGGCACTCCTGCGTGCTCCGTTTCAACGAGACGACCCTGTGCAAGCCCCTCGTCCCCAGGGAGCACCAGTTCTACGAGACTCTCCCAGCTGAGATGTGCAAATTCACTCCCCAGTACAAAGGACAGAGTCAAAGGTCCCTTGTTAGCTGGCTGCCCTTGCCCCCATTGTTTCCCTGGTTCTTTCCCACCACAGGAAAGTGTGGTCCCCGGAATTCCCCACCCCAGGTCCTCTGCGCCCAGAGCCGGGTACCACCTCAGAAGCATCGTCTCTCTAAGCATGCATTCCCTTGCAGCGAGCGAGCAAGCGGTGGGCAGCAAGAACTGAGCAAATTGAGTGATCCCAGGCCACAGAGGCCTGGGAGGAAAGGCGTTCAGCCAGTCGGTTTCAAGGCACTCGTCGGCACTTGCTGAAACCCTCCCACCCGGCAGCCCCCTCCTCAAAGGCTGCCTCATTACCCATGGCAGGTTCTGGAGACTCAGGGAGAGCTGCTTTCAAGGCCACTACACGTCTGTGCTCCCAGCCCACCCCCGTTTGCCTTGCGCTCATCTTGTTCTTTTGCGACACGAGACTGCAAAGGCCAATAGAGGAATGCACCCGAGAAGGACCGAGGGCTGGGCTGCCCACCGTGCGGGGCGCTCAGGGAGCCTTCGCCAGGGTGTCTTGGGCTGTGTGCTTTGCTTGCCCAGTCTTCCCCAACCCTCGGACGCTCCTTGCCTCTCAGGCCAATCTCTGTTCAGGCTCTGCTTTAAAGCAAGCCTCAAGGCCGTCGGAGATTCTGTTTAAGGGAGTAAAAAAAAATCCCACGAGATTTAAAAAGCAAATGTCCTCATGTCTCTCTCAGGATTAGAAGAATTACATGAAAATTAATAAACATTTTCAATGATTTAAAAAAAAAAGAGTTTTCCACAGTTTGTTGTGGTCCACAAAGTCAAAGGCTTTGGCATAGTCAGTATTCATTTGTAATGTCTATGAAACTATTCTTATTTTACTAGAAAAAAATTCACCTCTAAGCTCTATTAAGTTAAAAAAGATTTTGGATAAATATGTATTCAGCTCAGTTCAGTTCAGTTGCTCAGTCGTGTCTGACTTCTGTGAACCCATGAATCGCAGCACGCCAGGCCTCCCTGTCCATCACCAACTCCCGGAGTTCACTCAGACTCACGTCCATCAAATCAGTGATGCCATCCAGACATCTCCTCCTCTGTGGTCCCCTTCTCCTCCTGCCCCCAATCCCTCCCAGCATCAAAGTCTTTTCCAATGAGTTAACTCTTTGCATGAGGTGGCCAAAGTACTGGAGTTTCAGCTTTAGCATCATTCCTTCCAAAGAACACCCAGGGTTGATCTCCTTCAGAATGGACTGGTTGGATCTCCTTGCAGTCCAAGGGACTCTCAAGAGTCTTCTCCAACACCACAGTTCAAACGCATCCATTCTTCGGCGCTCAGCCTTCTTCACAGTCCAGCTCTCACATCCATACATGACTACTGGAAAAACCATAGCCTTGACTAGACGGACCTTAGTTGGCAAAGTAATGTCTCTGCTTTTGAATATGCTATCTAGGTTGGTCATAACTTTTCTTCCAAGGAGTAAGCGTCTTTTAATTTCATGGTTGCAGTCACCATCTGCAGTGATTTTGGAGCCCCCCAAAATAGTCTGACACTGTTTCCACTGTTTCCCCATCTATTTCCCATGAAGTGATGGGACCGGATGCCAGGATCTCTGTTTTCTGAATGTTGAGCTTTAGGCCATCCTTTTCACTCTCCTCTTTTACTTTCATCAAGAGGCTTTTTAGTTCTTCTTCACTTTCTGCCATAAGGGTGGTGTAGAAAACGTTATTTGATTTCTACAGGTACTTAGACAAAATGAGATGTACTCAAATAAATACATGTTTAATCAAATGCATAGTACTATCCATAGCACCAGGCCAGCTGGCAACCTTGAAATCACCCTGGAAAATCTTTCTCCTCCAGAGTTTCTCAAATGCTCTCAGTGGCATTACTGAACACTGAAACAACAATATAAATTTAAGTCTTGCTCAGTCGTGTCTGATTCTTTGTGATCTGTAGCCTGCCAGGCTCCTCTCTGTCCATGGAATTCTCCAGGCAAGGATACTGGAATGGGTTACTATTTCCTTCCCCAGGGGATTTTTCCCGACCCAGGGACTGAACCAAGGACTCCTACACTGCAGGCAGGTTCTTCACTGTCTGAGCCACCAGGGAAGCCAAATTTAACTCAGGTGAACTCAGTTTCGCATCTAGTTTAAAGGTATATGAGTTGCAGTAAGAAGCTAAGCCACAGTCACAAAAGATCCACCAATACAATGGCCTAACAACAAGTGTATTTCTCTCTCCTGTTCTGAGGTGAGCGGTCTCCGTTGGTGGAGTAATTGTCTCATGAAGACACTCTGGACTTGGGGCCCCTCCAGCATGCTGGGCCACAGTCCTCTAGGACGCTTGTCATTTGCAGGATGGAATGGAGTCATTTCAGGTTCTAACTGGAGGAAAGGGAAGAGACTAGCTAGGAAGCAAGTCAGATGTCTTCAGGCCTACGCTGGCAATGGCGCACCCTACAGATAGGAAGCTGCTACTTGGCCACACCTGACTGCAAGGACACTGAGCCACGTACGTCTTCTGATGGTGTGCTTCTGAAGAGAAGGATGGACTCTGGCGTGCTGGACGATGAGTAATGAATACCACAAGAATGGTTACCTTTGAGCAGGAAGAGAATTTTAATTCAGAAGGAAATTTTGAGATGTTGGCAAAGTAAGTAGTAGTTACGTGGTGTTCTCTTTGTATTAATTCATTAAGCTGTATTTTAAGTTTCTGCATCTTTTTGTTTGTTTGTTTTACCACAAAGGGTTTTAAAATAAACGCTAACTTTGCTGCAAGAGGATACACACAGTCCAGTCTTTACTGGACGTGTATACCTCAGTTGGTCTAGCAGATCAGAAAATTAGATCCCAAAGTGACACAGAACACTGTTTGGTTTTACTTAATTTAATTTTGTAAAAACAAATATTAATAGTTTATCTCCATTGATTTCTGAGTTCAATTTTGATATTTATTTGGTATGAGATGGGCATTCAGAAATGAAATTCTGATTTACAATATCTTACTTACAAAGGAGAAGGATTTTACACAGCAGCTCAGCATGTGGCAAGAGTCCAGGAATCAACTCAGGTTCAGCATCAGTTATCAATAACCCATCAGCAATCCAACTTTCAGAGTTACGTGAAATAATGAAACTGGCGGGACTCTGTGGCAGACAGACTCTAAGGTGGTCCCATGACCCCCATCGTCCAGTATTCATGCCCTTGTGTAACCCCTTGAGAGTGGGTGGACTTACTTCTAACCAAAAGAATACAGCAACAGTGACAGAATGTTTGTGATTACCTTACATAAGACTGTAATGTCACTCTCTTGCACTCTTTGAAACAGTAAGCTGCCATAATGCAAAGCTGCCTGAGGAGAGAACCATGTGGAAATTAACCGAGGGTGGCTTCTAGCCAACAGTCACCAAGAACCTGAGACCCTCCCCTAAGAGTCTACCGCCATGTAAACTTACCAGCGAATGCTTCCCCATTTCAGGGCTCAGATGAGCCTCCAGCCCTGACTGATACCCGCACAGTAGCCCTGCACAGGACCCAGCTGAGCTGTGCTCAGGCTCACGACCCACAGAAACTATGAGATAGCAAATGTGTGTTAGGTCACTGAGTTCATCGTAAGTGTTACACAGCAACAGACACAAAACCTTTGTGAAAATTCTACCCTTTTTCCAAATCCAAGAACACTTGACAGAAAAGTAATGCCTTATCATCTCAATAAGTTTATGAAAACTAGGATTTAGCAAGGTATTTTAAGAGCATGGCAAGACAGTTCATGAGATGGGCTGACTGTGATACATTTTTCTCGACAGAGACTCACATTATAGATTCCAGAGGCGTTTTATTATTCTTACCAGTTTTTGAAGGAAGGGGTATTTCAAGTTCTGTCGAGCGCACACTGCTCTTTCATTTTGGAGAGCAAGTATACAGGGTAAAGGAGAAAGCTGTCTCTCTGACGTTTGATGTAAACTTTATTTACTTCCCAAGCACCAACATTCCCCCTAAAACACTATCAGTGGCTGGGTACATAGTCCACACCCCCAGATTCTTAGTGGTTCATTAGTGACTTCTGTAAAGAGGGGCAACAGACACGTGGCTATCAACAGGTGGAAATGTTCAGAGTATCTTCGTATAATCAACAAACTACACTTATAACAGCTTTTGTACTGTTTCTCAATATTTCTCAATTATTTCATCTCCATGAAATTAATTATATCTCACTCACTTATTACCTACGCTGTAGAAGCAAAAAACAAATTATTGGCCCATATTTACAATTTTAAATAAAAATTGCTTTGTTATTACAAACCCTGGTATTTCAACCATTTCAGTCACACTTGTGAGGATACGCCAGTGCTTTCACTTTTGCGTCACGTCATAAACACACATCACAGACCCGCTGACCTTTGCCATGTTAAGAGTGCATACACACATGCACAGTGGCATAATATACATACTGTCTAGACCACTTCTCTTCTCCACCATGAACTACAAGCACATACAGGTTCAATGACCCAAGAGCTAAAGAGCCCACTTGGATGGGCACTATGAAAGAGCCCCTCTCTTTTGAGGTTACTTGAACATCTGGTCCAGATTTTAAGGGAATGTCTGGCAGAAATGCCTGAAACAAGGAAGGGTGTGTTACATTTTAAAAGCAGTAAGGGCTAAGAAAATGTAAAATTCAGTGAGCAGCAGCTCAGTCATCACTGAAAAGCAAGGGGGGCTGGGCTCCCTTCATTTGTAGGCAGAAACTTCCCTGCACGACATGAAGTTCTATAAAATACTCTGCTACATTTCATTTTCTGAAAATTAAGGAGAAACCTCACTAAAACGGGAGCTTCCCTCATAGCTGAGTTGATAAAGAATCCATCTGCAAAACAGGAGACCCCGTTTCGATTCCTGGGTTGGGAAAATCTGCTGGAGAAGGGATAGGCTACCCACCCCAGTATTCTTGGGCTTTCCTTGTGGCTCAGCTGGTAAAGAATCCGCCTGCAATGCAGGAGACCTGGGTTCGATCCCCGGGCTGGGAAGACCCCCTAAAGATAGGAAAGGCCGCCCACTCCAGTGTTCTGGCCTGGAGAATCCCAGGGACTGTATAGTTTCCTGCAGTCCGGGTCCAAGGCAACTAGGCGACTTTCACTTTCACTAAAATGGAGCTGGGAGGCCAGAAGGGGGAGCTCCTGAGCAGTGCCACTAAAAACCAGTCACAGGAAGAACCAGTCACAGGTCCCCACAGGAAGACATGTGCCTAGCATCTCCTACCGGAGAAGGCAATGGCACCCCACTCCAGTCCTCTTGCCTGGCAAATCCCATGGACAGAGGAGCCTGGTGGGCTGCAGTCCATGGGGTCACGAAGAGTCGGACACAACTGAGCGACTTCACTTTCACTTTTCACTTTCATGCATTGGAGAGGGAAATGGCAACCCACTCCAGTGTTCTTGCCTGGAGAATCCCAGGGACGGGGAGCCTGGTGGGCTGCTGTCTGTGAGGTTGTACAGAGTCAGACACAACTGAAGCGATTTAGCAGCAGCAGCATCTCCTACAAGGAGTCACCACCCCAGCAACTCAGGCAGAAACCGTCCCCACTCTGAACTCTTTCCTCCACTGGACTTTGGTTCAGAACAACCCCTCCCGACATCCACCTTTTTCTCTATAAAATAGCATTCCTCTCCTTCGTTAGACCTGCCTTTGGCCTTTGCATTGCATATTTGTCCAAAACCGCTATTCTCGAGCAAACTCATTTTTGCTAGTAAAATAACTTATTTTTAAGGTCGATGATTTTCAAAACTCGGTCTTAAGAATAATTCAAGGTAGCAAAAAACATGAAGGTTCATAAAAACTACTCACTCTTTTCACTCTCTCTCCAGTTCTCAGATTCCACTAAACCACCTGAATGCATAGCAGACATAATCTTCTGCGCAGCACTGGACAGTGGTATCTTACAGAGGTCAGAGCCTACAAACGCCTCATAATTTTCCATTTTCATAGAATCCTAAACGTAAGATAAACATAATACCCACATATTAATTTTGAGACTTCAAAATAAGTCATGTAAAAGTTTTTATGTCAAGACATTCATAAAAATTACTATACTCACCACTATAACAAATAGGTATCAACTGTCCTCATAATACAGATAGGATAGTTAAGAAGAAAACAAACCATTCAGACGCTCCATTGGGTATTATGGCAACACCATATGGTAGGAATGTATTGGCATTTCCTAGGTAACCAACTTTGAAGCAAGCAATATACTCAAATATTTCCTACTTCCTGAGGTTTGAAACAAACCGTGGTTATAGTCTTCAAACATACAAATCTAGTAACATAAAAATTACTTTTAACTGACTTGAGCTATTATGACAGACGCATAACCTGACATCCTTTCACCTGCCCGGCTCAATGATACTGGCCCCCGGGGCCCAGCAGGTGAAGGCCTAGAGGGGCAGTCCACACCACCAAGTAGCTGTTCATACATCTAGTGGATCTGGCACTAATCCAAACAGAATTTGCTGTCCCAGGAATCGAAAAGCAGGTGACATTTTTCGGCATTACTGAAGAAAAATTTCAAGTAAATTCTTGATTCCAAGGTAGGGCAGAGGGGGAAAAAAGGAACAAAAAAAAGGTCACTTGTGTGGAGTGAATAGCAAAGCCTTAGATGAAATTTATTGTTACAGATTTTTCAAGCATATTAAGATATACTTAATAAATACAAAGTGCTAAATGACATACAAATATAATAACAAGCAAAACATACTTGTTCAATGAACTATAGAAACTGTCAAGGCCCATCTGTCACCTAAACATACCAATTTTCTGACGGCTACACCTAAAAAAAACCTCTATAGAACCACTTAAAATGTATAGATGTTAGATAGGCATTCCACAATAACAAGCAAGTAACACATTCTTGGAGCAGTAATACTTCTTGGAAGTAGTGTCTAAATCCCTTGCCTCCATAAAGCTTACTTAGTATGTAACACAGGTCACATATAAACCAGGCCATCAAGAAACATTTGATGTAATAACTGATAAATAGGTTCAGTTCAGCTCAGTTCACTTCAGTCGCTCAGTCGTGTCCAACTCCTTGCGACCCCAGGAATCGCAGGGCCTCCCTGTCCATCACCAACTCCAGAGTTCATTCAGACTCATGTCCATCGAGTCCGTGATGCCATCCAGCCATCTCATCCTCTGTCGTCCCCTTCTCCTCCTGCCCTCAATCTCTCCCAGCATCAGAGTCTTTGCCAATGAGTCAACTCTTCGCATGATATGTCCAAAGTAATGGAGCATCAGCTTTAGCATCATTCCTTCCAAAGAAATCCCAGGGTTAATCTCCTTCAGAATGGACTGGTTGGATCTCCTTGCAGTCCAAGGGACTCTCAAGAGTCTTCTCCAACACCACAGTTCAAACACATCAATTCTTCCGCGCTCAGCCTTCTCCACAGTCCAACTCTCACTTCCATACATGACCACAGGAAAAACCATAGCTTTGACTAGGCAGACCTTAGTCGGTAAAGTAATGTCTCTGCTTTTGAATATATTATCTAGGTTGGTCATAACTTTTCTTCCAAGGAGTAAGAGTCTTTTAATTTCACGGCTGCAGTCACCATCTGAAGTGATTTTGGAGCCCCGAAAAATAAAGTCTGACACTGTTTCTACTGTTTTCCCATCTATTTCCCATGAAATGATGGGACCAGATGCCATGATCTCCGTTTTCTGAATGTTGAGCTTTAAGCCAACTTTTTCACTCTCCTCTTTCACTTTCATCAGGAGGCTTTTTAGCTCTTCTTCACTTTCTGCCATAAGGGTGGTGTCATCGGCATACCTGAGGTTATTGATATTTCTCCCGGCAATCTTGATTCCAGCTTGTTTCTTCCAGTCCAGTGTTTCTCATGATGTACTCTGCATAGAAGTTAAATAAGCAGGGTGACAGTATACAGCCTTGACGTACTCCTTTTCCTATCTGGAACCACTCTGTTGTTCCATGTCCAGTTCTAACTGTTGCTTCCTGACCTGCATACAGGTTTCTCAAGAGGCAGGTTAGGCGGTCTGTTATTCCCATCTCTTGAAGAATTTTCCACAGTTTATTGTGATCCACACAGTCAAAGGCTTTGGCATAGTCAATAAAGCAGAAACAGATGTTTTTCTGGAACTCTCTTGCTTTTTCCATGATCCAGCAGGTGTTGGCAATTTGATCTCCGGTTGCTCTGCCTTTTCTAAAACCAGCTTGCACATCAGGGAGTTCATGGTTCACGTATTGCTGAAGCCTGGCTTGGAGAATTTTGAGCATGACTTTACTAGCATGTGAGATGAGTGCAACTGTGCAGTAGTTTGAGCATTCTTTGGCATTGCCTTTCTTTGGGATTGGAATGAAAACTGACCTTTTCCAGTCCTGTGGCCACTGCTGAGTTTTCCAAACTTGCTGGCATATTGAGTGCAGCACTTTCATAGCATCATCTTTCAGGATTTGAAACAGCTCAACTGGAATTCCATCACCTCCACTAGCTTTGTTTGTAGTGATACTTTCTAAGGCCCACTTGACTTCACATTCCAAGATGTCTGGCTCTAGATGAGTGATCACACCATCATGATTATCTGGGTCATGAAGATCTTTTTTGTACAGTTCTTCTGTGTATTCTTGCCACCTCTTCTTAATATCTTCTGCTTCTGTTAGGTCCAGACCATTTCTGTCCTTTATCGAGCCCATCTTTGCATGAAATGTTCCCTTGGTATCTCTAATTTTCTTGAAGAGATCTCTAGTCTTTCCCATTCTGTTGTTTTCCTCTATTTCTTTGCATTGATCACTGAAGAAGGCTTTCTTATCTCTTCTTGCTATTCTCTGGAACTCTGCATTCAGATACTTATATCTTTCCTTGTCTCCTTTGCTTTTCACCTCTCTTCTTTTCACAGTTATTTGTAAGGCCTCCCCAGACAGCCATTTTGCTTTTTTGCATTTCTTTTCCATGGGGATGGTCTTGATCCCTGTCTCCTGTACAGTGTCACAAACCTCATTCCATACTTTATCAGGCACTCTATCTATCAGATCTAGACCCTTAAATCTATTTCTCACTTCCACTGTATAATCATAAGGGATTTGATTTTGGTCATACCTGAATGGTCTAGCGGTTTTCCCTACTTTCTTCAATATAAGTCTGAATGTGGCAATAAGGAGTTCATGATCTGAGCCACAGTCAGCTCCTGGTCTTGTTTTTGTTGACTGCATAGAGCTTCTCCATCTCTGGCTGAAAGAATATAATCAATCTGATTTCGGTATTGACCATCTGGTGATGTCCATGTGTAGAGTCTTCTCTTGTGTTGTTGGAAGAGGGTGTTTGCTATGACCAGAGCATTTTCTTGGCAAAACTCTATTAGTCTTTGCCCTGCTTCATTCTGCATTCCAAGGCTAAATTTGCCTGTTACTCCAGGTGTTTCTTGACTTCCTACTTTTGCATTCCAGTCCCCTATAATGAAAAGGACATCTTTTTTGGGTGTTAGTTCTAAAAGATCTTGTAGGTCTTCATTAAACTGTTAAACTTCAGTTTCTTCGGCGTTACTGGTTGGGGCATAGACTTGGATAACTGTGATATTGAATGGTTTGCCTTGGAGAAGAACAGAGATCATTCTGTCGTTTTTGAGATTGCATCCAAGTACTGCATTTCGGACTCTTTTGTTGACCATGATGGCTACTCCATTTCTTCTGAGGGATTCCTGACTGCAGTAGTAGATGTAATGGTCATCTGAGTTAAATTCACCCATTCCAGTCCATTTTAGTTTGCTGATTCCTAGAATGTCGACGTTCACTCTTGCCATCTCTTGTTTGACCACTTCCAATTTGCCTTGATTCATGGACCTGACATTCCAGGTTCCTATGCAATATTGCTCTTTCGAATTATTTTGCCTCAACTCCTAAAATAATTTCTAATTGTCTAAATACTACACTTATATCCCAACCAATACAATCCAACATTTAAGCATTTTCATGCCTAAGAAATTAAAAGTGTTATACATCATCTGAGCAATCATTTTCACAGAATTTTGAAATTTCATTTGAGTCAGTCACAATATATTTAGTCACACTGAAGTCAAAGCACTGCTGAGCTCTGTCCTGCAGAAACGTTGAATCCCTCAGTTCAGTTCAGTCGCTCAGTCATGTCCAACTCCTTGCAACCCCATGGACTGCAGCACACCAGGCTTCCCTGCCCATCACCACCTTCCAGATCTTGATCAAGGTCATGTCCATTGAGTCGCTGATGCCATCATCCAACCGTCTCATCCTCTGTCGTCCCCTTCTCCTACTGCCTTCAATCTTCCCCACCATCAGGGTCTTCTCTAAGGAGTCAGTTCTCCCCATCAAGTGGCCAGAGTCCTGGAGCTTCAGCTTCAGCCTCAGGCCTTCCAATGAATATTCAGGACTGACTTCCTTTAGCATGGACTGGTTGGATTTCCTTGCTGTCCAAGGGACTCTCAAGTCTGCTCCAACAGGACAGTTCAAAAGCGTCAACTCTTTGGTGCTCAGTTTTCTTTATAGTCCAACTCTCACATCCATACCTGACTACTGGAAAAACCATAGCTTTGACTAGATGGACCTTTGTTGGCAAAGTAATGTCTCTGCTTTTTAGTATGCTGTCTAGGTTGGTCATAGTTTTTCTTCCAAGGAGCAAGCGTCTTTTAGACTTCAGATGGCTGAAGTCATCATCTGCAGTGATTCTGGAGCTCAAGAAAATAAAGTCTGTCACTGTTTCCATTGTTTCCCCATCTATTTGCCATGAAGTGATGGGACCAGATGCCATGATCTTAGTTCTTTGAATGTTGAGTTTTAAGCCAACTTTTTCACTCTCCTCTTTCACCCTCATTAAGCCGCTCTTTAGTTCTTCACTTTCTGCCATAAGGGTGGAAGCGAAGTGAGTGAAGTCGCTCAGTCGTGTCCGACTCTTTGCGACCCCATGGACTGTAGCCTACCAGGCTCCTCCTTCCATGGGATTCTCCAGGCAAGAGTACTGGAGTGGGTTGCCATTTCCTTCTCCAGGGTATCTTCCTGACCCAGGGATAGAACCCGGGTCTCCCGCATTCCAGGCAGATGCTTTAACCTCATCTGCATATCTGAGATTTTTTATATTTCTCCCGGCAATCTTAATTCCAGCTTGTGCTTCATCCAGACTGGCATTTTGCATGATGTACTCTGTATATAAGTTAAGCAGAGTGACAATATACAGCCTTGACATACTCCTTTCCCAATTTGGAACCAGTCTGTTGTTCCACGTCCTGTTCTAACTGTTGCTTCTTGACCTGCATACAGATTTCTCAGGAGGCAGGTAAAGTGGTCTGCTAGTCCCATCGCTTCAAAGAATTTTCCACAGTTTACTGTCATCTACACAGTTCAAAGGCATAAACAACAAAGCAGATGTTTTTCTGGAATTCTCTTGCTTTTTCAGTGAGCCAACAGATGTTGGCCATTTGACCTTCGGTTCCTCTGCCTTTACCCTAGGCAAGGGAGCCCTCTAAGTGCCTGAACGGGCGGAGCTATGGAGAAAGACTACCCAAAAAGGACTTCTGATTGCCAGCTACCAGAGGGTTGAAAAAGAGACTCTGACATGGCCATAACCCCTGCGGCTGAGGCAGTCCGTGTCCCTGCACACTTGGCGCTGCTAGGGTCCCCTGCACCGCCTGCACAATCAACCCTCACTGGGGCAGAGCTGCCACAGGCAAAAGTCTTGCGTCTATGCACGTCGGATCACTTCAGTTGTGTCCAGCCCTTCGTCACCCTGTGGACTGTGCCCTGCCAGGCCTCTCTGTCGGGGGTTCTTCAGGCAAGAATACTGCAGTGTATTGGCCAATACTGGCTGCCATACCCTCCTAGAGCATTGTATTTCCTGTTGCCCTACCTGCCAACTTCCCGGTACATGATGCTGCCAGAACTCCTGCAACCCAAGCAGCTGCACCACCTCCACACTTGGCCCTCACTGGGACAGACCCAAGTCCTCCAGAGCAGCCTCAGGAGCAAACCCCAGTGGACGACCCACCTGCAGAGGTGGAAATAAAACAACTGAAATCCAGGGGCAGTATGGCTAAGAAAGAAGACCCAAAACCTTCCCACCAGCTGTTACAAGCTGCAGACTAAATCCACACGGGCCACTAGGCAGACTGTCTATGGAATACACAAAAGGACACTGAGAGCTCCCACAGAAGACACACTGATAGCTGTGGACACTGGAGGCAAGAACACACAGGAGCAGGACCAGAGTAGAGTCTGAGCTGCCCCCACAGCAGGTCCAGAGACCAGCACAGTTCTGGAGGGCATCCGAGGGAGGTGAGGCGGACTGTGACTCCCAGAGGGAAAGGACGCTGACAGCTGTGACTTGAGAAAAACACGTATTATTCTTGTTTTGACTCATTCTGTAGTTTCTTTTGAAATTGTTTTCTTCCTCCCGTCCCCCCCCCCACCCCCAATATAGTTGTTATTGGCACTGTGAAATCTAATAAGCTTTTGAGGTTTCTTTAAAATCCAATTTTTATTGCTGCTATAAACCTCTGCCTCTACACTGGGCTTTTGCAGGTCTGAATTTTTTTTTAAACCTATTATTTTTTCTACATTTATCCCTTTGTTTTCCCTACTGTTCTTTTCCCCTTGCAGCTGATCACTGATGTATATAAATCTTACCCACCTCCACTCAACTTTGTGTATCTATTCTTTCCTCTCAACACACTCGTTAGTCCTGCTTTCACAGCTTTATCCCCCACCTGCCCCCTTGCTTAGTTCCGTTTCCCAGCTTGTGCTTTACCTAGTTTGTTCTTAACTAGATCAATGTTCGGCTTCCTTGGCTTGCCAGGTCAACCTACTGTACTTTATCTTTGTTGGGCTGCTTTGATTCTGCTTATAGGTGTGTGTATATGCGCATATTCCATTACTTTCATTATTATTTGCCTGATTTTGTAACTGCCATTTGTCTGGGGTTCATCTTTGGTTTCTCATTTTTGTCTATTTGTTTTAATCTCATTTAATACCATAACAAACCACTTGTGGAATCTTCATTCCTGACCAGAGATCAAACCCTGAGCTTTTGGAGTGGGAGCACTGACTCCGAGACCCTAGACGACCAGAGAACTAACCCTACGGAGTATCAAATAGTGAGAACTCCCACAAAGGAAACCACTTGAATACAAGACCCAGCATCACCCAACCACCAGGAGCACCCTGAAGGATGCCTCATCCAAACAACAAAGAAAACAAAAACACAAACCCAACCATCAGCAGACAGGAGTACCACCTCACTCAGCCTTTCCCTCAGAGGAAAAACAAAAAAAACCTCAGCACAAATCTCAACCTCCCCGAAGCTTACACAAACCACCGCACCAACCTTGGCGAGGCAGAAACCAAAAGGAAGAAGTCAACCCTGAAGCCTGGGAAAAGGAGACCTCAAACACAGTAAGTTTAAAAAAATAATTAAAAGGCAGAGAAACACATGAAGGAACAAACCAGAAACACAGAAGTCCAAATAAATGAAGAGGAAATAGGCAAACTACCTGAAAAAGGATTCAGAATAATGACAGTAAAGATGATAAAAACCCTGAAAACAGAAGGGAGAAAATGCACAGGTCAGTTAACAAAGACCTAGAAGAATTAAAGAATGAACATACAGACAGCACAACTACTGGAATTAAGAACACTCTGGAAGGAGTCAAGAGCAGAACATCTGAAGCAGAAGGACCGAGCAGTGAGCTGGAAGATAAATTGGTGGAAATAACTTCTGAAGGGCAGAATAAAGTAAAAAGAATGCAAAGAACTGAGGACAGTCTCAGAGACCTCTGGGACAGTATCAAACGCACCAACATTCGAATTGCAGGGGTCCCAGAAGAAGAGGAGAAAAAGAAAGGGTATGAGAAAACTTTTGAAGAGATTAGAGTTGAAAATTTCCCCAACATGGAAAAGGAAATAGTCAATCGAGTCCAAGAGATGCAAAGAGTCCCATACAGGATAAACCCAAGGAGAAACATGCCAAAACACATACTAATCAAGCTAAGATTAAACACAAAGAAAGAAAAAGCAACAAGCAACATACAAGGGAAACCCCACACAATTAACAGCTGCTCTTTCAGCAGAGACTCTGCAAGACAGAAGGGAATGGCAGGATATATTTAAAGCAATGGAAGGGAAAATTCTACAACCAAGACTACTGTACCTGGCAAGGATCTCATTCAAATTGATGGAGAAATCAAAAGCTTTTCAGACAAACAAAAGTTAACAGAATTCAGTACCACCAAACTAGCTTTACAACAAATGTTAATGGGACTTAGAGTCAAGAAATATAAGAAAAAGATCTACAACATCAAACCCCAAACAATTAAGAAAATGGCCATAGGAACATATACATCAATAATTACTTTACATGTAAACAGATTAAATGCTCCAACCAAAAGACACTGACTGGCTGAATGGATACAAAAACAAGACCCATATATACGCTGTCTACAAGAAACCCACTTCAGACCTAAAGACACATACAGACTGAAAGTGAGAGGATGGGAAAATATATTCCATGCAAATAGAAAGCAAAAGAAAGCTGGAGTAGCAACCCTCATATCAGACAAAACATACCCTGAAATAAAAATTTTACAAGAGATAAGGAAGAACACTACATAATCACCAAGGGATCAATTCAAGAGGAGACATAACAACTGTAAATATCTACGCACCCAGCATAGGAGCAGCTCAATACATAAGACAAACACTAACAAGACATAAAAGGAGAAGCTGACAGTAACCCAAGAATGGTAGGAGACTCTAACACCCCACTCACACCAATGAACAGGTCATCAAAACAGAAAGTTAATAAGGAAACACAAGTCCTAAATGATGTATTAGATGAGATGGATCTCACTGAAATCTTCAGGACGTTTCATCCAAATGCAGAAGAATACACCTTCTTCTCAAATGGACAGGGAACATTCTCCAGGATAGACCACATCTTGAGTCACAAATCAAACCTCAGTAAATTTAAGAAAACTGAAATCATATCACGCATCTTTTTGGGCCACAATGCTACGAGACTAGGTATCAATTACAAGAAAAAAACTGTAAAACACACACACACATGCAGATGAAACAATACATTTCTAAGTAACCAACAGGTTACTGAAGGAATCAAAAGGGAAACCAAAAAATTTCTAAAGAAATGACAATGAAAACATGACACATCCAAACCTATGAGACACAGCAAAGCAGATCCAGGAGGGAGCTCACAGCAGTACAGCCCTCCCTCAAGAACAAGAAAACCTGACAGACAACCTAAATTTACACCCAGAACAACTGGGAAAGAACAAGCCCTCCAAAATTAGCAGAAAGAAGGGAATCATGCAGGTCAGAGCAGAGACGAACGAAAAGAAGTGAAAGAAACAATAGTAAAGATGAGTGTGACTGAAAGCTGGTTCTTTGAGAAGAGAGAATTGACAAACCTTCAGCCAGACTTGTCAAGAAAAGAAGAGAAGAATCAAGTCAACAAAATTAGAAATGGTAGAGGAGCGGTAACAATAGACAATGGAAAAATGCAAAGGGCTCTAAGAGACTGTCATGAACAACTAAAGGGCAATAAAATGGGCAGGTTCTTAGGAAAGTTCAATCTCCCAAGACTGAACCAGGAAGAAACAGAAATTATGAACAACCCAATTACAAGCTCTGAAACCACAGCTGTGATCAAAAATCTCCCCCCAAAAAAACAAAAGCCCAGGAGCAGATGGCTTCACAGGAGAATTCTGTCAAACATTTAGAGAAGAGCTCATGCCTATCCTTCTAAAACTCTTCCAAAAAATTGCAGAAGGAGTACTTCCAAACTCATTCTACAAGACCACCATCACCCTGATACCAAAATCAGACAAAGACAACACAAAAAAAACTACAGGCCACTATTACTGATGAACACAGATGCAAAAATCCTCAACAAAACTAGCAAACAGAATTCAACAATACATTAAAAAGCTCACACACCATGATCAAGCTGGATTTACTCCAGGGATGCAAGGATCCTTCAACATGTGCAAATCAATCAATGTGCAAATCAATCAATGTGATGCACCGTATTAACAAACTGAAAGATGAAAACCATGATAATCTCAATAGGTGTGCAAAAAGCCTGTGACAAAATTCAGCACCCATTTGTGATTAAAACTCTTCAAAAAATGGGCACAGAAGGAACCTAACTCAACATAGTAAAGGCCATATATGATAAGCCTATAGCAAACATTATTCTCAACGGTGAAAAACTGAAAGTATCCCCCCTGAGATCAGGAGGAAGACTAGGGTGTCCACTCTCACCACTATTATTCAACATAGTTCTGGAAGTCCTAGCCACAGCAATCAGAGAAGAAGAAGAAACAAAAGGAACCCAGATCAGAAGAGTAAAGCTCTGTTTGCAGATGACATGATACTGTACACAGAAAACTATCAGAAATTTCCTAGAGCTAATCAGTGAATTTAGCAAAGTCACAGAGTACAAAATCAATACACAGAAATCACTTGCATTTCTATATATTAACAATGAAAACTCAGAAATTAAGGAATCACTCCCAGTCACCATTACAACAAAAAAGAATAAAATATCTAGGAATAAACTTACGGAAGAAGACAAAAGAACTGCACACAGAAAATTATAAGACACTGATGAAAGAGATCAAAGATGACATAAACAGATGGAGAGATACTCCATGCTCCTGGGTGGGAAGAATCAATCCTGTGAAAATGACTATAGTACTAAATGGAATCTACAGATTCAATGTGGTCCCTATCAAATTACCAATGATATTTTTCACAGACCTAGAACAAAAAACTTCACAATTCACATGGGAACACAAAAGACCCCAACCAACCAAAGCAGTCTTGAAAAAGAAGAATGGAGCTGGAGGAAGCAACCTTCCTGACTTCAGATTACATGAGTTTGAGTGAACTCCGGGAGTTGGTGATGGACAGGGAGGCCTGGCGTGCTGCGATTCATGGGGTCGCAGAGTCGGACACGACTGAGCGACTTCACCTTCACTTTTCACTTTTATGCATTGGAGAAGGAAATGGCAACCCACTCCAGTGATCTTGCCTAGAGAATCCCAAGGACGGCGGAGCCTGGTGGGCTGCCATCTATGGGGTCGCAAAGAGTCGGACACGACTGAGCGACTTAGCAGCAGCAGCAGCAATGCATATATAGGGAATCTAGAAAAATGGTACTGAAAAATTTATTTGCAGGGCAGCAGTGGAGAAACAGACATAGAGAATAGAGTTATGGACATGGGGAGAGGGGAAGAGAGGGTGAGATGTATGGAGAGAGTAACATGGAAACTTACATTACCATACGTAAAACAGATAGCCAACGGGAATTTGCTCTATGTCTCAGGAAACTCAAACAGGGGCTCTGTATCAACCAAGAGGGGTGGGATGGGGAGGGAGATGGGAGGGAGGTTCAAAAGGGAGGGGATTTTTGTAAACCTATGGCTGATTCATGTTGAGGTTTGACAGAAAACAACAAAATTATGTAAAACAACTATTAAAAATAAATTTTTTTTTTAAAAAGTTACCAGGAATAAGCGCCACAAAGCAAATTCTCAAGTTATAAAAAGCACTGGTACTCTGAACAAACATATAAGAAATAAACCAAATTGATATAATACTCAAAATTCATTAAATGACCTCATCGACCTCAAGCTTAAAATTTTCATGACGTTTATTATCTGCATTCTTCTCCTAATACGTAAAGCACATGCAGTGACGATTTCATTTTTGGCGATTTTCAGTCTTCAAGACCGATGGTCTTAATCTTTGATTGGTTTTCTAAATTCTCCACAATATTTTTCAGATAATCTTCATCTTTTAAAAAATATACATATAATTCTCTTTCCACTTGATGCAGCTTATTAGATGCCAACAGTTTTCTTTTTGTCTTCACATCAGCAAAAATATCAGTAAGAAGATGATTTAGTTTATTTAGCTGAGATTCAACTTGATGAAACTGCTCCGTTAACTCCTAAAAGGAAAATAATAATGCTTTTTAATTCAAAATCTCTATTCATAACACCAATCATAAATCTTAAATGTAATTTACACAGGAAGAATCTAAATGATATAATGATTATTCCCACAACCTCAACAATAAAAGAACCTCAATTAAAAATCCAGGATTAACAAAAAGCCTATGTAATATGTAAGATCCACTGAAACAACTCCTGAAGGCAAGTTTAAGTGCTTCAAAGCAAACTCATACCCCCTGAAGAGTATTTGATACGTAAACTGTTCTGCATATTTATACATTCAACAAGTATTCTGAATGCCTACCTCATACCATGCACTGTTTTAGAGTCTACAACTATAAAAATGAACACCAAAAAAAAAAAAAAGAATACCATTTCCTTCATGGAACTTAACACTCTGCCAAAGTAATCAAACCTTGTTTTAGCCTAACCTGTTTACTCTAGACATCAGAGGTACTGATAAAATCTTGAAATGAAGCAATTACCAATATAAAATAATTGTCTTAATCTCGATTTTTCTTTTTTCACACTGTTACAGAAGATGGAATTACATGTAACATTCAACAATGCTGATTTACCATGTAATTCTTCTCAAAAACCTAAACATTTTGGACCCCCCACATTTAGTAACTGAAATTCCTCACTTCTTAACATTAAAAGCAGCTTAGGTTTTTTAACCATGCTTTCTACTCCTATAATTTCTCAGACAATCTGTAGCTATAACTATACCTCAGCCTTGGACCACTTCTCAGAATGATCCACAGTATGGTAATCTCCTGATGCTCACTATGAATAGATTCCTATACCTCACTCCACGCTAAGTCACTCTGCAACAAAGCCAGAAGCCACATTTAAACAGGCTCCCTGGTGATTTTAATGTACAAGTTCAAGAGTACTAGCTTCACAGGTCATAAATGCCAGCTCCAAAGAGCAGTACTTCTTAAACTACAGTAAAAAAAAAAATAATAATAATAAAAATCAAGTAGTATCTACAGTAAGTGGTCTCTGAGGAAAAACCCTGTAAACTGGAAAACAATGAGAAATATCTCACCTTTAACTTCAATACTAACGATCTTAATAGTTACTAAAATACTACTACAAATACTGAAAAATATTCAACTTCATTAATAAAAATGCAAGTTAAAATTCATATGGATGACATTTTATATCTCACTGGACTAGGGAAAAACATAAAATAATGATACCCAATGACATTATAGTAAAATCACCATATTTTAGTGATTTTACAATGGATTCTCTCACAGTTTAATATAACTGAAATCAACAGGCACTGTATAATTAAGAGCATCGTGTAACTGTTCTTCACCAGACATGCATAAGCACTCTATCATATATGTAATACCCCTCCCTGCAAGACTTGCAGGATCTTAGTGCCCCAACCAAGGACCAACGCCACGGCCCTGCCCTGGAAGCGTGGGGCCCTAACCACCGGAACACCAGGGGTTCCGGCACCAATTTTCTAATTCGCACTGTGGTTAAGAACACATGGCATGAGCTCTCCCCTCTTAACAAATCCAAGGGCACAACACTGTACTGGTAACTATTAGCACAACGTCCTGTAGCAGATGGCTAGGACCTGCTCACTGTGCCTTAAGTGAGACTCGATATCTATTGATTAACAACTCTCCATCACTGGCAACCACCACTGTACTCTGTGCTTCTAATGAGTCTATTTTAGATAGGCCACAGTGAGTGGAATCATGCGCTCTTTCTTGAGACTAGCTTATTTTCACTTAGCATAATCTCCTCAAGGTTCATTCATGTGGTATTTTGCAGTTTTTTTTAAGGCTGAATACTATTTCACTGTATGTATATACTACTGTATTTTCTTTTCCCATTCCTCCATAGACAGACTTTCAGGTTTTTTCTATAGCTTAGCTATTACAAGTAGGGCTGCAATGAACACGTGAGTGGAGACATCTCTTTAATATCCTACTTTTATCTCCTTTGATACCCAGGAGGAGGATCACAGGATCATACAGTGGTTCTATTTTTAACTTTTTTGAGGAAATTCCATACTGTT
The DNA here is from genome assembly GCF_001704415.2 of Capra hircus. Lineage (NCBI taxonomy): Eukaryota > Metazoa > Chordata > Mammalia > Artiodactyla > Bovidae > Capra > Capra hircus. The sequence goes on from NC_030813.1 coordinate 116,159,499, forward strand.
TTCCACAGTAGCTTCACCATTTTGCATTCCCACCAAAAATGTACCAGGGTTCCAATGTCCCCACATCCTCACCAACACTACTCTTTTGGTTTTTTTGATAATAGTTATAAGAGGTGTAAGGTGATATCTCAACTGTGGTTTTGCTTTGCACTTCTCTGATAATTAGTGACGTTGAGCAACTACTCATAAACCTGTTGGCCATTTATATATCTTCTTTAGAGAAATGTCTATTCAAGTCCTTAGCCCATTTTAAAATTAGGTCATTTAGTTTTTTTGCCTTTTCATACTGTTCATGGGGTTCTTGAGGCAAGAATACTGGAGTGGTTTGCCATTCCCTTCTCCAGTGGACCACATTTTATCAGTGAAAGTGAAGAGGGACTAAAGAGCCTCTTGATGAGGGTGAGAGAGTGAAAAAGCTGGCTTAAAACTCAACATTCAAAAAACTAAGATCATGGCATAAGCCCCCATCACCTCATAGCAATAGAAGAGGAAAAAATGGAAACTGACCGATTTTATTTTCTTGGGCTCCAAAATCACTGCAGATGGTGACCGTAGCCAAGAAATGAAAAGACCCTCGCTCCTTGGAAGGAAAGCTATGACAAACCTAGAGAGCGTATTAAAATTCAGAGACATCACTTGGCCGATCAAAGTCCATATAGTCAAAACTATGGTTTTTCCAGTAGTCATGTACAGATGTGAGAGCTGGACCATAAAGAAAGCTGAGCGCGGAAGAACTGATGCTTTTGAATTGTGGTGCTGGAGAAGACTCTTGAGAGTCCTTGAACAGCAAGGAGATCAAACCAGTCGACCCTGAAGAAAATCAACTGTGAATATTCACTGGAAGGACTGAGGCTGAAACTATAGCTCCTATACTCTGGCCACTTGATATGAAGAGCCAACTCACTGGAAAAGACCCTGATGCTGGAAAGATTGAGGGCAGGAGAAGTGGGAGACCAAGAATGAGATGGTTGGATAGCATCACTGACTGAATGGACATGAATTTGAGCAAATTCCGGGAGAGAGCTAAGGACAGAGGAGCCTGGTGTGCCGTAGTCCATGGGGTTGCAGAGTCAGAAACGACTTATCAACTAACAGTAAGTTTTTTGCCATCACCAACATTGTTTATGTACAGTGTGGAAAAACACAAAAAATACTCTGAGTCAAGAGATAACATAGAAATGGACACTGAATGTGAAGTTTCAGAAATACCTTAATCATTTTAATTGGCTTTTTCCTTTTAATGTATATTTCTAAGGAATATGATAAAAACCTATGTCTATCACACCTAAAAGATATTTTCTAATAGGTATGAAATAAAAATTCTAAATAAGAAAGTACTGTGTCAGTTTAAATGAAAAAGCTTTTTCTTTCTTAGAAACTCCTGAAATTATGTTGCATCATATGGTAAATGGTATCTAGCAGACATTCAAATAGCCAGTGGCATTTTAAGCAGGTTAGCCCCTTTGAAAAGCAACGTGGCAGCATCGAGCGCTAGAAACTTAAGTGCATGACCCAAGAAGCCTCGCGGTCCTACGATGTCTCTAAGAGTTCATCCAGATGGTGGCTGGTCATAGGAGTTATGGCGCAGTGATTAAGTCAAGAGTATTGTGAGCATTAAGATTAAAATTATTATAGCATGGAAATGTTTATTTCATAATGCTAAATAAAAAGGAAAATATAAAAGATATATAAGTAAAGGAAAAAAGCATCTACTTTGCAAATACTAACCAAAAGAAAATAGCACAGGAATATTAATATTGGACAAGAGAAAATTAAGACAAAAAGCACAATACAGGACCCTTATATAATGCTAAACAGTTAAATCACTGCAATTTAAATCTACCAGGATAATAATTCACTGCAATTTTAAACTTGGATGTAACTTATAAAACAGACTCAAATATAAATTAAAAAACTGATAGAACTATAATGAGAAAATTTCAAATCCACCATCATAGGATTTTTACATAATTATTTAAAAGATCAAGAAGACAGAATCAGTAATAGGAGACTTTAAAAAACTAATCACAAGTATCACTTCATATCCACGAGGATGACTATTATATACTTTTTTAAAAGGGAAAATAACAACTGTAGGTGAGGACATATAGAAACTAGAACCCTGGAACAGCTGCTGGACAGATTCTCAAAAAGTTAAACACAGGCTTACCACGATTCAGCATTCACTCGTAGGCATATACCCAAAAGGAATGAAAACAGAGACTTAAATACTTGCACACCAACATTCATAGCAGCATTATATACAACAGATAAAAGGTGTAAACAACTCAAGTGTCTATGAACAGATGAACAGTTAAACAGATAAAATGTGATGATAAAATACAGATGAACGGATAAAATGTGGTATATATACACAACAGAATATTCAGCACCAAAAAGGAATAAACTTCTCACACCTGATGCAATATGGATGATACTTAAGGATATTATGCTGAGATAAGCCAAAGACAAAAGGACAAATATTATTATATGATTCTACTTTTATAAGATACCTATAGTAGACAAATTTATAGAGACAGAAAATGGAATAGAGATTACCAGGGATGGGGAAAAGAAGTAACGGAGAATTAATATTTAACAGGCACATAGTTTAGCCCATGTGGGATGAGAAAAGTTCTGGAAGTAAACAGTGACACGGCTGCACGACACTGCAAATGTTCTTAACGTCATCGTAAATGCACACATTAAAATGGTTAAAATTGTAAATTTTACACTTTGTATATTTTATAATAAAAAATTATTTAAAAAATTAATCATAAGCTGTCTTATTTCAAGAAAAGATAAGGTAGTTATTCAGATCAATTCTTCCATAGGAAAAAATGTAAAAAGTGAAATGAAGTATTTAAAGAATCAAACAAAGCAAAATCTTCCTAGGACTTCCCTGGTGGTCCAGTGATTAAAAATCCGCCTTACAACGCAGGGGACACAGATTCAATGCCTGGTCAGGGAACTAAGATCCCACATGCCACGGGGCAAAGAGAGAGTCCGTGCCCCAACTAAAGAGCCTCTGTTCACCGCAACGAGGGAGAGCCCACGCACAACGGAAGACCCAGCACAGCAACACCACCAAAAAACAAAACCCAAAAGCTCCCTAAAAGCAACAAAGGGACAACGAGACTTTAAAAGACCACAAGTCCATAAAACAATGCAGACTGGTAAGAGAGCCCAAAGCCGCTATACTCAATCGCTGATCTTGGAAAAACAGAATCCATGATTCCTGACACTGACAAGACGAGTGGCAAAGTCCAAGGTCCACAGAAGGTAGCCCGTCCAACAGGAGACTGTCTGTAATGAACCAAGGACACCGAGGATCTTAAGGTCAGGACGGCCAGAGAGGAAGAGCCCTTGGCTAGAATCACAGTCCAGACAGGAATCATCTGTTCACTCAGTCGCGTCCAACTCCTTGCAACCCCATGGACTGCAGCACGCCAGGCTTCCCTGTCCTTCACCACTTCTCCCAGAGCTTACTCAAACTCATGTCCATTGAGTTGGTGATGCCATCCAACCATCTCGTCCTCCAAAACAGACTCTGAACCCGGCTTATGGCTCAGAACTGGCAGTGCTCTCAATATCTAAGGAACATGCATGAAGGTGAGAGACACTCAAGGAGGGTCCTGTATGTGTTTTAATGTATGAGGGTCTTTTCACCAGAAAGATACCGATGTTAAATGTGGATGCCTCAGTAAGCGGTAATGGGACAATGTGGTTATTCATGGGGAAATAATAACAATAAAATTAGAACTCTACTTCTCATGTCATAAACTCCTGGTGGATTAAAGAACTGAACTAGAACAGCATAAACTTTTAAGATAAAGCAAAAGGGACTGTCATGACTATGTTAAGGGCAAACTTTCACAGTTATAAAAAAGGGCAAAGCATAAGAGTGATAAATTACATCAGAATTGAAATCTTAAAAAAAAAAAAAAAGTCAAAAACAAACTAACAGGTAACAATAAAAAAGAAAAAAAGAAGACCCAAATAGGAAGCAAACATATGCAACACACACCACTGGCAAACGACTGGCATCTGAAATACGTACAAGAGCTCCTACCCAAAGGGGCTCAACCGCCATGACCAGAGAAATGCAAATCATAACCTCAACGGGATGCTATTTTATATCTATGCAGAGTGAGAGAAAATTATAAATGCAAATAGCACTATGTGATGAAAAAATATGGTAAAAGAGCATCTCTTAAACACTGCTGATACAATATGGTACAACCACTTCTAAAGTCAGTTTGATGTATTATATAAAACAGAACCTGTTATTCAGCAACTCCACTCCTCTGTGAGGAGACAGAGAGAGAGAGACATGCATCCGTAAGACAGGTGACAAGGCTATCCACAGCAGTGTGAACTGCAACAGCAAAAACTGGAAATAATCTAAATGTCTGTCAACAGAACAGGTAATTAAACTGTGGAATTTCACAAAAGGAATGCTAACTATACAGAAGAGAAAACTATACATGAGCTAAGTTTTACAAACATCCACATGGATGAAACCCAAAATCATAATAAGAAACAAGCAAGTTACTGAAGTATATATAACACAAAACTAAATAACACACAGTCTGTATTATAAATAAAAGAAAGCAAATGACAAAACTTAGCATAGTAGTTCCTCCCTGAAAAAAGAGAGGGGAATGCTATCAGAAGGAGCTGCTACTCCTAAGGGTACACAGGATTTTAAAGATATAAGAGCAATCCTCTGTGTGTTAAAATAGGTGAAAAAAATACAGGGATGATTTTATTTTTTTTTTAATTCTTACCATAAACATTATATATCCGTTCATATCTGAAATATTAAACAAATTTTAAAAACTTTGACCAAAACTACTTGAAAAATACATTTATATGTGAATAAAAATGAGATTAAAAAATGTTATTAGGGAAATGGGGTAATATTTTCTTCATGTTAACATTTTCTTTAGTATCTTTCACAATGAACATCGGAGAAGGCAATGGCACCCTACTCCAGTACTCTTGCCTGGAAAATCCCATGGACAGAGGAGCCTGACATTATTTTTTTTTAAGCATTTTTAATTACCATGGTAAGCACCTACCTGATCACTAAGCAAAAGCTGATTTCCTCCTTGATACAAAGCTTCACAAAGCATGTTCACATCATTGTTTAGTTTGGACAGAAACAAAGAATGTTCTTGAGCAGATACTTCCAACTGCTCTTGTACCAAAGAAACATCCTGTTTTAATTTCTCAGCTACTTCTTCCAGGTTTCCATGGGTTATAAACAATTCTTTTTTCTTATTCTCTCCTTCTAAAAGTTGATAAAGCCTATAATGTGGAAATAAAAATTAGAAAAAATTCTTTAGTACAGTTTTCAAAATTATAACACTATATATTGGGGCATCTTTGGGAAAGCTAACAATTTGTAAATATTAATCAAACAATTAAAAACTTTCCAACTACAATACTATCTCATTACAGAAATATATATTCTAATTATTGTATCTGAATTCCCCAGTTTTCCCATCTTCCACATTTTAGACATAAAATTCTTTCTGATTTTAACTGCCATTAACCTACTTCAATTAAAGTACATTTCAGAAAACACTTCTTTCACAGAACACAACTATGATGTAGCAGAAATGGCAAAGAACTTGAAACAGAAGACTTAGGTCTGAGTGCTAGCTGTCATGTAAGACGTAAGTCAAGTCAACCTTTGAGATTTAATTTTCACGTCTTAACATCTACCTAATTTTAAAGGACTGTGGTAGACTTAAAAGAGAAAAATTGAAAATACAAGCTACATAAATATTAACAGTAAACTTGCTACTCCAGTCATGTCTACATTTGCTTGACAAATTCCTAATGAGTCAAGAGGCCATTTTAATACTTCAAACATTAATGGCAGAAAAATCCTACAGTACAAACGGAAAAACGTGAGGCAGCACCTTCTACACATATATGACAAAAAGAATCTGCTCTTTTTCTTAGTCTTCTTGAAACTGGTTCAAAGTGAAAAGTAGTGAAAGTGTTAGTCGCTGAGTTGTACCCAACTCTTCGTGACTCCATGGACTGTAGCCTGCCAAGTTCCTCTGTCCATGGAATTCACCAGGCAAGAATATGGCAGTGAGAAGCCATTCCGGTCTCCAAGGGATCTTCTGGACCCAGAGATGATATACACTCAGAGATCGATATACACCCAGGTCTCCTGCACTGCAGGCAGATTCTTTACCATCTGAGCCCCAAGGAAGCCCCAAACCAGTTCAAGCCCAAGGCTGATTCTGTTCTTGTGGAATACACAATTCCAGGGGGCCCCATTCACACAGAATCATGATGTCAATGCCACCTTCTAAAACTGTGCAATGACGTCACCCTATCCATGCTCTTCACTTCATTAATAAGAATAAAAAGTATTAGATGATTTTCTTTTAGTCTACAGAAAAAGGAGCAGTAGAATCCAGATTTTTGAGTCCTTTTACTACTTTAGCTGTTCATCTTCAGTATCTCCATACCATTAATTGCTCAGACATCCAGAACAGACCGGAAGCTAGCAGTCATTCTTACTGATTCACCCGACTAGATGAAAAATGAAGTCTTCTTTCCTCTCTACTGCCACCTTCTCCAAATGCAATCAATTCTCTGCTCAGCAATACTTGATATATACCAAGACGCATTCAAACTTCTTGCTAGAGTCAGCCTCCTGCCCCAAATCTAAAAGTATCTAAATAATAGCATCCAAACATGAATAAAGGCCTTGTACTGTATATTTTCAATTCTCCAAACCATCCACCTCACCTCTAAACCAGCTACTTCTAGATCTAACATAAATGAAAAAGGTTAGCCTTCAATTTTAAAAAAATTTTAAAAATTAAATTAACTGAGGAACTGGGAAAAAAAATTAAAATAAACACAGACCCACATAACAGAAAGGTGGAAAAATACAAACACCAAACATGAAGTGCAAAGAACTTTTTAAACTTTCACAATTTTAGTTCAAACTCTAGTACTTAACAGAAACAAACAGAAAAATAATTACTCGCTAAAGAAACAAAGAAACCTACCTATGAGTAGAATAATCCTTGCTATCAATGGTATTCCTTGCATTTATCTGCTGAGATACTGATGGATCTGTTAGCATTTCTAATCGCTGGTGGAACATCAAATTACTTTGATTAAGTAGGTGAACCAAGTTTTCCAGCTGACGATATACGTCCCAATGCTTTCTCAGTTCAATTTCATACGATAAATGAAGAAGTTCAAATGATGCCTTTTGCTTTATCAACTGATTTAAAACTACCTCTTGTCTTGCTGTGTGACGGTCTTGCTTAGCAATCTGTCGGTCGAAATCTCCCTTTACGACCGGCATATTCAGTAACTGGGCATTCTCTTTCACCACAGCAGGCAAAATTTTGCCTTTCATATGAGTGATTTGTTCTTCAAGTTTCAGAATTTCACTGTTCAAGCTAGAAATTTTAGCATCCAAATTATCTTTGCCAAGAGCCTACACAAAGAAAACAATTACATTTCAAACTGTAAATACAAAGTAGGAATAGTTTTTAAATTATTTTCACTTTCCGTTTTAGGTTATCAGGTAACATACTCACTAATAGAAACCTGTTTCGTATTAACAAAAGCCAAAATCACAGTTTAAAATGGCACAGTGAAGATGAAACCAAGGGTTTCATTATGAATTGCTAGATTCTGATGCTATCACTACTGTGTAAAATACTAGACACATAAATGGCTACCCAAACAGAGATTTTTTGGTCAGGTTTGTCTTAAGAAAAAATCACCCATCACCACACTACTCATCAAACGCTCATGCATGCTATTTATGCTTTTCTTAAAATAATCTCAGTAGCTAGTCTCCCACCCTGCTTGCTGACTTTAGAACTTCTACAAAATGACGGGACTTCACACATCATTCTGAAGTTTGTGACAATTCTGGGTATTTAGCTTCAGAAAAGCTGTTCTTTTTACTCAACTATTTACTGGTTACATGACCAGGAAAGCAAGCTACTCAAGAGTGCAGGTAGATATCTTTAATACATCTGTACATTCTTAAAAAACAATCAGGAGTTTCAATCCACTGAACTGGATTTCATCAGCACCATCCTCTGGTCAGAGCAAATAAGGCAGACTACCCATAACAGCAATAAGGCTCATTCCTCATGAAAAAGACAATGTCAGCCTTATCTGTGTATGAACCAACACAGAATGCAGGAGTACTTTTGAAAATGAGCTAGATAACGCGGCTGGGTTATAATTACTATTTCTGCCCTCCACTAAGATTTATTTGTGTGAAACAGTAACATACCACAACTAAACACTGAACAGAAAATAAAACGTAATTACTTATTACATCCCTCTTTCTAAAGTACTTTACTATCAGCATGTGTTAGTCACTCAGTCGTGTCTGACTATTTGCAACCCCACAGACTACAGCCCCAGAGAAGGTAATGGCACCCCACTCCAATACTCTTGCCTGGGGAATCCCAGGGACGGGGGAGTCTGGTGGGCTGTCGTCTATGGGGTCACACAGAGTTGGACATGACTGATGCGACTTAGCAGCAGCAGTAGCAGCAGACTATAGCCCACCAGCTCCTCCTATGGAATTCTCCAGGCAAGAATACTGTAGTGGGTTGCCATTCCCTTCTCCAGGGGATCTCCCAATATTATTTCATAATTAACAACAACTTAAATATGAATCCAGTCTCATTTCTCACGCTTACCTTGCTAGTGAGGCTATGAAGATTCTCCTCTGCCCACTTTATACTTGACTTAAGGCTCAAATTATTTGCTTTCAAGTGAATTAACTGATGTTGAGCACAAATGTATGCCAGCTGCAGCCTAGCCATTTCTAGCCGTCTCTCCTCAAGAACTTCTTGATTATCACAAATAGATGGTGCCTGCATATCTAAAAGTTGAAAATTTTCTTCATTTGAACTTTCAACTACTTCATGTATACCCTGAAAGAACTGTTTTTTGGTATATAAGGTTAATGCTGCTGTACTTTGCTCTTCTTGGCTTAGATAGTTTTGCAATGAAAACTGAGATAAGAACACCAGTGGATTTGTTCCTTGACCCAAATCAGACCGTCTGAAGAACATCATTAACTTTGCAACTCCATCACTAAGAGTGTGAAGTTCATTACTGATCTTGGTATTTGTAGCATTTAGAATTCCTTGACTCTGTTTCAGCTTTTTATTGGTTTCTTCTTCTTTAGCGTTTAACCTCAGAGATTTGTGACTAGTTACTGAAGCCATCAACTGGCATTTATTACGTCGCTGAATTTTTAGGTTCTTTAATTTCTGCAGAGTTTGAACCTCATCCTCTAATTTCTCTAGCTCTTTGTCATTCAAGGTAGGTGTCTTCAAATCAGAAGTTTTACAGGTTTTAAGAACTTCATCCAATGCGGCTCCTTCTAGGATGGGCTTGCCTGATTTTTGAAGAACGCTAAAAGCTTCCAATTCCTCTTCAGACAATACGTTCTGTTCATTCACGTTCCCACAAAACCACTTCAAAAACGGTTCATTTTCAACAAACAACCAGTCAAAATCTTCCCCATTAAGAATATCAGCCTTGGGATAATCTATTTTTTTTAATGTTTCCACAAATTCTTTTCCACAGCTCATGGTTTAACTACCCAAAATTTTGTAACTGATAAGGCTTTAACGGTGTTGCTATTTAGAAAATAAGTCCAACTACATACAAAACTAATTTTATGTTAAGTCCATAGAGAAGGGGGAAAAATATTTTTAGAATCTATAATAATTTATCCTGGAGGGGAAAAAGAAACCAAGTATTAAACCACAAATAAGGCGACTCTATCTTTTACAGTATTATACAGATAAATATCACAAGATATTCGGGAACTATCTAACCCAGAGATAGTTGTAGCTGAAAAATCTGACAGAGAGAAATAATTAGAGTATTACTCAGAACACTGAAACAGTAATGAAAGGCTAATTAACAAGAAAATCTTATTTTTTCCAAAGGTAACATGGTTTAAGATACATTTTATAGATCAGCAATTCAGTTTTTAATTCAAAACAGATGGATCTAAATATATCCACGCTGTCACGTGACTAACAGCCTCTTTTCCCTGTCCTTTCCAAGACAGAAATAAATATGGTCAGATATTGAGGAAGAGTCAACTGAATATTTACCTGAATGACTCAATCAGCAGCCGCATTCACGCAAAAAGCAAAGTCAGACACGACCAACCTAGTGCAGAGAAAACCAGGCTTAAGAACCACCGCCGACTTGAAAAGAACCAAAGGACTGAGCAGTCCTTAAAGGTATTTCAGGCGTTTGTTATTTTCAGCAAAGGGACCACTGAATAATCCACGCTGCGAACGCCAGCGACGGGAACGAGAGGTTCAGAGGAGGGACCCAGTAATCTGCGGCACTCTGCGATTCTGTGTCATTCAGCGATGAACGATCGGTGTGCGCGTCGATAAAATATTCGTCCACAGAGGCGGTCCAGTCGGCCCGACGACAAACTGCACAAACCTTAAGCGGGTTTCCTAAAGGAAATCAGTGCTGAACAGTCACTGGAAGGACTGATGTTGAAGCTGAAACTCCAATACTTTGGCCGTCTGATGCGAAGAACTGACTCATCTGAAAAGACCCTGACGCTGGCAAAAGTTGAAGGCAGGAGGAGAAGGGGAGACAGAGGATGAGACGGTTGGATGGCGTCACCGACTCGACAGACACGAGTCTGAGTAAACTCCGGGAGCTGGTGCTGGACAGGGAATCCTGGCGTGCTGCAGCCCACGGGGTCGCGAAGAGTCGGGCACGACTGAGCGACTGAACGGAACCGACTACGCGGGTGCCGGCCGGCCGGCGGGGCTGGGAGTGCGCCCCCCGCGTCCCAGCAGAGCCTGCAGGGCCGCGCCCCCCGCCACAGCCCACCCTCGCTGGAGACCCCGTTTCCGGCCGCGCCCCTCGCCTCGAAAACCCCACGAGAGCCCGGCTCCCCGCCGGCACTAGAGTCCCCAGTCTTCCGCCGCGCCCCTCGCCTCTCCGGGCACTGCGCCCCGGGCCCTCCCGCCGCCCCCTCACCGCACTGGGGCCCTCAGTCTCCCGCCGCCGCGCCCCTCGTCCCTCCGGCCGCCCCCCGACCGCACTGGAGTCCCCAGCCTCTCGGGTCGCTGCCCCCGCCCCCTCGCCCTGAGGACCGCGACTGCGCTGCGCGGGAAACTACTCGCGCGCCCGAAAGACGTCCCCAAGGGCGCCCGGCAAGAAGACGCAGCCGCTGACCTGCGCCGCTCCCACCGTCCCACCGCCCGCCTGAGAGAACTGCGAGTCCGGCGCCGCTCACCTCAGGAAGCCCGGCTCGCGCCCCTCAGAAGCCCGCCGCCGCCCAACCTCGCGAGGCCTCATGGGAGGACCGCTCGCGCGCGCGCGCAGAGGACCAAGACCCGGCCGCTAGGCGACGGCCTGCGCAGGCGCAATATCGGAAGAGGCGGGGCCCGGCCTGACGTCTACCAGCAGGGAGAGAGCTGATTGGCTCCCTGCCTCAGCGGCGGTCTCCTAGGGGAACGCCGCCGTTATCCCGTGCTCGCGGGCCTCAGTCCGCCTCCTCTGGGGAGCCGGTGTTCCGTCTCAGCCTCGTTGGGTCGGGAGCGCGCAGCAGAGCCGGCTCCGCCCTGTCGCCCGCCCGACGGGTGGCCGGGGCGTCCGGTCCTCCGCGGGCCCGGGGGCCGCGCTGCCGTCCAGAGTGAGCGTGGACGAAGTCTCTTGTGACGAACGCTGTTTTCCAGAAGCACTTCGTTCCCAAGCCTTCTCTTCACCAGACAATCCCATCTTCAACTTAGGACTTTTAAAAAAGTCGAAACTGTTTGATTCGTCGAGTGGCTGTGTGTCACAGATGGAGCACGGGTTTTAAAGCAGGATGCCAGAAACGGAGGGTGTGTAGTCGGCGCGAGGAGCGGGGCTCAAATGGGACCTCCACGTTGGAGGAAATCTGGTGGGCACCACACAGTCCAGGGAAGCAAAACTCTGAGGTTACCATTTGTATCGGGCAGAACGTATTTGCATCTCTACCAGACACAAATAATTTTGTTTTACTTACCAATCTTCTACAGATTAACACGTCAATGAGCAAGGCTGGGGCCCTGGTCATCACTACGCCAGCATCAAATGGCCCTAAGGTGGCTTGTTCGATAACGCCCTAGTCTAATGTGACATTGGCGGGACAGAAGTCTCTCCGGATAACTTTTCTTAATATTTTTTAAGAAGAAAAGGAATAATGTTCCAGGGCAGATACCATGAATTTTAATTTGGACTTGAACCTATTTATTAATTCTTTTTTGAATTAAGTAGAAGAGTTTGTTCTACTTTTTTATCTCACACACACACACACACACACACACACACACACGCCCCCGGCGGCGAGGGGAGACCTGAAAGACTCCCCGCCCAGCCGTGGGGATGGGGCGGGGAGAGGCGCTGGGCCGCCTTACCCGGAGGAAGTGGAGGCTTTGGAGGCAGAGATTGAGGGAGAGCAAGAGAAAGCAGCAGAACTGGAGATGGGGGGGGGGGGGATGCAACGCTGGGGGAGGGTTTGGGTCCTACGATGGGAGGAACTTGGGGATATTTATAGACTGGGAGGAGGAACTCAAGAGGAGACTGAAGCAAAGACACAGAAAGAAAAGGGCTGCTCTGTAGAAAGATCCCTGGGAAACTGGAGGGTGAGACCCCAGCACGCTGATCTGAACTAGAACCCCACTGTTCTGAGTGACTCCTGAGTCGTTCCCTGGGCCCACAAATCCCCCACATAACTTCGAACTGCTGACCTTAGTCATTTGCTTGAAAGATGTTCCTGGCGCCAAAAAAACATTAAAATATAAAGTAAAAATCACAATGGTATTAGTCCACTGAGTACAAATGAAAATACTATAGGTTTAACTATTCAGACTAAAGAGTTTTCCTTGGAAACATTAGGGCATTTCCGTACTTGAGGTTGCATTGGAATTTATGAAAGCGAGCGTGCTACACTTACTTCCAGGACAAGCTTTCTTTCCTCCCAATCAAAACCATCTGGGGTTTTAAGGGAACTGAACTGAGGGAGTCAAAGAGAAGGGCATGGCAACCCACTCCAGTATTCTTGCCTGGACAATGGCCGTGGACAGCAGAGCCTGGTGGGCTCCATACAGTCCACGGGGTGGCAGAGAGTCAGACACCGCCGAGTGACAAGCACACAGCACAGGGAGGCAAAAGGTAAAGGGGACCGGGAACGACTCTTCCTGATAAAGTCTGAGACCCGGCTGGACTAAACAGACCAAAACGAAGTTTGTTGTTTCCTTCCTTCCAATGAGAATCTTATTTTTTTTTTCCTATTGATATTAAAATGTGTTTTGGGTTTCGGACAACTTCTCAGAGGCGTCAGACTGCAGTCTGACGTTGAAGGTGGTCTCTTCTCAGATGTAGCTTTCTGTGATGGTGGCGGGACTCCACCCTCCGAGTGGGAAGTGACACACAGTGTGCGAAGCTCCGTCCTGCAGTCACAAAAGTGACAGATGGCAAGAGACAGAGGCAGGGGGTGTCCCATGCAGAGAGCGAGCCGGACGGCCAGAGGACACGGGTCCAGAGGAGTGTCCACATCCAGCCGAACAAAAGCTGGCTCTCGTTCCTCCTCTCCTGCTCCTTCCGGCCAGAACACCATCCGCGTGCCCTACGCTGTGGGGCTGGGGGCGGGTGGGAGGAGAGCCAGCTTGTTTACCATCACTGACAATCACGTGACCCGGGAAAACTCAGTCCTCAAACTCCCGAGTGGGTGGGGGTGAGGCGCTGACCAAGATGACCCCCGGCCGGAGCTGCTGGAGGTGGGGCTGGGGCACCGGGGGCCTGGAGGGGGGTTGGGGTCCGGTAAAGAGCATCAGGACAGGCCGAGGAGGCAACGAGGAAGGAGTGGGCGAGAGCCACTGCAGACTAAATGGGCAAGAGATCCCGCCAGGGCTAGTGCCCTGCAGGCCTGCCTGGCAAGGCGCTGGGCAAGGAGAGAAGTGACCAGCCTGAGCAACCAGCTTAGACGAGCACCGAGCTGGGCGGCCAAATCGCGGCCTTAAAAACTGACAGGAAGATCGAGCTTCGAACAGAGGGGAGCGCGGAGGGACAGAGCGGGACCGGGGTGGGCTCCGGAGGGACAGAGCGGGGCCGGGGTGGGCTCGGGCTGAGCCGAAGGCACAGGAATGGATGGGGAGAAGGCAGGCAGCTGGGTTTAATCCTGGAGGCAACGGGGCAGAAAAACCACCGGAGGCTGTTCTGGCCGCCAAGGAGAGCATGGGCAGGTGGCCCGCCTGGGTGTGGGGTGAGGGGGCCTGGCTATAAACTCAAGGCATCCGGTGGTGGAGGCTTCCCAGAGGGCTAGGGTCAGGTCACAGGGCACCACCTTCCGGCAGGTGACCCGAGGAAGGCAGGCACCCTGCCTGAGACGGGGCTTCCTGTGACACAGGCCGGGGGAGGACCTCAGCACTAATCACCTGAAGCATTCATGCCCTCAGTAAAAGGTGGAAGGCCTTCCTGGTGGTCCTGTGGTTAGGACCACACTTCCCATTCCGGGGGAGCGGGTTCAGTCTCTAGTTGGGGAACTAAGATCCTACATGCTGTGTGGCTCAGCCAAAAAAATTAAGAATTTTTTTTTAAAAGTGGTAGTGATTTAAACTCAATAGTAACAGTTGGAGTTCAGATATCCGCATTCTCATTCAAGCCCAAGTGCTGGTGGCTCAAGGCCCCAGCTGTGTTCCTGGCAGGGTTCTCTTCTCTACTAGAGGTGCCCCCAGGGACTTGCCCAGTACAAGAGGCCGGAGTACTGCTTTCTGCTGGGGGACGGAGGAGGAACTCAGAGTCCCCAGGGGTCCCTCCAAATCCCCTCCCGCAGGCGCCCCTCACCTGCCCGCAGACCTCAGGGAGCCACCTCACTGGGCTGCGGCCAGCCGGGATCGCAGGCCGGTTCCCAGGAAAGCCCCACCCCAGCTCTCCACCCCTGGGGGGGGGCTCTTCCTCCTGGGGTGCCTCTGCTGGGGCCTCACACCCCCACCTGCACAACAGGGCGTTCTGGAGACACCGAGGCCAGGTCCCGGGGCTTCTCCCAGAGCTGCCCTGAGCCAGTGGCCGCCATGCACGAAGGGCACATGACAGGGCGGCGGCTGAGGCGCGCTCAGCTGGCCGGCCCGGGATGCCCTGAGGGCCCCCCTGTCCCGGGGCAGTGCCCCAGCCCCAGGGGCCGAGTCTGAGGCTGGCAGCAAGACCTCCCACCTGGCAAACAGGCCCAGGACGGCAGGGGGATGGCTTCCACCTCAGCCCCACCTTCGCCTCCAGGGGACGTCCACTGGTCCCAGAGGCCGGCTCCTGGGAAGGGGAGGCCCGTGGTCTGCAGGGTCCCCCAGAAAGCCGAGGCCCCGATACGGTGGTGAGCACCGCCGAGGCCGCCCAGGGGACTGAGGAGGGAAGCCCAACACGGGGGTGGAAAGAACGGGAAGACAGAGAGGTGAGGTATAAAAATCTGTATTTATGTTACAAAGACAGAACGGCACAGCACAGTCCCTCCCGGTGAACAGGCTGGGAGGGCGGCCCTCTCTTTCCAGCGAGGATCTTGTTACATGCCCACTCGGCCAGCACCAGGCCCCCTGGGCGGCATCCCCTGATCCCCTACTCTGGCGCGGAACCTGCCCTGTGTCCAAGACATGGCTGGGTAGGTGTGGGGTCAGAGTCCTGCATGCACGCAGTGGGGGGGCCCGGGTGAGCTGGCCCCGAAGAGACGGGGGTGGGCAAGTGGGGGAAGCCTGCCTCACCCAGCACATGGGGTTGCCCGGAGCCCCACAGGAGACGGGGGCCTTCAAGACCGAACCAGGCAGGCGCACAGCCCCGTCGCCAGGGAAGCGAGCTGGGCACCACGCTTTGAGACCCGCCCTGCATGGGGACGGCCAGGGACGCACCGGTGGGGGGGGGGGGCTTCCTACGGCCTCCCCAGCCAGTGGAGCCTGGGACGAGGCGCGGGGGCTGCCTCACGCCGTGAGGGGGTGCACCCAAACCCGAGCCCAGGCTTCCAGGATCTCAGACACCAAGAGCCACGTGGGCATGAGGGCAAACGGAGGAAGGGTGCAGGCAAGCCCCACCCCGGGCCCTGTTCTGGTCCCAGTTGCTTTCTACAGACCCCAAGACACTCAGGTTTGCTCTTAATGACCCTGTGGCCCCCCTGGCCACCAGTGCAGGAGGCCAGGGAGGGGAGGGCACGTGAGCAGCTCCAGCACAGACCCTCACTGGCATCTGCCGGTGGCGAGGAGTGACATTTGGGGCCCCAGCATACCTGGGTGGCCAGTGAGGCCAACCCGCCCACCCCCCCGTCCTTGGGGGAACCATGGCCTGCAAAGTCACAGGCTGAGCGTCTCCCGGCCAGGAAGGTCAGCTGAGGCCACAATGGTCACCTGGGGAGAACTCTGCCAGCCAGAGCAGAGCACCTCCGGGGGTAGCGGGTGAGGATGGGGGTGGCGGGAGAGCTGGTGCTCCAGAATTCAGAACACAGAGCTCCCCAGGGGCCTGCAGGTGCATGTCCTAAGGAAGGCTCTTAACTGTGGGCGATCCTGCCCTGCTCCGAGGGTGTGGGGTCCTTGCGAGGACGCTCAGTGGATGAGCTCAGGCAGATGGGAAGCCCCCCTGGCCACGCTGGGCCCGAGAGGAGCGGAAGGAGGCGCCAACAGCACAGCTTGCCTTGCAACTGCCACGACATGGAGCAGTGCCCCAGCCGCCTGCACGGCCCCGCCTCGAGCCTGCTCCCCACCACCCTCCCAGGCCCCTGGGGGGCAGGTTCTGCGCCAGAGTTGTCTCCTAGGACCCCTTTGTGCCTCAGCAGGCCACCCTCCTGGGGTAGACCAAGTTCCCCACCCCCTCCCCGCCGCAATCTGGAAATTGGCTACAACGCACAAGACAGAGGGGCAGACAGTACTGTGAGTCGGCCCACAGCCCCCCACCCAAATATTGCTGTGTGCTCCCCGGGGACGACGCCTTGGGGACAAAAGGCCAGGAGAAGCCTCCTAATGCCCAGGCCTGTCCACGCAGGGTGAACGCTTGTCTTCAGAAGCTGCCAGTGTCTGACATCCGGAGTCCTTGCTCAGGGTGGGGAGAAGGGAGGCTTCAAGCTGGGTACAGGAAGGAACCTACTTTTCGGGTTAGCGGCGCCCCCCCACCCCAGACCCTAGGAGGTCAGACTGCGCAGCGGGGGAGGGGGGTCAGGAGGACCACAGGTCACAGCCCCTCCCGCTGGGAGACAGAACAGTACCCTGCCGCCGCACAGCCCCCAGGCCAACCTGGCCAGGCAGTCTCGCTCCTAGGGGGCTTGGCTGCAGGGAGAGGGCCAGGAGGGCACCTGGGGGCGTCCCGTGAGCCACGCGGGAGATGCTGGTGGTGGCGGTCGGGGTGGGGCCAGACACGGGGCACAAGGCACACTTGGACGACGGTGACAGACGGACGAGTCCCTGAGACGCTGGGTCGCTCCCACCCCTCAGCAAACAAGGACGCGATAACGGCTAGGAAAATAGAGTAGAAAAAATCTCGTACAGGAAATAGGCGGCACACAGCGACAGCGGCCAAGTCAGCAGAGCGCTTTCTCTTTAAAAGTGTTTCTCCTTCGTTTTGGGGGAAAAGCTTCTCTCCCGGGAGCCCTGTTCTGGGCCCCTGAGAAACGCAGCGACATTTTGCTTGGTGGTGTTTTAAAGTCAGGTGAGAGAGCCTCTGAGGACCCAGTGGTTTCGACTCCCAGCCCCCGCTGGGAGGAGTGCCTGCCCTGTGCAGTCTGGGCAGGTGGGCTGGGGGTGGGAGGGGGGACCAGGCACAGGCCAGGGGCTGGCATTTGCCCAACTGACCCCTGAAGGCCCCAGGACGTGTGCCCTCTGGGTCCAGTGACCACCTGTGTCTGCATGTATGCATGTGTGTGCGAGCAGGCGTGTGTGCCTAGGTGCGTGCGTGTGCACATTTGAGGGTCCTAAGAACAGAGCAGAAGCCGCCCAAATCAGGGTGGGGTAGCCTGGCAGCCCCCCCGGAAGCCCAGCCCTGGCTCCTGACGCCTGCAGGTGCAAAGGCTGCCGCCCACCCACGGTCCCAGGGTGCTCACCCGAGTCCCGCCCTTCACGGATCCCTCCGTCCACGCCTCAGGAGCCTACGTGGACCAACAGACAGATGGACGGATGGACGAAGAGCCACGCTTCCTTCCTCGGTCCACTCCTTTCTGCTGGGATCCGGGGTTGGGGTCCGAGCTCCCCGTGGTGGTCATTAAGCCCCTCACACGGCGCCCGCCGAGGTTTGCAGCAATGACATTTAATACTTCTGGAATGATTGGGCATCTGAGAACACGCGGTGGGCGGCTACGCTGCACTCCCGGATGTGGGAGCTGGGCCCCGCCTCCCGAAGGGGTCCCTGCCCGGGTGGGAGGAGCGGGCGGCGCGGCGGGCCCTGACCGGCAGGCGGGCAGCCCGGGCGGCGGCGGAGCTTCCAGAATGGCACAGCAGTGGGCCCGTGGAGAGGCTTCAAGGACCAGAGGGTCGATGCGCTCGGCCGGGCGGGCGGGCGGGCCGAGGAGCGGGGAGGGCAGCGCCTACGAGAGGCCAGGGCGGCCGGGCCGCCTGCAGGGGGGCCCGAAGCTGCCGTGGCTGCAGCCGCCGCCCCGCAGGCTGTAGTGGTCGTCCACATCACTGCTGCTGCCCACACTGTCCAGCTCGCCGGGGCCAAACTCCATGCCCTCGACGTCCACTTCTGCGGAGAACGGACGGGGCGGGTCAGCGCCGGGCCCACGAAGGGCCCTCCACTGTCCCTGACCCTCGGGGCACCCGGCCTAGCTTCCTCATCCCGTCCCGGGGGCCACACCTCGAGTAAGTGCCGCCCCCACCCCGCAGCTGCCAGCCGGCCAGCCCCCCAGCCCCCCAGCCCAGGCCCACCTTGCTCCGAGTCGTCGGTGGAGACGACGGAGCCCGTGCTGTCGGTGCGCACGCGCTCCAGGCTCTGCGCCGACAGCTGCTCCAAGCGCCGCTTCAGGAAGCGGTGCTCCCGCTGCAGCTGCTCCTTGATGCTCAGCGCCCGCCGGTCCTGCTCCTCCAGTTTCTGGGGGGGCGGGGCCGAGCTATGAGCCTGGGGGTGGGGGGTGTGCCCCAGGGCAGCCAGCCTGGGCAGACCCAAAGGCCTGATGCACGCCTCCTCACCGCCCCCAGCCCCCAGCCCCCAGCCCCCCAGCCCCAGCCCTTTGCTCTGCGTCTGCTGACCACCTCTAGAAGGCCCACGGCCACCAGCCAGCTTGACCAAACCAAGTCACGAGCGGGCCTGGAGCACTCGAACTCAGACGACACCCTGCCTGCACAATCTGGCGGCCGCATGCCTGCCTGCCCTCTGCACACCTCCCAGGGCACAGAGCCGCGGCCTCTCCGTGAGGGCCCCGGGGCACCAGCTGAGTCCCCTCGAGACCCTGCATGGAGGAGCTCACACCCACACCATCGGGGGCCCCTGCGGAAGGACTGAACTCACCCACCTCAAGGTCCCCCATCTTAAGGCGTGCAGTCTTAAGGCCTCGAGGGCCAGCCCCTGGCAACGTCTCACTCAGTCCACACCCCAATGCCAGCTCCTGGAGACCAACCCCTATGCCTGCCAGAGCCTCTTCCCACGCCAGGGCCTTAGGGGGCAATCTATAGCCCACCCCCCAACCCACGCCCCACAGAACCCAACCTGCACCCGCCACGGCTGAGCTCCTCACCCACCAGAGACCACGAGCCCCCGTGGAGCCCCTGCCGGGCGGCCCACAGCCATCCTCAGGCCCCGGGGCCCCTCCCCAGGGTGGCGGAGCCGCGAGGAGGCACCTTGCTCACCTTGATGTGCATCTTGGCGCGCTTCAGGAGGCTCAGCGTGGTGTGGCGGGTGCTGTCCGGGCCCAGGGGCACCAGCTGCTTGAGCTGCTCCAGGTAGAGCCGAAGTTTGGCTCGTCTGAAAGACCCAAAGACATGACGGGTCAAGCAGAGGCAGCTCGGCCCATGGGGCAGGTCAGCGGAACAGACTGAGGGCTCAGGGGACAAGGAGGGTGGGGGGCTAGCAGATTTCTGCACAGACCTGCTTGCCCAGGGCCGCTTCCGGGTGCCTCTCCCAGCCCAGCTGGCAGCGCCCCCAGCCCCCTGGCACCCACAGCCCACCAGAAGCCCCAGTGGACGGGGGCCAGCACGGCCCTTGGGGCCCCAGTGCTGCCACCAGGCTCCGAGAGCCCCGGCTCCCCTGCTGTCCCCTCGCTCCACGGTGGGGCCCAGAAGCCTCATGGAGACAACTCGGGGGAGAAGCCAGGACGCCCCTGACGAGCTCTCCACCCCCGCCTCGCCAAGCACAGGGTGCTCCCTGGGCACTCTCATCACCATGGCAACGTGAGTCCATCCGCATCGGGGAAGGCCACGGACAAGCCCCACACCCGCGTCCGGGGCCCTTCAGAAACCTCCTCGCCCTAGATGCTGGCCCTGTGTCCACGCAGGTGAACGCAGTCTCCTCACGAAACCCTAAGACCCAACAGCATCTGCCCAGGCTGGGGCCTCGGGCGAGGAGCCATGACCTGGAAGCGCCCTTCTTCCCCAGCTCCTCTCGTCAGGGGCGGGCGGCCAGGCTCACCCTCAAAGCACGCTGATGGCCGGGGCCTCTGCTACGTCCACGTGCCCACTGGAGGCCTTGCAGGCCACCCAAGTGGTTTTCAAACCAAGCTGCCCGCTCAGCCGACACTCTCAGGAGAGGGACGAGGGCAGGTATGCCCTACCCCAGCCAGGCCCTGCCGCCCCGCTGCCCCGCCATCGTCAGACCCAGCACACACGACCCCCTCCTCGGGCGCCAACCCTGGCAGCTCCACCTTTCAACGCCCTCGTTCCAAAGCCAGTCTCCCTCAGACTCTGGAAGGAAAGTGGGCCACGATGGCCACGTCCCTTGGACAGAGAGGGGCCCCAAAGTGCAGAGACAGAGGGCACAGGAGTCCCCCCCACCATCGTGATAACAGCCCCACCTCATGGGGGGAGGGCTGACCCAGCTGCCAGGGCCAGTCATCCACGTCCACACATCACCGTCCTGCAGACCAGCCCCTTGCCAGCTGGCACCCCAGCCCCAGGCAGCAGGGCCTAAAGTTCCCCAGGTGAACTCGAGCTTGACCTTAGAAAGAACATCCAGAACACGGGACTGAGGCTGAGCTCAGTCCCCAGGCCACCCGGAGCAGGGCCGTGGGCACCGGAGCTGTGAGAGGGGCCCACAGCAGGCCTACAGCCCGACAGCCTCAGGCCCCAGTGAACAGCTTCACGCACAAGCACGACTTTGTGAGACCCCTGGGGCCTCCTGACCTGCCACCTGCAGCCAGCTCACGAGTGGGGCTCCCCGTCCACTCAGGCAAATGGCCATGCTTACAATCCACCATCTGAGTACACACGCAGTACGTCATCTTTTGTGGAAAACCAGAAGGTGCAAATCCAAAGGAAAAAAAGTGAATGAAAAGGACCCCCCATGTTCTGCCACCCAGAGGCAACCACGTCATCGGAGGGTACTCCACGTTTCCGTGCCACGAGCAGAGCGGGCGTGTCAGCAGACAGAGCAGCCTGTGACAAGCGACCCAAGAAACAGCCGAAAAATAGAGCGGTAACCGCACACGAGACTCCACAGGACAGAGAGGAGAGTGGGAAGCGCGCGTCTCCACGTGGCGTGGCTTTGTGTGTCCTTTTCTATCCTCCAGGTTCTCTGTGCTAAAAAGCCACATGTTACTTTTACAATCAAGGAAAGACACATTTGTACAAGGGAGAAAAAACACAGGTGAAAGACAAGTAACAGCAGGAGAATATCTGCAGTGCACACACAAGACAAGCAGTTAGTGTTGGTGACGTCTTCAGCTCGCACACGTCAACGACAAAAAGAGGAGCACCTTTGCGCAAAAGCAGGCAGGCGGCACACTCAGGCAAGTTGCAGGGCGTGAACGGCTGACCTAACAAAACCGACACCGCCTCACCGCGGCCTATAAAGGACTCGCCCAGGAGGTGCTGATGTGGGCTGACGTAGAAAAGGCGTGACTCGCTGTTGGGCTCCCCAGAGGGCACTCACGGCCTCCTTGGTGAGGTGGCAGTTCTGAAGGGCCACCAAGGCGGCTCAACCCTCAACCAGCATTTCTAGGTCCAGAATTTGGCCCCATGAATCCATCTCCACCTCCATACCCACAAGACCCGACCCAACCCTGCAGCAGTACCGTCTGCGCTTCCTGGAGAGCCATCACGAAGCACCCCGTGGGCGCCCAGGACACAGGCAGACTGCACGCGGGCGTCGGGGACAAAGTCGAGTTACGAAATAGCGGGTGGAGGTTCCGCTCCCATCCCGAGGGCCACGTGAGAGAGGGCGGCAGGCTCGGCACCCAGCTGCCCAGGATGCTGCCCCTGGGGTGGGGCATGGGGGCTGGGGGTCCATGCTTGCCCACGACGTCCACGAACAGAGTTCTTTAGAAGTCAGAAAAAAGTCAAGAGACAAGGAGAAGCCGCTGGCTACAGCCATGCCATGCTCAACTCAGGATGAACTGTCCAGCCAGCCCCCAGACAGGGAGCATCCAGCTGGGCCACAGGGCCAGCAGTGGGGCCCTGGGCAGGCCCCAGTGTCTATCCCTGTGGGCAGCGGGCCTCCCCCCACCTCTCGGAGCCAGAGGGATGTGCCAAGGAGCCGGGCAGCACTGGGGTAGGCCCAGCCCGCCTCAGGAGCTGCTCCAGAGCCAGGCCCTCCGCCAGCGCGCTGCGGCTGCACCTGGCTCTGAACATCCGCCGCTTCCTGCAGGAACCCAGTGTGGACCGGCAGGCAGACCCGCACGACTGCTTACTGCTAATGGCAGCTCCTGCCCATAGCTCAGCCCCCGACACAGGCCCTACCAGCTTGTCTCTGAAAGCCCCGCTCTTCGCCAGGTGCCCCGGGCCCGAGGGACAGGGTGGCCGCCCTCTGAAGTGCCCCAGACCTGGCTCCAGTGCAGAGGCGACATGGACAGTGACCCTCAGACCCTCGGGGCCTGAGACGGGGGACAAGCAGCCCGCTCTCCCTGTCTCCCTATACTGACTGCTGTGAGGGGGCAGAAGGCCTGGTGGGGCTGCACCAGGCAGACGGGGGCAGCTGCCCTGCAGACCTCCCATGCAGGGACCCACGCGTAGGAGCCAAATAACTACACCCACGCTAGGGAGACAGAGGTGAGCAGGGCTCCACCCAGGGCCCCAGGCTGGCCTTTCGGGTGGGGACTGCCCCACTGTGGGGTATCGAGGACCCCCTCTCCCCTACAAAAGCGAAAGCCTGGAGCTGAGCCACTGCGGCCCAGTCACCGGGGTCAGAAGCCGAGCTCTGGCCCTGGAAGGTTGGCTGGACCTGCTGTCTCTGGGGAGGGGACAGAGGAGGAGCAGGGCAGACTGGGTGGGCTAGAGGGGCCGCTGGCTCAGAAGTCTGGGAAGCGGAAGCCCACTGGCCCAAGGTGGCACACCTCCAGGGAAGCCAGCATCCAGGGAAGATGACCCCCAGATGCTTCCTGCCTTCCCGGGGACAACAGGCGGCCCTTCCTGTGGCCAGCAGCCAAGCGCATCCGGCACCAGCCCCAGGCAGCCACGGGCCGAGCCACAGCTGAGGTCCCCCACACAGTCCCCCGCTCTAGGACCCTGGGCTCCTCAGAGCTGACCACGCCTGCCTTCGGGCCAGCCAGGAACAGAGGCCCCTGCGCTGGGCTGGGCAGGGGGGCACACGAAGACCCCAGGCTGCCCACCACCCCACCCCTGTCTCAAAAGGGCCCCCAAGGGCCCAGCCTCAGGCCTGGCTCTGGGAGAAGGAGGCTGAAGCCAAGGCCAGGGTCAAGGGGTGGCTGCAGGGGTCAAAGGCCAGCCCTCGTCCGCCTCCTCCTCCGGCTGCCATGTCGTTGCTCACCCTCCTCCGTCGTCATCCCCCTCTGTCTGTGCTGAGGGGCTGTTCTCCAGGTACCACCCCAGGAAGCCTTCCCCAGGGCACCCCCGACCCCACGGGCCCAGGCTCCAGGCCCCAGTCAAGCCTGGCCGTCTCTTCTGGCTGGGGAGCCACCCGGGGCCAGGCGGGCTCTCTCAGGAACCCCCCAAATGCACAGGAGCGATCCAGGAAGCGCAGCTCCTCCAGAGAACACGGTGTCCTGTCCCCACTCAGCGCCTGCCCAGCAGAGGCTCCAATCCCAGGGGGCGGAAGCTGGTGCTGCTGTGGGCGTAGGCGTGGGGGTGGGGACACACGGAGAGCCAGCCGAGCTCCAGAGCGAGCTGCGACTGCCCACCTCGCGTGCAGACCCCCAGCCCCACCCCACTCCAGGCCGAGAGAGCAGGGAAGAACCGGCCCGTCCGAAGATGAAAGCAAAGGTCAGGAGAGAGCTACCGCTCACGTCCCCGGGGAGTCCGGGGCTCCTGGACACACGCATGGCTCTCCTGTCGGTCCTGCTGGGGTTGGTCACAAGGACACCTGTCCCAGAGGCCGAGCCTGGCCAGGCCTGCTTCCCCCTGCAGAGGGAGGCCTGCAGCCGGACCGCAGGCCAGGGCCAGCCAGGGAGCGGAGGGCCAGCGTAGGGCACAGGGCCTGGAGTTCATCGGGGCTGGGGAGGCTGCCTCTCTAGGCCACCGTGCTGCCCTCCTCACCACAGGCCCCACGCTCCTCAGAGGAGGACCAGAGCGGGCCCAGCTCTGTGGCCAGCAGGTGGGCATGAAGCAGGCCTCCCCCGGATCCTGCCCAGGGCAGAGCTTCCCACCAGGCCCACGTGGCCAGGCCCTGGCCGCCCACCCCACCGCCAGTGGACAGGACCACTCGGAACTCCTTGGAAGTCAGGCCCCAAGGCGCCCGGGGCCCCCAGACCGACAGGGCCAAACCTTCCTGGTAGGTGGGCAGCATCATAAAGGTTTAAGAAGCTGCTCCCAGAAGGGTTCGCACACCCAAGAAGAGATGGGCTCCTCCTCCAGGGAGCCGGCCCTCACTGACACACAGCACACAGGGCTCCACCCCAAGTCCCTGACCCTCCACACAGACCCCCTGCTTCTGGATCCCGCAGGCTGAGCTCCCAAGGGCAGGAAGGACCTGGAGCCCCAGCTCCGTCATCTGGCTTAGCAGAACCGGGGAGCAGAGCCCAGCCGCCTGCACTCCCCGGACTAGGGCCCGCCCAGCAGTGTGCCGAGCCAGGCCGGGAGGCAAAAGGCAGGGAGAGGGGGTGAGGGGTGGCTGCAACACCCCCGCGGCAGAAGGGGAGGTGGGATGAGCCAGGAGGTTCATGGGGGGGTGAGGCAAGGCCGCTTACCTGTGCTTCTCTAGCTCATTGTGTGAGGACCTGTTTGGAGAAACAGAGACAGAGCTCACTTCACTGCCCACCACCAGGGCGCCGGGGTGCAGGCCCCGCCCGGGGGTCCGGAGACCTTGAAGACGTCACAGGGAGGGTCTGGGCCTCAGGAAGGCGAGGGCTGGGGCAGGCGAGCAGCGGCTGACTGGAAGCTGGGGAAACTCACCCCCGGTGACCAAGAGACAGAGGGGTGCTGCCGTGTCCAGGGTGCCCAGCCAGCAGGAGGGGCTGGGCCCCTTCCAGAGCCGTGGGCCAGGCCAGCGGAGCAGCAGCAGCCGGCCCTGGGACTGACCACCCTCTGTTCCCAAGGCGGCCGGGCACCGAGCCACCTGCGTCTTCAGCTGCCCACTCCCCGAGGCCAGGGGGGCACTGGGAGCCACCTGGGCTGGCACAGAAGGCCAAGTGCTGGCCGGCAGGCACAGAGGCCAAGCCTGGGGACCTATGCACCCTGGCCCAGCATCACCAGCCAGGGCACCGCCCCACCCCATCCGGCTCACAGAACCGTAGGCTCACAGCTCGCCATTCCCAGAGGGATGCCCGGCGAGCAGAGTGGTCCTGGGCCAGGGGGTATCAGCCCAGAAGGCAGCCTCTGAGACATGAGTGCTTCTGGGCTGGTGGGGAGACTGAGGCCAGCCCTCTGCTTTCCTGCAGGGCTGAGGCCTGGGAGGACCGGAATCTCTGGGGCCAGCGGCCCCCTCTGCTGCCCAAACCCTGCTGCCTTAGGATGGAAGCACAGAGTCTAAGCACCAGAGAGGGCAGGGCCGTGGTAATGCCCTGCGGGACGCAGGCAGTGCAACCAAGCTCCCGGATTCAGGCCACCCTCTGCGTCCAGGCAGGAAGGCGGCAGGCCAGCTGGGGCCCTGAGGCTCCCCAGGCAGCTTCACGAGTGGGCAGAGGACCCAGGCCACCTCGGAGCCCAACCAGATGGGCCCCGGGCCCACGCCCCGCTCTCTCCCGGAGCCCCGCCACCTCTGCCCACCCACCCTCACCCTCCTGCTTCGGGAGCCCGGGGTCAGGTGTCTCCCATCCCAACCCCATGGGCTCACCCGTCCGGCCTGTCCCTGCCACCTGCCACGGCTCAGGGTCCCAGCACAGCCCCGCGGGCCCAAGGCCTCCTCTCCTCCCACCCGGGCAGCTGGCTCCCAGGCCGCCCTGTGGAGCCTCAGAACCTCCACGTTCCAGGGCCTCGAGGGCTTCGCTGATCACATGGGCTGGGCAGGGCGCCTCCGAACCTCTGCCAGGGCTGGCGGGCGGGGGCACAGCCGTCAGGCTCCTTGCTGGCCTGGACGGCAGCCCGGCGCTGCGGATTTGTGGGTCTGCTCACTCGTAAGGGGTGTGAGGGGCGGCCAGTGTCCTTCGGCGAGGGGCCTGGTGGCCTGACCCTCACGGACGGAGGCAGCGCTGCTCGGGCAGCCTGGGCACACAGAGGGGGCCAAAGCCCTCCTGAAGCTCTCCCCTCGTCCCCGACGCTTGCAGAGCCCTGTGGGGAGATTGTCACTTGGGTCCCAGGATCACAGTGGCCTGGGGAGGGGAGGGACTGCCTGCCTAGGGCCCTGCTAGGTGGGTCCTTGCTATCACCACTGGCTCCTCCCTTTAACCCCTGGAAGGAAGCACTCTTGTGCCCACCTCCCTATAGGACTGGATCCCTGACCAGGGGCCAGCTCCTGTGCCCTCCTGCTGAACTAATGCCCCTTCCAGTAGCCCCAGCAATGGTGGGGGTCACCGTATCCCCCCTCCACGCACTGCCCTTCTGCTCCACCTCCCAGGCCTCATCCTGGTCCCCTCTGTGCCCACCCCTTCCCCCACCTAAGGAGGGCACAGGCCTTGCACGCGTGCAGCTGCCCCGCCAGGTCAGGCCGTTGCATCCTGTGCCCTGAGCCACCCTGGCCGCTGGTCTGGGCTGCCCGATGCCCTGCTGGGCCAGGACAGCCAGGCGGGGCGTCCTGGGAGCCCTGGGGTGACTAAAGCACGGGGCTCCCCGAGAGGGGCAGCAGGGCGGCGCACCCTGCCTCAGAAGGCCCTCTGGGTCACTCCCGAGTGCCCTCGAGGTCTCCACCCCAGCAGAGTGCTGGGGGCAGAGGGCCCACCTCGGAACAGGAGCCCTAGAGACGGGAGGGTGGCCCTAGCAAATGGTTCAATCTCCTGTGCCGCCCTCTCCTCGGCTCCAGAGATAAAAATAACATCTCCTTCATGGGGCTGGGTGGCCGTTAACCAGCACGTGCAGGAGAGCCCTAGCTATGCTCTTGGTTACTGGCTTTGGGTATCCGAGCCAGAGGACTGAAAAGTCACCGCCCAAAGTTTTCCATGGGTGGCAGGGCGCTTGGGACAGTGGGAACCAACAGCGGGGGCCTAGCTGGCTCACCGAAGAGCCCTGAGGCGCTGCTGCCCCTCCACCCGCACACGCCCTGCCCCAAAGTCCCCAGGAGGGCACCCGGGGCTGGGACGCAGAAGCATGTGCAGCTAGAACAGATGGAGACCTCGCCGCTCTCTTGCCAGGCCCAGGGCGCCAGGACGTCACAGGAGATGGGTCCCTGTGCCAGCCTTTCTGTTTCCCAAGAACGAGCAGGCCACAGGAATGAGCCGCACCCTCTGCCAAGAGGCCCCCAAGCCCCCTGGAAGTGCAGCTCCCAACCTGGCGACATGGGCCAGAACCGACATGGGCCGCTGGGCACCGCCAGGTGTGCTGCGGCCCCCAGGGCAGCCAGAGAGTGGAGTCCCCCAGGGGGCCCTAGCTGAGGGTTCCTTTCCCCACCCAGACGCGTGCACCCGGGCTTTCGGGCTTCCTCGGCCTGGGTCCCAGGCCAGCCTGCAGTACACCAGCCTGCAGCCTCTCCCGGCCCCTTAGGAAAAGGGCCTCTGACCCAAAAGACAGGGACCCCGGCACAGATCGCTGGAGTTTCACTTGGGTCAGGAGGCTGGGTGGGAGCGGTGGCCACCGTGTGAGGTACCGGGGGCCCGGGGCAGGGCCTCCAGCCTGCAGACCCCGGGGACCTGGGGGCACTTGGCCCAGCACCCGGGCTCTGCTCTCAGCGGACATGCAGCCCACCGGCCCGCGGCGGGCAGAGGTCAGGGCCAACGGCCCCACGCTGCTTCCGCACCGAACCTCAGTTTCCCCAGACCCAGGGGGCGCCGGCCTGCGCCCCTGACAACTTTCTTCCCGCGCCGTGAAGTCCAGAACAAGCCTGGGGAGGAGAGCCGCCCCGGGAGGAGACCCTGGGCGACGGGCGCTGTACGCGTGGCACTGTTTACGCGAGAGGCCGAGGAGGCGCGGCCCGCGGGGAAGATGGCGACGGGGCGGGCGCGGCCGGCCGGGCGGGGCTGCGGCGGCCCGGGCGCCTCCTCCTCCAGGCCGGCCACCGGGCCGCGCGAGCTAGGGTCGGGCCCGGGGTGGGGAGCGCGCTCCAGGGCGGGCGAGGGGCGTAAAGCCCCGCGGCCCGGGCCGAGGAGGGGGACGCCGCGCGCGCGAGCAGGGGGCGGTACCTGTTGTTCGGGGCCTTGCGCACCAGGCCGGCCGCCTTTGTTTTCTTCCTGGCGAAGTCGCCGTCGAAGGGCAGCACCGACGCGTAGCCGTGCTCGGCCTCTGCGGACAGACGGCGCGGTCAGCGGGCCCCCGGTCCCGGCCCCGCCCGCCCGCCCGCGGTCCGGCCGCACAAAGGGGCGCGGGGCTCTACCTCGGTCCCTGCGCTCCAGGTACTCGGCCGCCTCCAGCAGGATCAGCAGGGAGTTCAGCTCCATCCTCCCGCCTGCCCGCCCCCCGCGTGCGCGCTTCGGGACGGCGGCGGCCGCTGCCCGGCCGGCTCCGCTCGCCGCCCGCCCCGCGCGCCCGGCGGCCCCACTTCCCCAGACGCCCGCGGACTCCCCGAGCGCTCGGCCGCCACCCCTTCGCCTCGCGGCCCTCAAATTGACACATAAGGGCGAGCGGCGGCCGGCGCAGCAAATGGGAGCCTGCGCTCGGGCGGCGGGGGCGGGCCCTGGGCCCGGCCGGGGCCAATGGGAGCCGGCCGCAAGCCTCGGGCGGGGCCGAGAATGTTGACAGCTGCGAGGCTCCGCTCGGATAGGCCCGCCGCGGTAGTAACAATTTAGAAGCCCAAGCTTAGCAACAGCACGTGGGGGCCCGGCCCCCGCGCCCGCTGATTGGAGGCCAGCGTGCATGTTAAGTAGGCGCCTCGCGCCTATTGGCCCAGAGCGGGCCATGTAAAGTAGGGCCGGCGGAGCCAATGGTCGGCCGCGGGGCGCGCGGCCAATGAGGGCGCCGCGGTCGGACGCGTTGCCGAGAGGAAGCGGAGCGCGGCTGGGCCGCCCTCCGTCCGGTCCCCGCACGAGTGTCCGATGGGGCTCGGGGAGCGATCCGGACACCCCGCCGGTCCGCCAGTCCGCTGGTCCGCGTCCTCTGCGCAG
Source organism: Capra hircus (assembly GCF_001704415.2). NCBI lineage: Eukaryota > Metazoa > Chordata > Mammalia > Artiodactyla > Bovidae > Capra > Capra hircus. The sequence goes on from NC_030813.1 coordinate 116,189,218, forward strand.
GAACCTGTCGCCCCGAGCCTGCTGCCGCACTGGTTTCGCGGAAGTTCGGGTCCTCGCGGTGTCCTCGGGGGTCTTCCTTGAAGCTGCAAAACAACGACAACCCTCCCCGCCAGACACAGCGTGACCCCGGGAAAGGCTTGGGCTTGGAGGAGGGGCATAGACGGTCTGAGCCTAACGGTCAGGCTTTCCTGAGGATCTCAGTGGGGAAACTGAGGCCCACGGCAGGAGGGGTCCCTCAGAGCCGCCCAGTGGACCCTAGGGCGGAAGGAAGAATCTGAGAAAAAGGGGGTAACGCTCTGCCGCCACAGTCTAGACGGGCCCCCATGAGTAGAGGACTTCGTGATCACGTCTGGCCCAAAGGGTGGGGACATTCCTAGAGGCTAGCGCTTGTCCCCTCTGGCCACGGAAGCGCTTTCTAGGGAAGAAAATTGCTTTGCCTGGGAGGGGAGCTCTCATCGAGCACCCAGCTGGCTGGCGGGTGGCCCTAATGACCCCTAACTCTAAGCTGGCCCACAGAAGCAGAACTGGCAGCCTGGGGGTGGGGGCAGCCCCAGATGGGCCTCATTCTCACTTGATTTTTCCCTCTCAGAGGTTATTGAGATTGTTGGCTTGGGAGCTCCTGCAAGCGGGGCCCTCGGGCTGGAGAGTGGGGTATAAATGACTGGATTCCCCAGTGCTGCTGCCAACGAAAGAGAGCAAACACTAAAACTCAAGCACGTGCAGTCCCAGGACCTAGTGACTGTATGTATGCATTTCCTTGGGCTTCCACATCCCCAGTTTACAGGCAGAAAGACTGGGAATCCTGAGGACTTGCCAGGGTCTCCCAGCATTCCCAACAGAATGATTAGTGCTGCCAGACATGTGACCCAGGGCTGGTGACACAGGAGCATGGGGACCAAACCACCTCCAGACCCAGCGCAACTTGATCTGAGAGAGGGGGTTAAGAAGGTGTGCCTACCCCCACCCCACCCCAGCGAGGAACTTGGAAACTGGCATTAGACAGCCCTGCGTGGACATTAAAACAGCACTTCCAGGGAATTCCCTGGCATTCCAGAGGTTAGGACTCCTGACTGTCACTGCCTAGGGTCCAGGTGCAGCCCCTGCGCTGAGGATGGAGACCCTGCAAGCTGCGGGCAATGTGAAAACGCAACGCAAAACACTGCCTGGATGTGAGCTCTGGCCCTTCCTGCCCCTGCTCCACAGTCGCCCCAGGGTCAGGGCGGACCCCTAGCAAGCGCAGAGTGCTGGGCCCTCCACTTAGTTTGGGGGGCAGCCAGGGCTGTGCAGGGTAAAGGAGGGCCGGGGTGCATCGCGGGCTCTGGGGGTTGGAGGCGGGACCCCTGGCTTACCGCTCGGTGTTTGCAAGGTCAGGCCACCCCTGGTTATGTGAGGGATGCGCTGCTGGCTGCAGCCCTGAAGCTGCACGTGTGCCGGTGTGACCGCACCTGCTGGGCCCCCACCTCCTTCCTGTTGAGGGGCCTGGGGCGCGCTCTGAGCCACAGTGGCAGCACAGGGGCAGAGATGTGACTGCAGGGCTGCGCGTGGTCCCCACCTTGCGCCACTGACTACATCTAGGCCTTTGGGGGACCCCCACCCTCAGCCACACCCAGGACGGACCACTTCCCCGTGCCCGCGGGGTCCACGCTGCCTGGGCGCCCCGCACAGTGAACGGTGGATGGGGACGTGGGCCGACTGGTGTGGGCAGAGGCGTCGGGGTCCCATTGTGGGGCTGGGGCGGGGGACAGCCCCACAACGCCACGTGTGTTGAGCAGTGGATGGAGGGATGGAGAGAGCCAGCAGGAGAAGTGGTCCCACACGGCCAGACCTGCGGCTGTGAGCAAGTCCAGAGCTCCCCTGGGAGAGTCCGAGGCCGCCAGCTGAGGGTGCTGGGGCAAGGGGGAGGATGGATGGGGTGGCCTTGCCCGGGACCCGTCAGGTGTCTGCACGCAAAGCCTCAATGCGCGCCACCCCCCTGCCCCGTGGAAGGGGCAATGTAGGCACTGAGGGCTGCCCTGGGTCGGTGCTGGCTGGCCCAGGTCCAAGGATGGCAGGGTGCCACCCTGGGACTGTTCCCTAGAGCAGGTCTCCAGCAGGGCCCAGTCACCTCCTCCAGGCAGCCTTCTCTGAGCCCAGGCTGGGCCATCAGCCTCCTGGCCTACCCCATCTCCCACGCCTGGCCAGCTCTCCCTGCCCCTTCTGTGAAGAGACCTAGCCTGTCAGAGTGCGCCCCGCCGAGGCCACACTGGAAGGGAGGAAGCAGGCTTTGGAGGCCTCCTCCCCCTGGGAGTCCAGGCCCCCACCCTTTTCCTTCACTTAGCGTCCAAGACAGGCCTTGGACCATTCCTACCCACCCCAACTCCCCTCCCCTCTCCCAGGCCCCCAGCGGCAACCCCCCAGCCCACATCCCTCTCCCTGCCCCTTCCTCCAAACTCTTTTCCCCCGCTGCTCTTAGGAGAAGCCCAGTTCACCTCAGGGCTCCTAGCCTGGGGGGTTCAGGAAGAGGTTGCGGGGCCTGAGTCCAGGAGGCCTTAGGGGTCTGTTGGGCGGGTTTCGTCCACTACCCCACCCTTGCCTCAGCTTCCCTACCTCTGAAATGAGAACTACACGCCCCTCTCTGGGCACTGGAGGACCTTAGGAGGAGTCCTGCGGGGAAGCTTGTGAAAGGCTGGCGAACTCGCCACCCCCAGGATCCTGCGAGGGAAGGACCCCTCGGGAAGACTGTTTCCTAAGTTCTCCCATGCTGACCGGGCCCCAGCTCCCTTGCCCTGGATCCAGTGTCTAAGGGCGCCTGTCACCCAGCCCTCAGCCAGCACACACACTGGGGACATGCCTGTGGCTCTCAGAAGAGCGTCAGGAAGCACTGCCCCAGGAGGAGACCGTGTGTGCGGCCCTTCCCCCTCCAGAACCCTCTCACACCGCCAGGGTGGCCAGGCCCTGTCCTGCCTTCGCTCTCGCCCCCTCGGTCACTGGGTTGGAGTCCTGCTGCCCCCAGTGTCCCCAGGCCCAGTGCTCGGGGGAGGAGGCTGGGAGTGAGCGGTCAGGGCTGGCGCCCTCCCCCAGCCCAGTGCAGACCCCGGGCGGTGGCAGGTTCCAACAGGGACCGAAGCGCAGGGAGACAGAGATGAGCTCTGGGGTCATCTGTCAGGGGCTGGAGGGCCATGCCCAGTCCAGCACGGCGGTCAGCCTGCAAGCCGCCCGCTGTGTGCCAGGACCAGGGGCGAGCCCCGGGGGCTTCCGTCACTGGCCCCTCCCCCAAAGCCACCCCAGATTTTTGTCTGGCCACAAGACCTTGGCCAAGTCCCTAAACCTCTCCAAGCCTTGGTCTCCCCAGCGATAAACCAGAGTTGGCAGTAGCGGCCTCAGGTTGCTATGGGGTGCGGTGAAGGCCACATGGGAAGCCCTGGGAGGCAGTATGCCAGGCGCAGGGCAGGGTCAGGAGTGGCAGAGACACGAACATCAGGCCCAAATCAGCAAGCGCTTCTTTCTCTAGAGATCTTTGTACTTCTTGGCTGTGCCTGGTCTTCGTTGCTTCGTGGGCTTTCCTCCAGTTGTGGCGAGTGGGGGCCGCTCTGCAGGTGCGGTGGGCGGGCTTCTCGCGGCCGTGGTCTCCCTTCTCGCCGAGCGCAGGCTCGGCAGTCGCGGCGCGCAGGCTTAGTTGCTCTGTGACACAGGGGCTCTTCCTGAGCCAAGGACCGAACCCGCGTCTCCTGCACTGGCGGGCAATTCTTTGCCACCGAGCCACCAGGGAAGCCCACAAGCGCCTCTCAGTCCGCACGCTCCACGTAGGGAGATGGGCGCGGGGCCTGGTTAGTCGCAGTCAGCATCAAGTTCCGTAAAAGGGCGCGCAGCCACCCGGGCAAGGGCACGGCGGGACTGCGAAAGAGTTCAACACTAGGGAAAGCCTTGTCCCCAGCGTACCAAAAGACAGCAAAATCAAGATGCATGAGGATGAACCAGATGTCTGCCTCATCAGCATGGTGTCCATGCCAGCTTTAAATGTAAAATAAGGAAAGAAGCTCATTATACTTGTGAACAATTTGTGGGGTATATTTGTTTCTCTTTACAGAGTTTTCCAACCATACTCAGTGACCCCTGGACAATGTACAGGTGATTGTCTTAAATACCCAAAAATGTCCAAAAGCAAAGCAGTAAGATTTTCTTTTAAACTTTCTTTCAGGGGGAAAAACCTACGAAGGAAGGAGGTGGTGCAGACTGAGGTGCCCGCTGCGGGGTTGGGTGTGGCCGCGGGCGGCTCAGGGCCACCAGCCTGCTCCTCTCCCAGGGCCTGGGCCCAGGCTGGGGGCGCAGGACCTGTGCCCAGCTCAGCCCTACTGCCGCCCCTCGGCCCCTGCCAGCTACCTCCAAGGCCCTTTCTTCCCAGAGCCCTGAGGAGCGTGAGCCTGGAGCAGACGGCAACTCTCTCCCAGACAGTAGGGGCTTCAGGGCTCACCCCAGCATCCCTCTCCCAGCCCTACTGTCTGCGTTCTCTGGCCTAGGCCTTCTGGCCTGCGTCCCCGCCTCTTCCAGGAAGACTTCTGGGCTTCCCAGAACACGCGCAGGTGGCCTTCATCTGGCCCTGGCTGCTACACACCATCATAAGGCCACACAGTGTCCAACTGGATGCTCCGAGGGCCCGAGCCCCTATCCCAGGCCCCCAGGCATCCAGCGGCTTCTAGACCCAGAGGGCAGCCGGGCAGGCTCGGGCAAGCACGCCCTGAGCCGCCTCGATCAGAGGGTGCTCAGCTCACAGCCTGTAGGGCTCAAGGCGGTCCTGAGTGACGAGGTGGAGAGACAGCCAGGTCAAAGCAGCGACCGCAATTACGCTGCATTACTGCCTGCAATGGAGCAGTGCGGGCCCTGGGGTCTGCCCCCCCAACTCGTCCTCCCCACAAGGTGTCCAGACCACAGATCTGACTGTGTCCTCCCCTGCTCGAAGCCCAGTGTTTGGTGCCTGGGGTGACCCCCCGTTCGCCATCTGGACTCCACCCTCACCGGGACCCTCGCCACTTCGAACTGGGCTGTTCTGTGTCTGTGTAGCTCTGGTATCCCACTCTCCAGCGGCATCCTGCCCACCCCGCAAGGCCCAGCTTGCTCAGCCCCCAGACCTGCAGACCCCCCAGGGCAGGCCAGGTCTGGAATGTGGGAGTGCTCATCTTTGCCCAGTTCGGGTGCAGGACCCAGCCCCTGACCCGCGCTGAACTCTTGGAAACGAACACACCAGCAGAACCCAGGCCGCATGTTTTTAAGCCTTTGGGCTGAGGTTAAGTTTGAGCTTGTGCCAGCCTGGAATCTGTCTCTCCCCGGTCTCACAGACAGGAGAGGTTCTGAGAGGTTCACTGACTCCTGCAACAAGTCTGAGACTCTGCTCTGAAAATGAGTGTGAGGATGGGGGCCAAGGAGGGTGGGGGGTGCCCAGGAGGTGGCTCTTGGTGGACCTAAGAGCAGACAAGAGCCTCCAGGACTCTGGGTTATGGAGGTGGCTTAGGGCAGAACTTTGGGTCCCGCTCACCTCCCCCCGGAAGGACTGATGCTGAAACTGAAGCACCACTGCTTCGGCCACCTGATGTGAAGAGGCAACTCATTGGAAAAGACCCTGATGCTAGGAAAGACTGAAGGCGGGAGGAGAAGGGGATGACAAGAGAAGATGCTTGGATAGCATCACCAACGCGATGGACATGAGTTTGAGCAAGCTCCAGGAGCTGGTGATGGACAGGGAGGCCTGGTGTGCTGCAGTCCATGGGGTCGCAGAGTCAGACACGACTGAGTGACTGAACAACACCGGCCCCCAACTTCTGCAGAGTCCCGAGAACAGGAACAGCTGGGAATGACCGGGAAGTTCCCCCTCCATGGTGTCAGCCCCCACCCCCAGCCCTGGTGGTCTGAAGTGCCCAGCTTGACCAGGAGCCCTCTTGCCCACTCTGCGCTGCCATTAAGGGTGAGGCCCGCCCAGCCTGTGATCTTTGCTGGGCCAGGACCCTCTCTGGTTTCTCCACCTGCCTGCAGTTCCTTGAGAACAAGTGCCTGGCTGCTGGGTGCGTGTGTGCTGGGGGCCTTGTTCCGACCTGGAGTGCCCACCACAGTGGGACAGCCCCTGCAAGCAGGGCTCTAAGCTCCCACGCCCTGGCCACCAGGCCCCAGTGGGGAGGAGGCGGTGGGTAGGGTGCCCCCTGGTGGCCAGTGGAGGCTGCAGCAGGGGCCTTGGAGGAGCCCAGACCCACCGACCAAGGGTGGTGTACCCCAGCCCTGGCCCTCCCATATGCTGCCAGTGGTCCTCCCGCCACCACCAGCCTCCAGGACACGAACAGTCTTTCTCCTCTCCTGTGCCCCCGCCCCGTGTGGGTGTCCACCTGTCTGCTGGCCTGCCTGGGGTGCTGGGCAGGATGGGTGCGCAGTGGGGGAGGCTGGAGCCCATCGCAGGGAGTGGAATGGGGTGGAGGAGGGGGTGGTCACCCTTCTCCTGGGGGACGGTGGCAAGCCACGTCCTGCCTTCCCACTGTCCCAGGAGTCCAGAAGCCCTCCTCGTTTCCTGGAGGAGAGCACACTTCAGCAAGAACCCCATCGCGTCCCAGACAAAGAAAAAGGAGTCCATCCATGCTCACACGAGAAATAAGAGTGTCTGCAATCCTTAAATAGATTTATGGAAATGGTTTTGAATTACAGCATTTAGAAAATAAAAATAATCTCAATACATAATATACCCTCCATTATATACTTTTCTTCTCCCACACAAGCTGTTTTTTTGTGCGTGTATATTCCACTGTCAAACAGTAATTGGATTTTATGCTATAAAAGAAGCAGTAGGTGTCATCTCTCTAAAAATAAAACTGCAATCATCATTGCAATGTGAAGCCTGAGATTTAAGCCTGAGGAGGTGTCCGTGCTGGGGCCTGGGGCCACTCTGGGGCCAGGGTCCCAGGGGGTCAGAGGGATGGGAGTAAGGGCAGCCAAGAGGTCATCACTGGGGTCCTCAGCCCCCTGGAGCGCCCTGGCCTCGGAAGCTGGGATACCTCTGCCTGCTGCTTGGTGCCCCCCGCCCCCCATCAGCTGGAGGACCAAGGTGGGCAGAACACAGCAGGGGCCGGCCGCTTGCCCAGAGGACTACAGGGTCTGCTCTGCACGCCCCCTCTCCAACAAGAAATGAGACATGTGGTTTAGGCAAGGTCCTGAGGGGAGCAGGGGGTGGAGGGCTGTGGGCGCAGAGCCCTGCAGAGAGAGAGGACAGCCTAGTCTTTCCCCGTTCGGCCAGCTCATGGGGGAAGCCGTGCGGCTGCTTTGAGTGGCCCCTCTCACCCGCCCAGGAAGAGCGGACCTTCCGCTACGGCTGAGCCTCCGACGGCGTCTCAGCGAGGCAGCGGGATCCACCCCGGCCCGGGCTTGGCACCCCAGGTCCCCGCGCTGGCTGCAGCTGACCTCCGTGGGGCCCTGCACCGGGCCAGAGGGCCCTGCAGGCGGGGGGCGGAGGCACTGGAGTTCTGGAGTCCCGGCGCCCGCAGCCCCCGCAGGGGCGGGGCCAGCAGGCAGATGAGACGCGGCGAAGCCCCTCCGGCCAGCGGACGGCCCGCCCGGGTGGCGGAGGCGGGGCGGGCAGCGGGGGCCCCTCCCGGGAGCCCGGCGCGGCGCGGCCCGCGGCCCGGTCAGACGCCCGCCTTGTCGCTGCAGAAGGGCGTGACGTGGAACATGTAGCAGTGCGTGCACACGCGGACCGGCTTCACCTGCCCGAAGCGCGGCAGCGGCGCCGAGTGCGAGGAGCAGCGCGAGCAGAAGATCTAGGAGGCGGGAGCGCGCGGCCGAGTGAGCGCCCTCCGCAGCCCTGCGCCTCCTGGGGGGACGGCCAGCAAGGGCGGGAGCAGAGCCCTGCGCCCCCTGGCCGGCCGACCTGCACGTTCCTCCCACCCGGGGTTCTCCCGCTCCCCAACGCGGAGCTAGGACCTTCAGGAAAACCTGGGGCAGGTCTTGACCAAGAGGCCAGGCTGAGGAAGGGGGTCCTGGCTTTACACCAAGGCTGCGGCAGGCTCCAGTTCAGACCCTCCGCCCCCACCAGACCCCCAGGTCTGAAGGACCCAGGACTGGCCACCGCACCATCGCACTTAGTGGCTGCGTGCCCGAGGCCACGTTCATGCGTGCTAGGGCGCTCGGTCCTGTCAGACTCTTTGCTGACCCCATGGACCAGGCTCTTCTGTCCATGGGATTCTCCAGGCAAGAATACTGGAGTGGGTTGCCATGCCCTCCTCCAGGGGATCTTCCCGACCCCGGGATCGAACCCAGGTCTCCGTGCCTCCTGCATTGGCAGGCGGGTTCTTTACCGCCAGCACCACCTGGGAAGCCCAAGGCCACACCCTGTGCCAAGTCAGAGCAGGGCCCAGGGCTCATGGGTGTCTCTCTGCACAGGACTCCTAAGTCCTCGCCAGCCCCGGAGCATCGGTCCTGACCCCTGGACCTGGGCGCGGGGTGTGCAGACGCTCCCCGGGATGTCTGAGGTGGCAGCCCCAGCCGCCCACCCGCCTACCTTCCCGCAGCTGCGGCAGTGGTGCTTCCTGCGGATGACTGTGAACGGCGCTTTGCAGGCGGTGCAGAAGCCGCAGGCCTCGTCCGGGACCCACTCGGGCGGGTCTGTGACAATGACAGTGGGGGACAGGTCAGCCCGAGGCAGCGGTGCCGGGGGCGGCAGTGAGGGCCGGTGGGCTGGGGCGGGGGTCGGAGGCTGGTGGTATGCAGGAGCCTCCGGTCCTCGAGAGGCTCCTTACTGGCTAGGTATCAGGACTGCTGGCCAGGCGCCTGGATCGGACCCCTGTGGCAGCAGCCTGCAGGTCGCCCCAAGACTCAGGGCGAGGTGCACCCAGGCCACCCTCTCCCAAGCCTCTCCCGGCCGGCATCCAGTCTGGCAGGGTCCTCGGGCAAACACGGGGGCTGACAGATGAAAGAAATCAACCCCCTTTGTCAACCTCCCCATCAAGGCTCTGCTGGAGCCTCAGGCGCCCCCGCAGCCCCGCCCAACCCGGCTCCAGAGCAGGTCAAGGGAGCTGGGGGAGGGGATGCGAGGGAGGGCGTCTCCCGGAGACCAGGCTGGCCCCGCCCCGGGGATGGCCCCGCCCCGAGGCTGGCCCCGCCCCCTACAGGTGCAGCGCCGGCCCCCCACGACTGGTCTCACCCCCTTTCCCTTCTCTAGGCGCTCACTGGAGAGAGCCCCTGGGCGGCTGCTCTGGAATTCGGGGGGCGGGGACTGAAGGCGCTGGGAGGAGCCACCTTGTCCAGGGAGACACCCCAGACATGAGGTGCCCACCCTGCACCAGCCGTGAGCGCGGCGGCGCCGGCGAGGCCACTCGCCCAGGAGAGACCATGGTCTCCGGCCCCCGTCTCCGGCCCCTCCTCCCCAAGCTGCGCCCGAGGACTTGCCCTCCCCCGTCTGCTGCCTGCAGACCCCCGCCCCTCCCACCCTGCCCTCCGGGCCCCTGCTCTGGCTCCCGCCTACCGCCCCACCCCCACCCCAGTGAGGCCTCCTCTCACGCTGTCCACCCTTTCCCTCCCAGTGATGCGGCTCCTGGGGTCACGCCAGGCCACGAGGCCAGCTCCAACAGGTAAATCCTGACTCTCACTCGAGGAGGAGAGTGAGGATGCTGGGGACTCCCGGGCCCTGCCCTGAGAGCCACAAGTCCTGACGGCCTTGGTGGGGGGCCCCCACTGGAGGAGGGCTGCCCCCAGCCTGCAGGCCAGAGCAGAGGGGAGGCCCCGGCCCCTCACGCACCTTCCAAGTCTCCAGCTCGGGTCTTGGCGGCCAGCTCGGAGGATGACAGGGTCTCCTGGCACAGGGCACAGTCCTCCAGGGCCGCGCTCCGCAGGGTCTGGGTGACTGGAAGAAGATGTGGCCACTGGGCTGAACGGGCCACCGCTCGTGCCCGGGAGGTATGCCTGGGTATGGCCAGCGGAGGGCAGCCCCCAGCGCACAGTCCCGCCCACAGAGGGGGTCACCGGGGCCCTCACCCACTGCCCGGCAGGCAGGGTGCTGACCCGACCCCGGGAGCCTGTCCATCTGAGTGCCCCCACGTGGGCAGCTGGCCTCGGGCCCGTGCACTGTTTGTGTGTGGTCAGGCCCCCTGGACCGTGGCCCTGACGTGGGCAGTGGACCAGGCCTGGCCCGGGCCCTGGGGCCCACACTCCTTGCTTGCAGAGGCGCCCACGTCACTGCCCTTCCTGAGTAGCAGTGGTCCAGGCAGCCCCAGGCAGAATCCCCGGGTATGTGGGGGCGGTGCAGCCCAGCAGAATGGACCTCGGGAGGCAAAGCTGGGTGGGCACAAAAGACAGACTTCTCCCCAGGGCCTGGGCCGGCTGCCTGGTCGCTCTTGAGCAGAAGCCCCGGGGATGGGGGGCCGCTTGCCAAGAACCGGAGCCTCAACCCCGAAGAGAGGGAGCCAGCAGGGGTGGCGCCCCTCCCCCACGCTGGGACCCCACCCGGCCCTCACCTCAGCGTCCCCTGCCTGACCCCTGCTCCCTCCCCAGATGACTGTTCAGAGTGTGTGTGTGTGTGTGTGTGTGTGTGTGTGTGCGCGCGCACGCGCGCACGCTTCAGTGAGTGCACACTCGGGTATGAGGCAGGTCACAAAGGGCCACTTCCTCCTGGAGCAGTGGGACCCGTGTCCCCTCCAGGACTGTGGGCTGGCGTCTGGTTGCTCTGACAGACAGAATTCTGCAGAAGCGACTGTGGACCACTGGGTCCCGTCTGTCCAAGGAAGGGCACCGCGCCTCCTCAACCGTCCTCGCCGTTGGGCGGCCCAGCCAGCGTGCTACGCGATCGCTGCTGCTGCTCCTGGCAGTGGCCTCGGGGGGCCTGCGAGGTGTGCCCTCCACCCCACAGCGGACAGCCTGGCTTGGCTGGGGGCTTCCGCCGCGGGGTGTGGTCATACAAGAAGCTAGGTGGCCCGGGAGAGCAGGTTTCCGAGGCATCCCCGGGTGGGGGTGGCACGCCTCCGAGCCTGGCCGGCACTCACCCTTCTTCAGCTTTTCCTTGTCGTCCGTCTCTGGCTTGGTGGCCATGACCTGAAAGAGGGTCTTCAGGATGCTCCTCAGGTCGCTGGCGTAGTTGGTCTGCAGCTGGTCGGCCACACCTGCGGGGGACGCGGGGAGGGCAGGGGAGGCGCCTGCTGGCTGCTGAGCCGCTGCGGCTCAGGGCCAGGGACCAGCTCGTCCTTGGATGAGCCGGGGTGGGAAGCGGCCCCCTACTCCCCCCCCGCCCAAGGGTCCCTCTGGCAGAAGCCAAGTTCAGGAGGCAAGGGAAGGAGGGGACGGGCCCACGACCCCGCAGGGCCCCCCACCCCAGGCAGCAGTTAGTCCCATTCATGCTTTTGTGCTGGGGGTCTCAGCCACGGCCACCAAAGGGCTCTGGCTCCTCACTGAGGGACGACTCCACGCCCCCAAGTGTGCCTACCCCCGTGGCAGCTCCTTCCCCATCATGGCCACCTCGGCCAGCCCTTCTGGGGACCTGCCCAGACAGGGGGCCCTTGGGGCTGCCCCCACCCTCACGGGCCGAGGTTTCCTCATCCCTCAGTCAGGTGGGCTCAGCCCTCCTCAGTGAAAAGCTCTTCGAGGGCAGGTGGGGCTTCGTTCACAGCAAGGCCAGGGGGTGACTGCACCTGACCCCCACCCCCCAGGGCCCGGGGCCTGTCACCGCGCCGACGCTGTGGCCAGCGGTTCTGGAGGGTTCCTGCTGTGTCAGCAGCCCTGCTGGGCACCTGCTGGGCCTGCTGCTCCCCAGACCGCAAGACAGACCCGTGGATTTGCAGCGGGTTCTGCCAGATGTTCAAATGGAAGCTCAGAGCCACCCCTGAGCCTGGCCTGGGTGGGGGCCCTGCCTGGGGCCCTGGACAGTGCAGAGTCACACCCCGAGACCGGGACCCCGACTCTGCAGCGCCTGCCAATCCACAGGCTGCGCCCCCGCTGCTCCACCCCACGGCCTGGGGCCAGAGGATGGGCCAGGTGGGGGACAAGGCTGCAGGAGGGGCACTGGCTGAGCCTCCCCCGGAGAAGGGGGTGGCAGGCAGGCAGGCCGGCGGCGGGGAGCGAGACCCCACCGCACAGCCACGCTTCCAAACCACATGCCTGCACCAGCTCACAATGCACAAACTGAGGGAGACAGCGAAAAAGACGCCGCGCTCATGCCCCTCTGAATCTGAGGAGATGAAGCAGTCATCTGCCCCCTCACTCAGGGGACAGAAGGAAACAGGATCAGTCAGGACATCAGATTGAACAGGACCTCGCGGGTGGGTGGCCAGGGCCCTGGGGCCCGGCCTGGGCTCCCACCCCCACACCAAGGAGGACCTGCGGACACACGACGCCCACCTCTTGGCTGGGCTCCTCTCGGAGCTCGGGGCAAGGAAGTGACGTGGTGAGGGACCCCGGGCAGGGCCCGCACCCGAACCTTCCTGGGGAGACTCCTGCAGCGTGCCAGCCACTGCCTGCAGCCTGCCCACCCCCCGTGTACCCCCGAGCCCATGCCCAGCCTGGGGCCCAACCCTGTGTACCCCCAAGCTCGTGCCCACCCCGGGGCCCGACGGGGCACCTGAGATGCAGACAAACAGGCGGTGGACCAGGTCGTGGCTGCCGTGGAACCGGGAGCGCATCTTCTCTCTGACAGCCATGGGCGCCGACTCGGGGCTGCTCGTGTCTGGGGAGCAGGGATCAGCCGTAGAGCCGCTGCACAGAGAAGGGAACACAGGGGCTTGGCTGCAGGAAGCAAGGGGGGACAAGACTTCTGCCTGGAGGGCCCCCCACCCCGCACCTGGGTGAGCCCCAGGTCCAACACCGGTGGCTGAGTTCGTCCTATGGAAGCGTCCTCACCCCACTCACACCCTCTGCAGGGGCTGGCGGGCCCCAAAACATTTGTCCACGCCCGAACCTGGAACCCCGCGGGACCTTAGTTGGAAAAAGGTCTTTGCAGTCGAGGTAAGGGTTCTCATTTCTGCGGCTGTGCTGGGCCTTGGGTGCGGGCGGGCTTTTCTCCAGCTGTGCTGAGGGCCGCGCTCTAGTGGCCGTGGGCGGGCGTCCTTTGTGCAACGTGAGCTCTGGGACCTCCGGCTTCAGCAGTCGTGGCTCCCAGGCTCCGGAGCACAGACTCAGGAGTCATGGGTCACGGGCTCACTTGTTCCTCGGCGTGGGGGCCCTTCCCAGATCAGGGATCCAATCAGTGTCCCTTGTACTGCCAGGCGGATTCTTAACCGCCGGCCCACGAGGGAAGCCCCAAGCCAAGGACCTGGAGAGGACGTCCTGGCTTCTCTGGTGGCCCTAACCCGAGGCGAGGAGTCTTAGTAGGAGGGGGCGGGGAGGACCAATGACCACAACACGAGATCGTGGAGACGAGGTCACAAGCCAGGGGACTCCGAGAGCCACCGGAGGCTGGAAGATGCCGGAAGGACCCCCTCCCAGAGCCTCCAGAGGGAGCGTAGCCCCTCCAGGTTCAGATCTCGGGTCTCCAACTTAGACAAGCCCTCCGGCCCCCGTGCACGTCCCAGCCCCAGCCCAGGGGCCCTGCCGCAGGCGCTGTTAGCTCTGTTGTTCAGGGGTCACCCCGAGGCCCCAAGTAGCGGCCGCAGCTGAGGCTGGACTGTCCGGGTGTCCATTCGCCCGGCTGCAGGGGGTGCATGAGCTGGCCTTCCAGTCCTTAAAATAATGTCCCTCTCACCTTCACCCCTGTCAGTTTTTCCTGCTTTCTGGGAAATTTCCTCCTTTCCCCCCGACCCCAGTTTTCCCCTTGACATTTTTGCTACTAAGTTTTTATTGGGTTGGCCAAAAAGTTTGATCGGGTCCACTACTACCGAATTCATTTCCTGCTCTCTGGTTTCATGGATGCGAAATCTTTGATCTATCCAAAAATATTCACTATAATTTTTTAACAATTGCCTTCGGGGGCCTGCAGTATCTCCGCTTTCGCTTTTCTGCGGGGAACTTGGGGTTTCTCAGGCTGGAGGCCGGCTTCAAATGCACGGGATCCCAATGTCAGAGAGAGGCCCTGGTGGGTGAGGCAGGGGGCCCCTGCGTGGCTGCTGGGAGTGAACCGGCCAGTGACCATGGGGAGAGGCCCCGAAGCCATACCGTGGAGCTGACAACCCCCAGCCCGAGGTCAGCCAGGGCCTGAGAGTCCACCCTGGGCAACTGCCCACATGGCAGCATCTGCGGGGCGGCTCTGGAAGTTCCAGCAAAATCCAGCAGCCACGGAGGATGGCCCACTGCGACTGCGTCAGGCCACGGCCTGCCTGAGCGATGGGAGAGCGGCCGTGGCCCCTCGTGGACGTGGGCGTCCCCCCCTACAAACGGCAGAGATGGGTGCACAGCCAAATGGTGTCTTACTAAGGGGCACCTCTCTTGGCATCCAACCACCAGGAAGCTCGGAGACAGGATGCGCCTGGGAGTTCAGTGCAGGGGGCCAGGGGAAGGGGCCCAGACTGGCTTCTCGGGGTCTCCTCCCCAGACAAATAGGGGTGCGTTTGACTGGCACACTCGGGCAACGGGAACATCCGTCTCTGAGTGCGTCATGCTTCTCCAGAGCATGGAGGAGTGACGGGAGGTGCCGGAGAGGCTGGCGCCCTGCTCTGCTAAGACCCTCGTGATGACCGAGAGCCCTCCCTGCCCAGACTGCCTGCCTCGTCCCCGAGACGAAGCCCCTGGCTTTCCACTTGAGGGTGTGAGCCTGGCTGTGCCCTCCCTGGGAGCTGAGTAAGGAAATGGGGTGAGCGTCACTGTCCAGGGTCCACGTCCGCCAACACCCCCCGGCTCAGCTTGCAGCCTCACCCAGATCTGAAAGCAGGAACCCAAACAGATGCTTACACACGAACATGCACAGCAGCACTATTCGCGAGAGCCAAAAGGTGTAAAACCTGAGCGCCCATCAACAGATGCTGGGCAAACAAAATGCGGCCCAGCCACACGGGGGACATTATTCAGCTTTAAAAAGTAATAAAATTCTGATGAACCTTTAGGACATTATGCTAAGTGAAATAAGCCAGTCACAAAAGGACACTTACACGAGGTCCCTACAGGAGTCAAGTCCACAGAGACAGAACGGTGGGTGCCAGGGGGCAGGGCAGGACAGGTTCAGTGGGGACAGAGTTCCAGTTTGGGATGATGAAAGACTTCTGGAAAAAGTGGTGATGGTCATACAAGATTGTGAGCGTGCATATTGTCACTGAATTGTACACTTAAATACTGTCAAAATAGTAAATTTTGTGTTATATGTATTTTGCCAAAATTAAAAAGTAGAGGAAAAGAGATTTAGGACAGGGGAAAGCAAAGGAAAAGGAACTGAAGTCTAAATGGCCAATAGCATTGCTGGATTTGGCATCAACACAACAGGTTAAGAATTACATCAAATTGTACACTTTTATAGTATATATTTTTAATACTTAAAAAATGAAGCATAGTTTATTTACAATGTTGTGTTAGTTTCAGATGTACAGCAAGAGTTATGAACTCATTTCATATGCTAGCAAGGTAATGCTCAAAATCCTTCAAGCCAGGCTTCAGCAGTACATGAACCAAGAACTTCCAGATGTTCAAGCCGGATTTAGAAAAGGCAAAGGAACCAGAGATCAAATTGTCAACATCTGTTGGATCATAGAAAAGGGAAGAGAATTCCAGAAAAACATCTACTTCTGCTTCATTGACTACACTAAAGCCTTTGACTATGCAGATCAAAATTGTGGAAAATTCTTCAAGAGATGGGAATACCAGACCACCTTACCTGTCTTCTGTGAAACCTGTATGCAGCTCAAGAAGCAACAGTTGGAACTGGACATGGAACAACAGACTGGTTCCAAATTGGGAAAGGAGTACGTCAAGGCTGTATATTGTCACCCTGCTTATCTAACTTATATGCAAAATACATCACGCGAAATGCTGGGCTGGAAGAAGCACAAGCTGGAATTAAGGTTGCCGGGAGAAATATCAATAACCTCAGATATGCAGATGACACCACCCTTATGGCAGAAAGCAAAGAAAAATGAAAGAGCCTCTTGATGAAAGTGAAAGAGGAGAGTGAAAAATTGGCTTAAAACTCAACATTCAGAAAACGAAGATCATGGCATCCAGTCCCATCACTTCATGGCAAATAGATGGGGAACCAATGGAAACAGTGACGGACTTTATTTTCTTGGGCTCCAGAATCACTGCAGATGGTGACTGCTGCCATGAAATTAAAAGACGCTTGTTTCTTGAAAGAAAAGCTATGTCAAATCTAGACAACATATTAAAAGCAGAGATATTACTTTACCGACAAAGGTCCATCTAGTCAAAGCTATGGTTTTCCCAGTAGTCATGTATGGATGTAAGAGTTGGATTATAGAGAAAGCTGAGCACCGAAGAATTAATGCTTTTGAACTGTGATATTGGAGAAGCCTTAAGAGTTCCTTGGACTGCAAGGAGATCCAACCAGTCAATCCTGAAGGAAATCAGCCCTGAATATTCATTGAAAGGACTGATGCTGAAGCTGAAGCTCCAAGACTTTGGCCACTTGATGGGAAGAACTGACTCCCTAGAAAAGACCCTGATGGCGGGAAAGATTGAAGGCAGTAGGAGAAGGGGACGACAGAGGATGAGATGGTTGGATGGCATCACCGACTTGATGGACACGAGTTTGAGCAAGCTCCAGGCATTGGTGATGGACAGGGAAACCTGGTGTCCTGTAGTCCATGGAGCTGCAAAGAGTCGGACACAACTGAGTGACTGAACTGACTGTAACTCTTGTATTTTTTTTTCTTACATTTATTCCAAATATTTAAATCTTCTTGAAGCAAATGCAAGTAAGATTTTTTTTTATTTGCTACCATATCTTAATATAATTGGGTCTTTAACAGTAACAGCTTTATTAATATATACTATATTTATTTATATATATATAGGGCTTCCCAGGTGGCTCAGACGGTAAATAATCCGCCTGCAGTGCAGGAGACGGGGTTCGATCCCTGGGTTGGGAAGATCCCCTGGAGGATGGCATGGCAATCCATTCTAATACTCTTACTGGGATAATCCCATGGACAGAGGAGCCTGGCGGGCTACAGTTCATGGAGTCACAAAGAGTCGGACACGACTGACTGACTGAGTACACATGGGCACACACACACACGCACACACACACGCACACACACACACACACATGCACACACGCATGCACACTCACACGCGCACAGGCACACACGCACACAGGCACACACGCACGCGCACTCACGCACACGTGCACACACGTACATGCACACACGTGCACACACGTGCACACACATGCACACATGCACACACACACACTATACAGATATCATATATCAGCACCATTCAGGTCACCCTTTGTTGCTCAGTCCCTAAATCATGTCTGACTTTTGTGACCCCATGGATGGCAGCACGCCTGGCTTCCCTGACCTTCACTGTCTTCCAAAGTTCACTCAAACCCATGTCCATTGAGTCGGTGATACTGTCCAACCATCTCATCCTCTGTCGTCCCCTTCTCCTCCTACCCTCAATCTCTCCCAGCATCAGGGTCTTTTCCAATAGTTGTCTCTTCACATAAGGTGGCCAAAGTATTAGAGCTTCAGTATCAGTCCTTCCAATGAATATTCAGGACTGATTTCCTTTAGGATTGACTGGTTTATCTCCTTGCAGTCCAAGGGACTCTCAAGAGTCTTCTCCAACACCACAGCTCAAAAGAAACAATTCTGTGGTGCCCAGCTTTCTTTATAGTCCAACTCTCACATCCATACGTGACTACTAGAAAGACCATAGCTTTGACTACATGGATATTTGCTGGCAAAGTGATTTATCTGCCTTTTAATAAGCTGTCTAGGTTTGTCATAGCTTTTCTTTCAAGAAACAAGCATCTTAATTTCATGGCAGCACTCACCATCTACAGTGATTTTTGAGCCCAAGAAAATAGCCTGCCACTGTTTCCATTGGTTCCCCATCTATTTGCCATGAAGTGATAGGACCAGACACCATGATCTTAGTTTTTAGAATGTTGAGTTTTAAGCCAGCTTTTTCACTCTCCTCTTTCACCTTCTTCAAGGGGCTCTTCAGTTCCTCTTCGCTTTCTGACACAAGGGTGGTGTCACCTGCATATCTGAGGTTATTGATGCATTTTTCCATAAGAGTTATGGACAACAATGAAACATCATTGAAATAAATTAGACCTAAATAAATGGAAACACAGCTTATGTTCATGGTTGAGGACTTAATATCATTAACATGGCAATACTCCCAATACTGGTCTATATGTTCAATGGAATCCATATCAAAATATAAAAAAAATTTCCTTTTCCATGCAGAAATTGACAAGCTGATCGCAAAATTCATACAGAAATGCAGTGACTCAGAACAGCTGAAACAATCTTGAAAAAGAAAAAAAGCAAAGTGGGAGGACTCACATGACGTGTAATTTAACAACAGGGAACAAGGCCGGCACTGGCATGGGAACCATGAGAACAGAGTAAAACTGCAAGGCCAGAAATGAACCCAGGAGTTTGCGGCCGACTGATCTTCCCAAAGGCTGTCAAGGTCACCCAGTAAGGAAAGAATGGCCTTTTCAAAAGATGGTTCTGAGATGGAGAAAAGACTGTCTCTACGCTAAGTGGTGCTGGGGAAAATGGAAGCTACATATAAAGAAGTGAAATTATTAATAGAACATTTTTTTCACACAATACACAAAAATAAACTCAAAATCGATTAAAGACCCAATTGTAAGACTGGAAACTAAAAAACTTCTAGAAGAAAACATCAGCAGAACACTTCTTGACATAAGCTGTAGCAATAGTTTTTGGATCCGTTGATGGTTAGATAGCATCACTGACTCAATGGACATGAATTTGAGTGAACTCCAGGAGACGGTAGAAGACAGAGAATCCTGGCATGCTGCAGTCCAGGGGGTTGCAAAGAGTCAGACATGCCTGAATGACCACCAAAACCCAAGGCAAGGGAGAGAAAAGCAAAAATAAACAGGACCAACTTAACCTAAAAGCTTTTGCACAGCAAATGAAACCACTAACAAGATGAAAAGATAACCAACTGAATGGGCGAAAATATTTGCAAATGATACAGCTGATAAGGTGTTAGTATCCAAAATATATAAACAGCTCATACAATGCAATGTAAAAAAATAAACAACTGGATTAGAAAATGGATCAGAAATTGCTGTCGTTTAGTTGTTAAATTGTGTCTGACTATTTTGCAACCCCATGGACTATAGCCTGCCAGGCTCCTCTGTCCATGGGATTTCCTGGGCAAGAGGGGGATCTTCCTGACCCAGGGATCAAACCCAGGTCTCCTGCACTAGCAGGTGGATTCTTTAGCACTGAGCCAACAAGGAAACCCCAGGAAATGGACTGAAGATTTTAACAGATGTTTTCCTGAAAACATACAGATGAAAAGCACACGGAAAGATGCTCGATGTTGCTAATCATCAGAGAAATGAAAATCAAAACCAAAGATACCACCTCCCACCTGTCAGAATGGCCATCATGAGAAAGACCCCAAATAACAAGTGTTGCCAAGGATGGGAAGAAAAGCGAGCCCTCCTAGACTGCTGATGGGAGTGTAACTTGGTACAACCACTGTGGAAAGCGGCATGGAGGTTCCTCGCAACATGGAAACCAGAACAACCATAGGCTCCATCAGTTCTACCCCTGGGTATACACCTGAAGAATCTGGAAACACTTATCAGAAAAGAATCACGCAGTCCAGTGTTCGCAGCAGCATCACTTAGAACAGCCAAGATGCGGAAGCAACGGAGGTGCGCACCAACAGCTGAATGGACAAAGAAGATGCAAAGCAGATAGAAAGCGAAATGCCACTCAGCCACGAAAACAGAATGAAATCGTGTCAGTTCCAGCGGCACGGATGACCGGGCAGGCGTTACGCCACGAGAATGCGTGAATATGCAGCGACGGTGCAGGACCCAAAGAACTCCACACACACATGGACAGCACAGAACAGGAGCAGAGTCCTGGGTGCAGAGAGCGAGCCAGCGGCCACCAGCGGGGGGAGGGAGATGGGAAGGGGTGAGACGGGGGTGAGACGGGGGTGAGATGGGGCAGCGGGTCAAGAGGCACAGACTGCTAAACGGAAGATAAACGAGCCGCAAGGGTGTATCGCACAGCACAGGGGACACGGCCAGCATCTCATAACAAGTCTAAATGGAGGACCACCTATACAGATGCTGTAAGGCTATGTCATACGCCTGAAGCCAATAGAATATTGTCAATCACCTATACAAATGCTGAAATGCTATGTTATATGCCTGAAGCCAATAGAATATTGTCAATCACCTATACAGATGCTGAAAGGCTATGTCATACGCCTGAAGCCAATAGAATATTGTCAATCACCTATACAAATGCTGAAAGGCTATGTTATACGCCTGAAGCCAATAGAATATTGTCAATCAACTGTACCTCAATAGAAAATTTTAGTGGTGCTGGAAAAACTGCATTTCCACATGCAAAATAATGAAGTTTTACGTTACACCACATACAAAAATTGGCTCAAATAGATCAAAGACTATATGTAAGAGCTAAAACTTTTACAGCAAAACATGAATCTTTGTGGTCTTGGATTAGGCAATAATTTCTTAGGTGTGACATGAAAACCATAGCAACGGAAGACAAATATGAACAGTTCCTTGTGAGGTGTGGCCCGGCAATCCCACTCTGAGTATCAACCCGGGAGAACTGAAACATAGATTCACCCCAAAATTAAAATTAAAAGTTTCTGTGCTTCAAAAGATATCATCAAGATAGTGGAAAACTCTACAGAATGGCAAGAACACTTTTTCAAAGCATGTGTCTGTCAAGAGTGCATAAGTTCCTGGAATATAGAAAGGACTCTTACAACTCAACAGAAGAAGAAGATAAATCACCCAACTAAAGAATGGGCAATGTATCTGAAAAGACATGTTTCCAAAGAAAACTATATAAATGGCCAGTAAACATATGAAAAGATGCTCAATGTCATTAGTCATTTGGGAAATGCAAATTAAAACAATAATGTGCCATTTCATACCCATCGTGATGACTATAATAATTTTAAAAGAAAACAGAAAAAAGTGTGGGTGAAGATCTGGAGAAATTGGAGCCCTCGTGCATTCCTGGAGACAACCTAAAATGTTGCAGGCACTCTGGAAAACAGGTCAGCAGTTCCCCGGGCTGAATGACCCAACAATTCCACTTCAAGGTGGCTACCCAGGAGAACTGAAGCATAGATTCACACAAGCATTTATACACGGATGTTCACACATACTAGCCTAACAATGGAAGCAACTCAAATGTCGGCCAGCTGATAAACAGATCAACAAAACGTAGTCCAGCCGTGCAAAGGAATTAATGTTTGGCCACAGAAAGGAATGAAGGGCCGTCAGGTGCTACGACGTAGACGAACCTGGAAAACACTGAGCTGTGACCGAAGCCGGTTACAAAGGCCACTTGTTGTATGATTTCATTTCTTTGAAAAGTCTAGAAAAGTCTCGGCAAAGCCATGGAGACATAAAGTAGGTTAATGGTTGCCACCGACTGAAGAGGTCTTACTGGGGGAGTATGTGGGGTTTCCTTATGGGGTGATGAAAACGTTCTGAGACTGGACAGTGGTGGCGTTTGCCAACTCTGCGAATGCGCTAAAAACCACTGAATTGTGCACTTTAAAAAGAATAAAAAGATGTTTTCCTTGTAATCATTTAGCAAAGGCATGTTCAAGAAATAGCTCAAGCTAGAGGCCCATCAACAGTGGGTTGATTCAGTAAATTAGGTCAGAGGTGTCCAGGAAGGATAGTTAATGATGCTGGAAATGCTGAAACAGTCAATAAAAAGATAGCATTTTAAAAATTAGAGCCATCACGCGCACATAAATGAGGTATTGCAAAATATAGTCAACCCAAAGCATTACTATTACCTTTATCTGAGCAGCACGACTATGAATAAGTTGGTATTTTCCCAAAGTGCTTCTAAGATCAAGCACTACTTCTGGGAGCAGAAGACGCGCTTAGGCTGAGGGGAGGACGCGCCTGCAGCAGGTGCCGCCGCAGCCCTCCTGAGGCCCAGAGGTTGTGTCTTAGTGGAGGGACAGCACCCTCTGGGGCCCCAGAGAAGCCTTTCTGAGCCAGGTGCCGCAGCAGTAGGTCAGTACGCAGCTCACCTGCAAGGAGCCCGGGGCGGGGCCCTGAGCATGGGCGGAGCTCTGAGAGCCGTGAAGCCCGGGCTCATCTTATGTCTTGAGAGAGCAGTGAAGTCTGGGACTCCCCCGGGGGTCCACGGCTAAGACTCCACGCTCCCAGTGTAGAGGGCCCCGGTTCAATCCCTGCTCAGGGAACTGGAGGCCACATGCTGCAAGGAAGACCCCACCCAGACTCCAAATAAACAAAACAGGGAGGCCAGTGAACTCGCCCAGAAGACTGAAGCCAAGGCTGGCCCGTGGGTGGTGGCTGGGGCAGGTCGCAACTGCAGCCTCCAACCCACGCCCCCTCCAGCTGCTCTGCAGAGTAGGGCGTGTGTGCGTGTGAGTGAGTGCGTGAGTGAGTGTGTGTGTGTGAATGGAAAGAGAGCCGAAGGCTCCATAAAAAGATTGGTCTGAGGCAGAAAAATCAATAAAGTGCTGCCCACAGGGAACCCAGTGAGGCTTGGAAGGGCCACAGAGAGCAAGCGAACAGAACAGTGGAGGCTGGGCCCGGGACCACACCTGGGGGCTGAGCCTGGGGCCTGGCTGGGGCAGCCTGCTCCCCAGGGGCCAGCGGATGGGCATTATTTGGGGACCAGGAACACCAGGAACACGGCCCAGGGTGGTCACTCTTTTGGAAGGGCACGGGTCCTCTGTAGGCAGCTGCTGGACAGACAGGCTGGGGACGGAAGAGGGTCCCAGGGAAGAATCAGGCCCTGTGTGTGGGCCCCAAGAGCCCAGTCTAGAGCCAAACGCATTAAAGGCAGAGCTGAGAGGCCAGCGGGCGCCCAGCAGTTCGCATCTGCGATGGGGGCAGGAAGGGTGCAGGCGGGACGTGGCCAGAGCCCCCGAGGCAGAGGAATGGCAGCTGGGAGCGGCGAGGGTGAAGGCGCGGGGCGCCGGCCAGCCAAGGGCTCCCCGCCCCCCGCCCCGGGGAGGCTGCACTCCCATCGCCGCGGCCTGCACAGTCACTCAGCGTCAGGTCCTCCCGCTCGCCAGGATGTAGGAACCCTGGCGCCTTGCGTACTGATGCTCTACCGATGCCCAGCTGGCTTCCAGCCGTTTCCCGCCGCTGTCTTTTACAGAGGGCAGCACAGATCCCCGGTCACAGCTCCCCTGAGGTTTGAATCACTAGGAAGCATCGTTTTTCTGGTAGCAAGATATTGTGCAATTCCAGACAGTCACATGAACCCTGAGCGCCTTGTCCAGCCTGTGTCTCTAAGCACAGTCAAAGGCATTGCAGCAAACCTCCCGAAGCGCGCCCTGGGCAGGGACACACGGCAAGTGTCCGATTCCACTGTCAGAGGGGAAAAAAACAAAGAGCCTTTGACAGAAACAGAACGCTGTCATCCTGACGTTCTAAGGGTCTACCGAATACGAGAAAACACACCTGGAAGAACCAATAGCAACGCGAGCTGCTCCAGCCGTGACACCACACGGCCGAACCTGCGAGCCTCTGGACGCGTCCAAAGAAGCGAGCAGGCCGGACATGTGACTCAGAGACAGGGCGCCTGCGGGGGTCTCTCTCCCCCTGGCCTGGGCCCTGCGTCCTCTGGGGTGACGGAGGAGCCACCCAGCCTGGGGGCCCCGATCCAGGAGGGGGCGGGGGCCGCTCAGAACTGCGGTGACGACCCCCCAGGAAAGCGCAGGTGCCGGAGACCAAGCCTGTTTCCTCCAGTTCTGAGCACAGACCACGGGGCACAGGATGACTCGAGGGCTCACCGTCCAGGATGGTGAGCTTTTCCACCCAAATAAGCCCTAACTTTCACCTCCTCTGAGGACCGGCCGCGACCCCAGTGACGTATCCCAGCCCTGACGGCACCCAGACCTGGTTCCGCATAGGGTCTCAAACCCATTTCTAGAACGTTGCGCCAGAGCTCGGGTTCTCAGAAGTGGTCATTTATTTGTGCATTCTCTGTGTATTCCTTTGAAAATAAATCCTGTTCATCTTTCACTTTCAGTTTTTTCATCTTTCAGTTTTCCACGAAAAGATTTAAAAAGTGAAATCCCAGGTGTGTCGCACGTTAAGGAGAGGCCATCGTCGTGGGAAAGCACTGGAAGTCGTCCGGCTGGACTGCCCACTGACCGAGCAGAGCCGTCGTCCCCTTCCTGCGGCCAGCAGCGGCCCCTGGGCACCTGTCTGTCCGTCCAGGGGCGGGGAGGGGAGTCAGGGGCCCACACCACCGGAGCCCCCAGCCCCCCGGGAGGCTGGTCAGCCCCTTCGGCCCTGGGCAGGGGCCAGGATGGCCGCACGCACACAGAGAGCGGCGGGCAGGACCCAGCGGGGTGGCTGATGGACACAGTGGGTGTGGGCCCCAGGGTCACACGACGGCACATTCTCGTGACCCCAGAGTCAGCAGAGGCCTCCGAGTGCCACACCTGAGCGCACCGCGGGCCTGCTCACACGCCATCTCTCGCTGGATGGTTTCGGGCCTCACACGATGGCACGTGCTCGTGACCCCCGGGACGGCAGAGGCCTCCGAGTACCACACTCGAGCGCACTGCGGGCCTGCTCACATGCCGTCTCTCGCTGGATGGTTTCGGGCCTCATCGCTTTCTTCTTTAAAATGGAGATGACTGCTAATCCCTGGCAAGGACCAGGGATAGCGCCCCGCAGGGGACTGTGCCTGGCCTATGATAGACCAACGGCAAACTGCAATCCTCCCACTGGAGCCCCACGGGACTGGAGACTAAGCCAGTGCTCCGCCAAACACAAGCACAGACCCACGCGCTGGGGTCCCAGGGCCCTCCGCCCCCCACGGCCTCCCCTCCCGGGCCCTCGTGGCTGCCACCCCCATTCACAAGGCCAGCAGGCCCTCCCAGGGGCCCCAGATGGCATCACTGGTGAATTCTACCTAATATTCAAGGCAGAAATAATACCACTTCCACACAAAATCTTGTGGAGAATTCAATGAACTCAGCATCACTCTGATACCCAAATCTTAAAAGAGCATCACAAGAAAAGAAAAGTGCTGCCGAGCACCCCTCACGATCAGTGCAAAGTCCTAAACGAAACTTCAGCAGATTGAAGCCAACAATACAAGCAATTGTCACCCTCTTATTTAACTTCTATGCAGAGTGCATCATAAGAAACGCTGGGCTGGAAGAAGCACAAGTTGGAATCAAGACTGCCAGGAGAAATATCAATACCCTCAGATATGCAGATGACACCACCCTATGGCAGAAAGTGAAGAGGAACTCAAAAGCCTCTTGATGAAAGTGAAAGAAGAGAGTGAAAAAGTTGGCTTAAAGCTCAACATTCAGAAAACTAAGATTGTGGCATCCGGTCCCATCACTTTATGGCAAATAGATGGGGAAACAGTGGAAACAGTGGCTGACTTTATTTTGGGGGGCTCCAAAATCATTGCAGATGGTGATTGCAGCCATGAAATTAAAAGACGCTTACCCCTTGGAAGGAAAGTTATGACCAATCTAGACAGCATATTAGAAAGCAGAGACATTACTTTGTCAACAAAGGTCCATCTAGTCCAGGCTATGGTTTTTCCAGTGGTCATGTATGGATGTGAGAGTTGGACCATAAAGAAGTCTGAGCATCGAAGAACTGATGCTTTTGAACTGTGGTATTGGAGAAGACTCTTGAGAGTGCCTTGGACTGCAAGGAGATCCAACCAGTCCATCCTAAAGGAAATCAGTCCTGAATATTCACTGGAAGGACTGATGCTGAAGCTGAAGCTCCAAGACTTTGGCCACCAGATGAGCTGACTCATTGGAAAAGTCCCTGATGCTGGGAAAAATTGAAGGCAGGAGAAGGGGACGACAGAGGATGAGATGGTTGGATGGCATCACCGACTCAATGGACATGAGTTTGAGTAGATTCTAGGAGTTGGTGAAGGGCAGGGAAGCCTGATGTGCTGCAGTCCATGGGGTTGCAAAGAGTCGGACACGCCTGAGCGACTAAACTGAACTGAACAGAAAGAACTCTCAAAACTCAGTAAGGACACAACAAATTAAGAGGCACAGCAAAAGAACACACGCTGATGCTCACCGTAGAACACGAGAGAGCGCAGGCCGGGGCTGGCGAGCTCACGGAAAGACGCAGCACCACGCGTCCTCGAGGAAACGCACACCACCACCGCCACTGCCACGAGACGGCCCCCGCAGCCCGGGGCACGAGACGGCCCCCGCAGCCCGGGGCAGTGCTGGGCCACGGGCCTGGCCACGCCGAGCAGTGGGCGCTCGTGCGCCGCAGTCAATCGAATGACGGTTGCATCTCAGTAAAGCTGCTGGAAACCACGTCAAGCACCAGGCCGTGTCCCCACTGCACTTCCATGGAGGTGCCTCTGACGCTGAGGCTTCCTCTTGGAAAAGACCTGTCCCCCAACCTGCCCTACAAAGCCCCCTGGGGGCCCCCACCCCCTCCCTCCCGTCTGCCCTCCTTCGCCCCTCTGCTCTGCCTGGGGCCCCTCCATCAGGGTCTGGGGCGCCAGGAGGCGGCCAGCTGGCGGGAGGAGCCTTGCATGAACCCAGGGGTCTCCCAGGCCAGCGCTGGCAGGAGCCGTCCTGGTGGCCTGGATTCAGCCCTGGCCCCCCACGGTGGCCACGGCCCAGGCCAGGTCTGCCTCCGGGCCCAGAGCCATTGGCTGCGATTTAGTTAGAAAGCCAGACACTGGGGAGGCCCCGTCTAGGAGAAGGACAGGCCCCTCCCGGGGACCCCTGCATCCAGCGCTGCCCCTCGGGCCCCCTGCCCACTCAGCCTGGCTCCGCGCGCTCACCCCAGGTGGGCCAGCAAGGCCCCGTCACTTGGGAACCAGTGGTTTTTAAACGTTTCTTGTTGGAGCATCGCCGGGTCACTGCCTCGTGCTGGCTTCCGCTGCACAGCAAAGGGGGTCAGTCACGTGCACACGTATGTCCACTCACCCTCAGGCGCTTCCCACTCAGGACGGGTCACCGCAGCGCATGAGCTGGAGCCCCCGAGCTGCACAGCTGCCAGTAGTTACCCACCTGCTGCATGTGCGGCAGCCCCAGTCTCCCAGCGCCCCCCGGCTCCCCTCCTCGGGGTCCCTGCATTTGCGAACAGTTCATTCGATGACCATCACAAGGCCTAATCTGGTTTTCAATTCATTAATTCCAGGTTCTCCTCTGTTTTTAAACTGCTCGATCGTTCTTGTTTCTGCTTCCAGAGGCAGGACGTGGGTGGGAGACTCCGGGGCTCCGTGTGGCGGCGGGGACAGCTACCGTGGGTTCCAGTCTTGGGCCTGCCACCCAGCCCCAGAGCGGCTCTGTGACCCGGCGGCAGTGATGTGCAGGCCCGGGAGGGAGGGAACCGGGCAGTGGGCAGGCAGGGGGCACCTAGAGTCACACAGCCTCCAGGACTGGTTGGAGTTAGACCCGGGCCCACCCTGTCACCACACCTCAGAGGTGGTCCCCCCTCCACAAAGGGGTGGGCAGGGCCAGGCCGTGCCCCCGAGCCCCGGCTCATGGAGCAGTCAGGCAGGCCAGGCTGGGCCCTGTGTCCACCGTGCCAAGCCTGGGCTACCCGCCCTGTACCCTGGGTGCAGGACATGCCCCCCACAGCCCCAACGGCCAGCACCGGAAGCTGGAGAAGGAAGCGCATCCTTCCAGGCCGCAGGGGCCAGTGGACAGCGGTGGCCCTGATGTGAGGCTATGACTCCCTCTGCCGGAGGCAAAGGGGCTTCAGCGATGCGTGGACCCAGCAGGTCAAAAGGGCAGCCGTGGGCCTCGGGGAGGGCTCCCAGGGACAGGCACACAGCAGTCCCCTCTGTGTGGGGAAGCGGCCAGTGGCTCCGGGGTACTCAGCGTACGGCCTCCTCTCTGCAGTCACCACTGCTCAGGGGTGGACCCAGGGCACCCCCAGGCCCCTGCGGTCCCCACCCGGACCCAGGCCGCAGGAAAGAGGAAGACGGCACCCACTGTGGGGGTGCAGAGCCGTCTGCTCGGGAGAAACGCTGGGGCGACATGTCGGTCACCCTGTCCTGCTGTCACCACGCTCGGGGGTGAGAGGAAGTGGAGGCGAGGCCAGGGAGCAGCGAGGCTGGGCGGGCACGGGGAGGGCGGTCAGGACGGCTGGCAGCCAGGGACCTGGCCCGAGGAGCCCAGCGGGGGGAAGACACAGGACGGCAGAGAGCGACGCAGACACGCAACCAGGCCGCTGAGACGGGGAGGGACGAGGGATGGGTCCCTTATGGCACCTCCTCACGGCGCCACACGCACTGGGGACTGCTATTAGCCGTTTGTAGATGGCGAAACTGAGGCTCAGGGAGGCGGGTGACCAGCAGCCCACGGGCACCTCCCTCCCTGGACCACCGTCCGCAAGGAAGCACCAAGGGCCGACAGGGCCCCGGGGGAGGCGACCCCAGGGCCCACCCTCGGCCACCCGCGCACACAGCGAGGGAGGAGCACGTGGCCAGAGGCCTGCCTGCCGGAGTCCCGTCGCTCCACCTCAAAGGGCCGCCAGGGACGCCCCAAGCAGGGAGGACGGACACCAACAGCCACGGGCCTGAGCGACGCAGGGCAGACCCGGGCTTCCGGGGGCGCCACGGCCCTTGGCCCACACCCAGCAGGCCTGTCTGTGCATTACGACGGCGGCAGCCCCGACCACCCCACCCTCTCCGGGGGGGGCAGATGGCCCCAGAAGACACACCAGCCTGGGCCTCTCACCACTCAGAGGAGAGCAGAGGCAAACCCAGAGAGCCGGGAGGCGTGGGGGGAATGTTCCCCAGCCTTGGGGTGGAGAGGAATGGAGAGGTGGAGGACATGAAGCTCTAGAGTGCTCATAAGTTTAACTAAAGGATCTAGAAATCAAGACATCAACAGGGCCTCCCTGATGTCTCAGTGGTAAAGAGCCCACCTGCCAATGCAGGAAACACGGTTTGGAACCCTGGTTTGGGAAGATCCCACGTGGGATCTTCTTCTGGCCTAACTAAGCCAGTGAGCCACAGCTGCTGAGCCTGCGCTCTGGAGCCCCAGCTGCTGAGCCTGTGCTCTAAAACCGCAGATACTGAGCCTGCGCTCTGGAGCCCGGGAGCCACAGCTGCTGAGCCTGTGCTCTAAAACCACAGCTGCTGAGCCTGCGCTCTGGACCCACAGCTGCTGAGCCTGCGCTCTAAAACCACAGCTGCTGAGCCTGCGCTCTGGACCCACAGCTGCTGAGCCTGCGCTCTGGACCCACAGCTGCTGAGCCTGCGCTCTGGAGCCCGGGAGCCACGGCTGCTGAGCCTGCGCTCTAAAACCGCAGATACTGAGCCTGTGAGTCACCGCGACCGAAGCCTGCGAGACCCAGCGCCCGTGCTCAGCAACAGGAGGAGCCCTCGCAAGGAGAAGCTCTCGCACCGCAGTGGGAGAGCAGTCCCCGCTCTCCGCAACTAGAGAAAAGGCCGCGCAGCAGCAGACGCCCAGCACAGCCAAAATAAATAATAAATACATAAAATTAGTATTAAATGGCATCAACAAATAAGGCCAAAGGGCAAGCAACAAACTGGGGAAAGCTAGCTGCAGCAAAGACCCCAGCCAGAAGGAAGCCCAACTTCCAAACAGGTAAAAAGCGGGAAGTCACTCTGCAGAAGAGACAGGAGGAAGCACGCAGGGACACGACCACCAGAGAGAAGGAACCAGAGCGTCCGACTCCACTCTGCCTCCCAAGAGAGCCAGGCAGCCTGGGGGTCCTGGCTGCGCCGCGGGGCACGGTCACCGCCAAGGGAGGTGCAGCCCTGCCTTCGCGGGGGGGACTCTACGGCTAATGGCCGGTTCCAAGAGGCAGAGGCAGGATCTTAGGGAGAGGGCCCACAGGCTAACCGCACATGGATAAAACACGGAAACAATTTACGTGTCCTTATGACAGAGTACAATTCTATGAATATTGCATTTTAATGAATTTTTCAGATCAATGATCATAAGATAATATTCAGTGAAAAAAATAAAACTGCTCATCATCCAATTTGGAACGGTTTTTATTTCCTGCTCTTACTCTTTTTTATGTTTCCATAAGCTTCTACAATGAACCACAATGGGCCACAATCACAATCGGAAACAAGAAAGTCGATGTTCTTTCAAGAAGGCGTGTGTGCTTGGTCGCTTCAGTTGTGTCTGACTCTCTGCCACTCCGTGGATGGCAGCCCACCAGGTTCTTCTGTCCGTGAGATTCTCCAGGCAAGAGTACTGCAGTGGGCCGCCACGGCCTCCTCCAGGGGGTCCTGCCCTCTCGGGGATCCAGTCTGAGTCTCCTGTGCCTCCCGCATTGCAGGCAGACTCTTGGCCCCCTTAGCCACTTGGGAAGCCCCTTCAAGGAGTCAGAAGACTGTAAGCGCACTTTAGTGAAGTGTCCACAGAAAAGATGGAGCAGAGCTGAGTCAGGGCGAGTTTCCATCTTCTAGACAATGAGCTCTCCTGCTGGCTCGAGGATGTGGAAGGTTCTGGATGAGGAGGTGCGTCTAGATGGAGAATAGCAAGCTTTTAAACGTGCTGAGTTCTAAGGTTAATCTTTGAGCACTGAAAGGGTATGAAAAAGGCGTAGAAAGAGAAGAGCTGAAAGACACTTGGCTCTGGAACACTCTGCCCAGGACTGTGCCAGGGGCACCGTCCCCTGCCCTGGGCAGCAGGGGAACTGGCCTGTGTGGAGTGGGCTGGGGGTCGTGTGGGGTCCTCCTGGCCTGGGCCTTGCTCCAGGACCCACCTGCGGGCCTGTGTCTGCTCCCCGGCAGCCCTGCCCTTCCACCCAGAGGCCGGGGGCTGCTTGAGAGGCAGACAACGCTCCGGGCGGCCACTGGGCGCTTGGTCCTGAAAGCAGAGGGGTGGCCGTGGCTCAGGGAGCCCTGCTTGAAGGTGGCACAGCGGCCTGAGGCTGCACCGCCTCACTCGCACACGGGGCCGCACCCGAGGTCGCACCCGAGGTCACTCGTCCTGCCGCACGTGGCAGGGCCACAGGGGCACCTGGTGGACCAGCCGGCCTCACGGTCAACCTGAGACGACGGCTCGTCCCGGCCGAGGGACGACCAGGGAGGAGGACACCGCTGGGCTGACGGGCTCTCGCTCAGGTGGGTCAAGGGGACCCTGGCCGGCGCCCTGGACCCAAGCGGGGTGCCGGCCTCCTCGCGGCTCCGTCTCTCCCTCTGCCGGGGGGAGGGGGTCACCCGCGGCAGACACGAGCCCGTCCACAAGGAGCTGCACTCAGACGGCACTGCCACCACCAAGCGGCACCAGCAACCTCGGCATCTGACGTCTAGTGATCCTGCCAAGAGGGTGATCGCCTGTGTCTGTCTGTCTCTGTCCCAACCACTCGAGTCAGATCACGCTCCACGAGGTCAGACCACCTCTCCCGCAGCTGGCTCAGTCATCCAGCCGCCCGCCTGTGACATGAATGAATGATATGCCCGGTCGCCCGCGGCGGGGATGGGCGCCACCTGCTGACTCAATTCCCGGCGCAGCACAGGGACCCGGGCGTCGCTGTCCACGGTCCTGCCCACCGGCCCCTATCTCCGCGGCCCACAGGCTCCAACATCTGCAGGAAACGCTTCCTTGGGAGATGGCAGTGCCTCTCGAGGGCTCCCTGGAGGCAGGTTCCTCTTCTCAGCTCGGCAGAATTCCACGTTTGCGCCAAGCCAGGGGAGGTCTGGGAGCTGCCGGGAGGCGTGAATGAGAAGTGTCCAGGATGGGACACGTCAGGAAAACAGGAGGGGATTCCAGACCTAGACACAGAGCAAGAAAAGGGGGGAATCAGAAACTGAAAGGTCCGTGTGTCGTGTCAAAGAATCTGTGATGGTTTCATATCACCCTTGCAAAAAACGATTCACTCACCGATCAGCTCTGGGCCACTGAGTCAGAGGCCCCAAGGGAGGACACTGTCCCTGGGTCGTGGACAATAATTTGTCCCACTGGACACGATGAGGCCAGGCTTGGCCCTAAACAAGGGCCTCATCAGAAGCTGTTCATTGCAGCGCCGTCTGTAGAAACGAGACTAGAAACAGCAGGGCCTGACTGCACGGTGATCCAGCCACACGGTGCAGTCCCACGTGGCCAAAAGTGACCACGAGGCTGTCTCTAGAAACTGTCACGGATGGGCCTGCAGACTAGAGGGTCAGGAAAGCACAGTGGGAAGGATGAGGCCCTCTGCCAAAGAACAGGAGGGGAAAACACTATCTGTGTGTGCATGTGTGTGTCTATGTCTCTGTGTGTCTGTGTGTGTATGTCTATATCTGTGTGTGTGTGTGTGTGTATGTCTCTCTCTGTATATACATCATTGCTTCTGTTTTTTATAAGCTGTAAAAAATTTGAAAACGGTAACTTTAGAGCAGGGGGAGAATAAGGAGGAACAGATTTCTCTGGGTATAACTTATTTTATAAATTTGTCTGGGAACCATGCAAACATTTCACATAATTATAAAGTGAAATGCAAATGGGAATATCTCTACGTCTCATGCCAAACTGAACAAATTAACCTATTGTGGGTAAGATTTGGAGCATGACTTTACAGACAGAATGACGTCAAGTGACTCGGAAGCAGTCGCTCGGCTCTATCTTCTAGAGGGATGTGCCCGAAAGGTCAAAAGAACTGGTAAAAACATCTTAGATGACACATGTCGGTGAGGGTGTGGAGAAACAGGAGCCTCCCACACGACCAGGCTATGAAAGATGCTGGGGACAGCACCCTGGAGCGTAGAGGGCCCGTGTGAGGCGCCGGCTCTACTCCGGAGGACACCCAGAGAACCGACTCACACGACTGCACACAAGCGCGGTCGCAGCAACAGCACTCACAACACCCAGGCAGGGACCACAGCACATGCCCCAGACACACGAGCCCAGCGCGGTCCCCCTGGAGGAGAGGCGGCCACGGGAAGCAGGCCCGGACACCCGTGACAGCCCTTCACAGGGTGGGCCTTGACGACACGATGCTCAGCAAAGGAAGCTGGGCACAAAAGCTCACACGATGAGTGACTCTGCTCCTGTGGAGCGTCCAGAACAGGCGAATGCACGGAGCCACAGAGTAGACTCCTGGTTGCCAGGGGCTGGGGGGGTGATGCCCACAAAGGAAAGGCTGGCACGGAGGAGCAGAGTTCCGCACGGGAAGAGAGGAGAGCGGCCCTGACCCCCGGGGTCCTGCCAGCCCACTGCCCGCTGCCGGGAGGACCTGCAGCTCTAGGGAGGGGCGCCTACCGGGTGTCTGCCCCTGCGCCCAGAGACCCCTCCCCTGGTGTCCAGCCTCCTTCCCTGCACGGCTCCCACGGCCGCGGGTGGGGGCCTCTCCACCCCCCAACTCCCGTCAGACACAGTGCAGCCAGGATGGGAGCCTCGGGGCCAGGCTCCTGCGAGAGGGCAGAGGGATGGCCATGTGTGGACCTCAGGCTGGGCCCCCCGCACCTCCTTCCTTGAAGCCCAGGATGGGGGGCATACGGTGGGCGTGGGCCATGCTGGCTGGATCTATTCCACTCAGTCGAAGCCCAGGCTGTGTCGTGGGGACGGAAGGCGTGTGGGTGCCAGGGCCCCTCCTGCCCAGCCCGCCCGCTTCGCCTGCTCAGTAGCCGCAGGAGGAGACAAAGGGGCCCTTGGGAACCCTGCCGAGGGTCTGCTGGGGGCAGGGGCGGGTCTCAGGATCCCACCGCGGCCCCGGGGCCACATGCCCAGGCTGCGAATTAGTGCAGCTAACTGCGGCCAGGGGGCAGTGGCGCCAGTCAGGGGGGCGCCAGGCCCCGGGCCGTGGGCCCACGCCGGGCACAGCCGTGCGGAGGGGCTGACCGAGGCCTGGCGCTGCCCGCACTCGCCGGGAGGCGCCGGTAAGGCCAGAAACGAGGCGGCCTAGGCCCCTGGCGACACCTCTCGGTGGGACTCAAGGGGCGCGTGCGCCGCAGGAGGGCCTGACGCCGCTAAACCGAGCAGAGGATGAGGCCGGCGGCCCTTACCTGGGGCCCGCCGGGGGCGGGGGCTGCTCCTGCGGGGCCTCCTCCTGCTGGCGCGAGCCGTCAACCCCTCCGCACAGCCTGTGCGCCGCGTCCCCCGGGGGCCCTGAGCTGTGTGCCAGGCACTTGTCGGAAGCAGGGGCTTCGGGCTCCGGCCTGCCGGGGGCGTCTTCGGAGGGCGCGGGGTCCGGGGCGCCCGCGGGCAGGGCCTCCAGCGGCCCCGCGGCGGAGCCCTTGGCGCCCACCTTGGCGGAGCGGATGACGCCGCCCGAGCCGCACTTGCCCCGCAGACTCTGGGCGGCCGCGTCCTCGCCGGCGCCCGCGCAGCCCGCGCAGCAGACGCAGGAGTTCAGGAGGCAGTTGGTGGCCGTGGCGCTGAGTCTGTGCGGGCCGCCCGCCGTGCCCTCGGCCGCCGCGGGGCCGCCGTTTCCCGGGACTCCCGGGTGGGCGAGGGCGGAGTCCAGGGAGGCGGGCGACTTGGGGTTGAAGATGACGGTGGCCGACAGCTTCATGCCCCCGGTCCGGTGGGCGATCAGCTCGGCCGTCTCGGCGTGCTCCGCGCCCGCCTCCCAGCCGTCCAGCTGCGGCCGCGAGTCCAGGCAGGGGCAGGAGGTGGGGGCCGCCGCCCGCAGCGCGGCGCCCTCGGCGCTGTTGTTGTTGCTCGAGTCCTCCCGCTTGGCCGAAGCCGGCGAGGCGACCCGCGCCTCTCGGCCCTCCCCCGTCTCCTGGGGGTCGACGCCGCCGCCCGGGGCCTCGGCCGCCCCGTCCACGTCCTCCATG
Source organism: Capra hircus (assembly GCF_001704415.2). Lineage (NCBI taxonomy): Eukaryota > Metazoa > Chordata > Mammalia > Artiodactyla > Bovidae > Capra > Capra hircus. The sequence goes on from NC_030813.1 coordinate 116,224,026, forward strand.
AAGAACACCCTCCCCTCCTCCTCGTCGCCGGCGGGGGGCAGCTGCGCGCGGCCCGGGGACGCCCGCCCGCGGGGGCTGGCAGCCGCGCCCGGCCTGTGGGCGGGGGACGGGCCGGCGCTGGGCGGGGACAGCAGCGAGGCCATGGCGTCCCCTGCGCTGTGCACCAGGCGGCTGAGCTGCTCCAGCTCCTGGTCGTCGTTCTGGACCGAGCAGGCCAGCTCCGCGTCCGCGCGTCTGGGCTCGGCCGGGGCCAGGGCCGGGGGCGCCGGGGCATCGGCCCGGACTGGCAACTCCACGTCCTGGGAAATGCAGAGGTTCCGCTCCAGCGTGTGCAGCTCCTCCTCCGTCAGGGTCTGCAGCAAATCCCTACAAGGGCCGAGGCACAAAGGAAGGGTGAGGGTCCTTGAAGCGACCCCCCGCCAGTCCCCAGTGGTGCCTGCAGTGATCCCCGCAAGGTGTCGATGCCTCCAGGGTCTCAGGGGCCTCCGGTCCGGACAACAGTCCTTTGGGGTGGCAGAATGATTCTAGAACTCGCTCTTCCTTAAAAATGAGATTCTGAAGCTTCTTGCTGAAAAACAAGAAAGCCCTGATTCTCAGTGGTAACTGCATTAGTAAAACCTTCTGCTAGTAAAAAGATACATGTGGTTTAACATAGGTTTTCATCCTTTGGTTCAACAAATACTCCTGAGCACTGTCTCTGTGCCAGGCCCAGGGTGACACATAGGAAGACTGGCATGGCCCCTGCCCATGTGAGTTCCGTAAGGAAGACGCAGACAACAAACAGATAGGAGCGAAAATGGAAATACAGTCACGGCAGCGGCGGCAGCAGAAGAACGTGCCCACCAGGAGGCGCCAGCAAACCTGGAGACTCCCTGGAGGAAGCGGCACTGAACTCGAGGTGGAGTGGGTCTAATGCCACCCACTGGGATGAGCCCAGTGTGGGTCCTACAGGCCCCAGGTCTCAGAGCCGCTCAGCTGTGGGTTTTCACAAGCTGAACACACTCTGCAAGCAGGACTCAGATCAAGAAGTACAGCGCTCACCGTGCTCCCAGGAGCCCCCACGCGGCCCTCCCCCACCGTCACTCCCTGCCGTGACCACCCCACGGCCCCTGCAGTGATCACACCTGTTCTCTGCAGGCAGATGGACTCCGTGGCCCGCCCTGCTCCCGGGCCCGCCACCTCTACCTTCCGCACTGCTCCGCAGCCTGCGCGGCAGGCTGCCAGCCGGTGCTGGATGTGTGAGGAGGCGCCAGAAGAGACACTGGACACCCAGTCACATTGGAACTTCAGGGAAACAACAAAGGCTTTTTAAAAAAGGAGTGGCTTTTTTTGAAAAAAGTTTATTTGTATTTATTTGGCTATGCTGGGTCTTAGTTGTGGCTAACTTTGATCTTTGGTGCAGCATGCGGGATGTTGAGACCTGTGGGATCTAGTTCCCTGACGAGGGACCAAACCCAGGCCCCCTGCATTGGAAGCCCATAGTCTTAAGTCAGCGGACCACCAGGAAAGTCCCAACAAACACTTAAAAAGTGTATGAATAGTTTTTAGAGTAAGTATGTCCCAAATGGCCCCCACTGGGGACATGTTTCCTGTAACAAAGTATTACTGTGTATCTGAAATTCAAATTCAATCGGACTTGCTGCTGTTTCGCCGCGCCAGCCCTGGCAGCCCTCTCTGCTGAGACGTGTAGTCGTCGTAAACCCTTCCGTTTCTCCCGGTGGAAACGCCCCGCAGGTCTCCTCTGAAGCTGTTCTACACCCCAAGGGTCCTGGCTGCGGGACCCGCATCTCTGAGCCCCTGTCCGGGGAGCCGCGGGGGTGCGTTTCTGAAGCCAGGGTGCCGAGTAAAGAGCAGGTCCCCGCCCAGAGCCCAGGGCACTCAGTCTCCACGTCCTCCTCTCTGCTGAGCGCGCAGCGCATTCCTCACTGTGGCTTCCAATCACTTTAGCCTGCTCACTCGGGAGGCCGTGCCCCGTCCGCATGCCGACCGACCCCTGGAGACCCTCTCAAGTGCCTGCTCAGGACTTCCACCCATTGTTGTTGGGCTAACTCTTCTTACCGATTGACAGGAGCTCTTTGTGTAATTTTGGATCCAGGTTCTTCACTGGGCGTCGTCTCCAGCTCTGCGGCCTTCTCACTCTTAACGGTGCCTTTGAACAAACTCCAGTTTCTAATTTCGGTCAGGCTGAATATGTCATGTGTCTCTCCGTGGTCGGTGTTTCTGTGCCCTGTTGAAGGAGTCTCTGCCTGCTCGAAGAGCACAAACATGTACCCAGTTTCTCCCTCTGAAAGCGTTGTCTTTTCACCTTTGTGCTTGCAATCAACCTAAAATTGACATACTCCCCAGTGTAGTAACTTCCCAGATGGCGCAAGCGGTAAAGAATCCGCCTGCCAATTCAGGAGACGCAAGAGATGCGGGTTCAATCCCTGGGTTGGGAAGATCCCCCTGGAGAAGGAAATGGCAATTCACTCCAGTATTCTTGCCTGGAAAATTCCATGGACAGAGGAGCCTGATGGGCTACAGTTCATGGGGTCACAAGGAGTCAGACATGACTGAGCAAGTGAGCACATGTGAGTGTATTAAGGATCTTCTTCCTCGTGCGGATGTTACTGGTTCGGCTGTGCACTGGAAAAAGCCAGCCATTCTCCACGGTCCTGCCATCACCCTTGGCATGAAGGGTGTGCTGGTCGCTCTCCACCCTCTGTTCCGTCAAAGGCCCTGCGCACTGCGCTTCTGCCAGCATGACTACAGTTTATGGCAGGGACTGTCTCCAGCTGCGCCCTTGTTTTATGAAGGACACTCAGCAGAAATGCACACGTATGTTCATGAGCTTGGTCACACCAGCACCGTCTGTGGAAACTGCTGCTGCTGCTAAGTCACTTCAGTCGTGTCCGACTCTGCGCGACCCCATGGACGGCAGCCCACCAGGCTCCCCCGTCCCTGGGATTCTCAGGCAAGAACACTGGAGTGGGTTGCCATTTCCTTCTCCAATGCATGAAAGTGAAAAGTGAAAGGGAAGTAATTTAGTCGTGTCCAACTCTTAGCAACCCCATGGATTGCAGCCTACCAGGCTCTGCCATCCCTGGGATCCCCAGGCAAGAGCACTGGAGTGGACGCCGTCACCTTCCCCACCTGTGGAAACTACCCAAATGCAACTCAGAGCGGAACAGAGCAATGATATTCTTCTTTGCCCTTTTTTTCCAGCAATTTTTTTTTTTTCTTGGCTATTCCAGGCCCTGTGCCTTTCTATGTGAATTTTAGAATTAGTTTGTCGAGTTCCACAAAAGAAAAAGCCTCCTGGGATTTTGTGTGAGGTTTCATTGAACTCAGAGATTAATTTGAGAATAACTGATATCCTCTTGGCATTGAGTTTTCCACTCCCTGAAGATGGAGCAGCTATTTACTTAGGTGTTTAAAATTTGCGGTCAAAAACATTTTGTAACTCTCAGTAGAGGTCTCAGACATCTCAGGTTTATGCTTAAGTGATTAACAGTTACTGACACGATTGTAAATAACATTAAATTTTTTTGTTGTGATAAAATACATGTAACATGAAACTTACCAACCTTAACCGTTTTAAGGGACAATTCAGTGGTGTTCGCCAGGGCTTCCCCGGTGGCTGAGCAGGTAAAGAATCCGCCCGAAATGCGGGAGACCTGGGTTCAGTCCCTGGGCTGGGAAGACTCCCCTGGAGAAGGGAAAGGCTACCCACTCCAGTATTCTGGCCTGGAGAATTCCATGGACTGTGTGGTCCATGGGGTCGCAAAACTGGACAGGACTGAGCGACTTTCATTTTCAGCAGTATTAAATATATTCATATTGCTGCGCCTCCATCCCCTAGCGCTTCATCTTGTAAAACTAAACCTCTGTCCCCATGAGACATTATCCACTCCCTCCAGCCCCAGACAACCACCGTTTATGCTTTCCGTCTCTGTCACCTAGCGGACGCAGGGGAACTTGTGTCAGTGGGATCGCGCACCGTCTCTGTGACGGGCTCATGTCGCGGAGCATGGCCTCACGGTCCATCCCTGTCATGCACCTGCTGTAATCCCCTCCCTTTCAAGGCTAAACAACATCCCGGAGTAAGGCTGGAGCGCGCCGTGCTTACGCGCTCACCTGTCAACGGTTGCTTCCACATCTTAGCTGCTGTGAATGACGCTGCAGTGAACACAAGTGTACAAATATCTCTTCAAGATGCTACTTTCAATGCTCTTGGGTAAAAAGCCAGAAGAGGAATTGCCAGATCTCATGGTAGGTCTCTTTTGGTATTTTGAGGAACCTCCACGGCAGCTGCACCATTTGACATTCCCACCAGTGGTTTGTTCCCAAGAGTTCCAGTTTCCCCACACCCTCACCAGCGCTTGCTGCTTTCTAGTTTTTGTCTTGTTTTGATAGTAGCCTTCCTCACGGGTGTGAGGTTTGGATTTGCGTCTCCCTAACAATCGTCGTGTTGAGCCTCTTTTCATGTGCTTATTTGTCATCTTCTCTGGAGAAATGTCTAGTCACGCCCTTTGCCCATTTTTAATTGGGTTGTTTGTTTGTTGCTGTTCCTGGTGTCGAGTTTTAGGAGTTTTCTACATATTCTAGGTATTATCAGATACATGATATGCAAATATTTTCTCCCATTCCGTGGGCCGCCTTTTCACTCTGTTGTAGTGTCTTTCGAGGCACGAAATCTTGAAATTTTCGCCAAGTCCAGCGCGTCTATTGTTTCTTTTGTTGCCTGTGACTTTGGCGTCACGTCCAAGAAACCACTGCCGAGCGTAACGCCATGGGCTTATGTCCTGTTTTCTCATCATTTTGTAGGTTTAGCTCTTACATTTAGATCACTGATCCATTTTGAGTTAATTTCTATATAGTGTTAGGGAAGCGTCCCGTTTCATAAGTGTGTGCATACGTGTGAGTGTATCTTTTATTAGATGAAGAAAATTTCACTCTATTCCTAATTTGCTAAGAGATGTTTTGATTAAAATAGGTGTTGAATTTTTCAAATTCTTTTTCTCTAACTTTCAAAATGATTTGGTTTTTCTTCCTTTTTAAAAATCAATATAGAAAGACATTGACTTTATTTTCAAATGTTAAACTATGCTATGCATAAGTCAAACTTCCTAAGACATTATAATTATTTTGTACAGCCCTTATTCGTTTATATTAATTCACATCAAGGTCTTAAGTCTCTCCTGTGCACCCATATTTCCATCTGGGATTTTTTCCTTTGTCGAAAGAACTGCAATTAGTTTTTCTTTATGCGCAGTCTGGTGATAACAAATTTCTTTAGTTTTGTATTTCTGAATAGCCCACTATTTCATCTTATTTGTTGCAGAATATTTCTCCTGGCCATAAAATTCTGAGTGTCAGCTTCTTCCCTTCAGCACTGTAAACATACATCATTTCTTTGCCTGCCTCCACTGTTTTTGAGAAGACAGCTGTCAATCTATATTTGCTTCATAGCAATACATCTCTTCCCTCTGGCTGTGTTCAAGGGTTTTCTCCGTTTTCAGCCATTTTGCTGTGATACGCCCAGGTGTGTGTTCTGTCCATCTTGCGTGTAGTTTTCCTGAGTCTCCTGAATCTGTGGGCAGAGATTTCTCTTCAGTTTTGAAACACTCTTGGCCGTGATTTCTCTGAATACAGCTTCAGCAAACTGCCCGTTTTCTCTGTTCTTTCCTTCCGATCCCAATCACGCACATTAGAGTTTCGAGTGTGTTGCCCATACTGAGGCCCTGGACTCTGCCCTTCCAGAGTCCCCAGCACCTGGCCCCTCCCCAACCCCATGAGTCCGCCCTCCCCCACGGCCACTGCCCATCCAGGGCCTGCTCCTCCCTTCCTGGCCTAGGATCGTCCACCCTCTCCCCTTGCTCCTTGTCTCCTCTCCCAGCTGAGCGCCCAGAGAGGGCAAGGGACTCAGCCTCTGGGCCCAGGGTCACGTCCTGCTCAGGATGCCCACTGACACCCCTGGGCCTCCCAGGTCACTCCTCCCTGCCTGGATTCAAAGTGCGTTTGGCTCCTGACGGGGCGAATGGCAAGAAGGCCAGCAGAGGAAAGCTGCCCTGAGCCAGGAAGGCCTGCCAGGCCCAGGGAGAGTGTGGCAGGGGTCCCTGGGGTTCCAGACCAACAATTAGGGAAGAGTGGCCTCTCGGAGACCAGGGATGGTAGGAGAAAGACCTCAGGGTCCGCCAAGATGGGGCCAGGGAGAGTGTGGCAGGGACACAGCCTCAGAGGACAGCCCCCCGACCCACCCCCACAGGAGCCTCAGCTGGGCCCTGTTGCTCACAGAGGCCACCACTGCTGGGGGCACCATCCAACCTGAAGCGAGCTTATTGGGGAAGGGTCGAGGTCAGGGCTGCTGGCTGGAGGACCCACTGCTGAAGGCCAAGGGAGGCCCTCAGGACACCATGCCCACAGGATGGCAGATGGTGCCAAGGCCACCCTGGGAGGGTGGGGGGCGGCGAGAAGGGGCAGAGTGAGCCTCAGGGCAGGGGAGGCACTGTTCACTGAGGAGAACTGAGCGCTTCACCCCTAAATGAGTCAACACCCCTAAACCAGTCAACAGCCCTAGTCAACACCTTAAACCAGTCCATACCCCTAAACTAGTCAACACCCTAAACTAGTCCACACTTTAAACCAGTCAACACCCCTAAACTAGCCAACACTCTAGTCAACACCCTAAACCAGTCAACACCTTAAACCAGTCAATACCCCTAAACTAGTCCACACCCTAAACCAGTGAACACCCCTAAACCAGTCAACACCCTAAACCAGTAAACACCCCTAAACCAGTCAATACCCCTAAACCAGTCAATACCCCTAAACTAGTTAACACCTTAAACCAGTCAACACCCCTAAAGCAGTCAATACCCCTAAACCAGTCAACAGCCCTAAACTAGTCAACACCTTAAACCAGTCCATACCCCTAAACTAGTCCACACCCTAAACTAGTCCACACCTTAAACCAGTCAACACCCCTAAACCAGTGAACACCCCTAAGCCAGTCAACACCCCTAAACCAGTTAACACCCTAAACCAGTGAACACCCCTAAGCCAGTCAACACCCCTAAACCAGTTAACACCCTAAACCAGTGAACACCCCTAAACCAGTCAACGCCCCTAAACCAGTCAATACCCCTAAACTAGTCAACACCTTAAACCAGTCAACACTCCTAAAACAGTCAACACCCCTAAACCAGTCAATACCCCTAAACTAGCCAACACCCTAAACCAGTCAACACCCCTAAACCAGTCAATACCCCTAAACTAGCCAACACCCTAAACCAGTCAACACCTTAAACCAGTCAACATCCCTAAACTAGTCAACACCTTAAACCAGTCAACACCCCTAAACCAGTCAGTACCCCTAAACCAGTCAACACCCTAGTCAACAGCCCTAGTCAACACCCTAAACCAGTCAACACCCCTAAACCAGTCAACAGCCCTAAACTAGTCCACACCTTAAACCAGTCAACACCCCTAAAATAGCCAACACTCTAGTCAACACCCTAAACCAGTCAACACCTTAAACCAGTCAACACCCCTAAACTAGTCAACACCCTAAACTAGTCCACACTTTAAACCAGTCCACGCCCCTAAACTCGTCAACACCCTAAACTAGTCCACACCTTAAACCAGTCCACACCCCTAAAATAGCCAACACTCTAGTCAACACCTTAAACCAGTCAACAACCCTAAACTAGTCCACACCTTAAACCAGTCCACACCCCTAAACTAGTCAACATCCTAGTCAACACCTTAAAAGTCAATACCCCTAAACCAGTCAACACCCCTAAACCAGTCAACACTCCTAAACTAGTCAACACCCTTAAACTAATCCACATCTTAAACCAGTCCACACCCCTAAACTAGTCAATACCCCCTAAACCAGTCAGAAAACTAGCAGGAGGCCCGTGCCTGGGCCCCAGTCCAGCGCACGTGGGGGGCGGCCTGGCTCAGGGGGACGTCGTGTGTGGCCCTGTCCACCCCGCACCACCCCGGTTTCACAGAGACACTCAGTCACAGAGGCGTTTCTGTGAGAAACCAGAGGGGGACATGGCGTCCACACCGTCAGCCAGGGTGGCTGCTGTCTTGGGACAGGACTTTTGTGTGCGGGCCTGAAGGCTACGGGCCGAGAACAAGCACCTGTTCTGTGGGGGAGAAGGGGTGGGGGTCAGAGGGAGCTCCCAACAGCGGAGCCAACGGTGAAGGCGCCAGCACCCCCGAGGTGAACGGAGGCCAACGCCGGGGCTTTCAGTGAACAGAAGGCAAAGAATCAGCTTCATAGAGAAGTGCAAAGGCAACCACGCTCTGAAGCTGTGCCCGGAGGAAACGCATACCCTGGAGCTATCGGCGGGCAAAGCAAGACCAGACTCATCCAGAGAGCTCACTGTCAGCCCTGGATCGGTCTCAGCCCTGAGGGGCTCAGGGGCACACACCGCCCTCCCCCTCACCTGATTTTCCGCAGCAGCGTGTGGAAGGGCCGGAACAGCTCGGACATGTCCTCCACCTTGCGGTCCAGGTTCAGGGGTCCGTCCGCGTAGACCACGAGGCCGCTGCATCCAAGCACAAAGCCAGCCTGGCCTCAGCCCCATGGCCGGCCCAGACTGCTCCCACTTGCGACTCCCTCTGAGCTCGAATTGTAAATAAGTTAGGAAAAAGCAGTGAAGGTGACCCAGGTTTCATCCCTTTTCAAAGCAGGTCAGCCTGCGTTCGTTTGAGAGATCATAACAATCATAACACATGTCTGCACGCGTCTCTGCTGCCATCAGATAACTCAGCATCGAAGTCTGTTGCTGAATCTGCCTCCTTCAACGTGGAAACACTGGCATCCTAAGTCGCTTCAGTCGTGTCCAGACTCTGCAGCCCTACAGACCACAGCCCACCTGGTTCCTCTGTCCATAGGATTCTCCAGACAGGAGTATGGGAGTGGGTTGCCATGCCCTCCTCCAGGGGATCTTCCTGACCCAGGGATCCAACCCGAGTCTCCTGCCTTGCAGGCAAATTCTTTACCGCTGAGCCACCGGGGAAGCCCGGAAACACCGGACTTGTGCTTAAACATGACACAGACACACGGCTGGTGAGAACTGGCCCTGAAACCACCTACTGCAGAGACACGCAGGAGTTGGGACTGAGGCCCAGCCTGCCCCCCCCCCCCCCGCCCGGCAGCCCTGACCCCAGGGCTGGGCCCTTGGCGGTGGGGACGGGGTCCTTCAGGGGCACTGCATAGACTGGGCGAGACTTTCCAGATTGCGGTGGCTCAATTAGTGGTGTTTGGGGAACAATTTCCCAAGACAGAACCTTGACTTCGTGGGAAAATGTGTTGGTCACAGCACAAAAGCAGAGGGAAAACAGACAGAGAAAAAGGTGGGTTTGGGGAACCCAGGGTTAGTTGCTCTGTGGCATGTCGGGTCTTAATTCTCCTGCATTGAAAGGGGGATTCTTAACCTCTGGACCACCGGGGAAGTCCCAAGACTTTTAACCAATCCTTAAATTCTGGATAGGGCTTCCCTGGTGGCTTAGTTGGTAAAGAATCCGCCTGCAATGCACGAGACCCAGGTTTGATCCCTGGGGTTGGGAAGATCCCCTGGAAAAGGGAATGGCAACCCACTGCAGTATTCTTGCCTGGAGAATCCCATGGACAGGGGAGTCTGGCGGGCTACAGTCCATGGGATCGCAAAGAGTCGGACACGACTGATTTAACACTTTCACACTTTAATTCTGGATACATACCTCCGTACCAAATTTTTATAAATTAAAAATAAAACTTCAGTGAAAAAGCTTCATAAATACGTGTTTTGTGTCCTGCTAGGTCAATACAATGAAATTCTGCAGGAAGTCATGTGCTGCCACCTGCCAGGCACCAAGGACATTGGGTGACTAGCGGGGAGGACACTGCTCCGTGACACAGGCCAGTGGCGGGGACACAAAAGTGAGCCAGATCCCACTTAGGCGAGACATCCCGCATCGGAAAACCTCCGGAGAGGCAGGGGGATGGGGATGCGGGTGGCGGCCGAGGGGTCGGTGATCTCTTTCCAGAGACGACGGTCACTGAAATCAGTGGTGATGGTTGTACGACCCAGAAGCATGCGCTTCTGTTCAACACGCTCATTTTACCTTAGACGGGCAGGCTGCCTAAAGGCCTCCTTCCAGGTTTAGAGAAGGTTCCCTCTAAGACCGTGGGAGCTGATGAGAGTTTCCTGGGAGGGTCTGGTTTCCCACAAGACCACCGTCAAGACCTTGCAGGGGGAAGGCAGCGAGGCCAGGAAAAGCGAGGTGCAGGCCACACCGCGAGCCCAAGGGGAGCCGCAGGTGTGGCGGGGGCAGACGCCACGCATCCCAAGGCAGCTGCTCAGGCTTCTCTGAAGCCCTGGGTGCCAGCCCCGCCCCCCGCCCCCCACCCCCCACCCCCCACCCCCCATCCTCCTGGGTCTTCATCGCCTAGGTCCTCCCTGTACTCCAGGGCACATGAGACTCTTTGCTCCAGATCCCCGGGTAGTGGCGTCTGCCCAGCTCGCTCCCCACCGGTCCTGCACGTGGCACATGACCCATCTAGGCCCCTGTGGTCCAGTCTATGGACACCCCTATGTCCCAGAGGCCGGGCCCCGGGAACTGCTCAGCCCCCACCCCCGGCAGGTTCTCCCCGCAGCCTGTGCCTGGACCGGTCCTGGCCCACGTGTCCACCCCACTCTCCCCGGGCCAGTCCACCGATGGCCACACCTGCCAGTGGCCTCGGCTCCCGGCACCCCAGCTGTCCCCAGTCCCTCACCTGGCGGGAGGGCAGGCAGTCTCCATCTGGGTGTCCAGGTGTGGGTGCGCAGCCGTGGACCAAGCCCAGAACACCTGAGCTCTGACCTTGGCTTCGAGAGGCCCAGCACGAGACCGCGCGCCTCCCGCATCCGAGTCCTTAGGCCTGAACCCACGTGCTGCCCTGCCGTCTCCGAGGCCGCGAGCCCGCAGGCCTGCCCTGGAGCTCCCCAGCCCTCACCACTGTGCTCCTGTCCCACCACCAGGACCCCTGCTCTTCAGCCCGCGGGCCCCACCTCCCAGCCACCCCGCGGATCGTCCAGACAAGCTCGTCACATCCTCCCCAGGGACAGGGGCGCCTCGCCCCTCGTCCCTGCAAAGCCGGCTCCCACAGCCCCTGCTGGTCCCCTGTGCCTGAGGTCCTCCTCCCCAGGCTGGGATTGCCCGTGGCTGACATGCTCACCTGTCCCCCCATCGAGGCTGGGGGTCCCTCCCACACCAGGGTGAGGGGGTGCGCCTGGAAAACCTGGCTCCTTGTCTGCTGGAACAAGGGCAGGCCTGCCTGGTGACTGCTCCGGGGCGGGTGGACGGCCACCGTCAGGGTACAAGCACCACTCAGCACCACCCAGAGGGGCCTGGCACCCCTGGGTTTCTGCAAACGACCGCCCGGGGCAGCGTGAGGGACACTCACCACACGATGGCCAGCCGGGGGATGGTGAACATGAGGGCCGGCTCGTAGTCATCAATCATGTCCTGGGTCAGGTACCCAAAGCCCAGGGCCCTGGCGGGGAGGAGACAGGGAGCAGGCATGACCACGGCCAGGCGGGGCTGGGAGGGCGGCCTCGCGGGCCTCACACGTGGACACGCGGAGGACAGCGGCTGCACGAGCCCGCTCCCAGAGGCCCAGCTCCCCCTTGGCCTCCCCTACCTTCCCACCTCCTGACCCACTGCTGGACAGAAGCGGGGAGCATGAGAGAGGTGCCCGCCAAGGGGGGCTGGTGGGGGCAGCTTGCCATCCGACACCGCAGAGTAAAGGTACTGCGGGAACGCCGCCCTGAACCAGCAACAGCCCCTGAGAAGCAGCAACCGCTCTCCTGCATTCACCCGCCTCCAGGGATACAGAGCTGGCGTCCCTGCACGCATGGGCAGGCACGCACCAGCGTGCTCAAAACCAACGGTTTCCTGCCGTCTGACCGACTGCTGATTTGAAATATCTATCAACGCCTAAGAGTGAATAATCTGTCTCAAAAATTTAACAAACTCACGATGTGGCATCGTTGGTCTTTAGTTGCTCAGTCGTGTCCGACTCTTTGGCACCCCATGGACCGTAGCCCGCCAGGCTCCTCTGTCCATGGGATTCTCCAGGCAAGAGTACTGGAGTGGGTTGCCATTCCCTTCTCCAATGATGTGATATTAGGCAAGTTCAAAGCTTACCTGTCAGCAAAGCACTAGTCAGATATGAGGAATATTCCAGGTTCAATCTTAGTTTATTCATAAACCCTGACTTCAGATCTGACCCCTGCCCCCGAACAAGGCATGCTTAGATTACCGATGAATCACCCCTGAAACCCAGCCTACAGGGGCTCCATCTTGGCCTGGTGGAGAGAGGAGTGGAGGACAGGAAGTGAGGAGCAGGAGGAGAAGGGTGAGGAGGTGAGGAGCTGAGGAGCCTGGCTCCTCGGGCTGAGCCTGGAGCCCCCCGGGCCCCTGCGAGCTTCACCTGCTGGACTGACCCTCCGGGCCCAGAGAAACGGGACTGTGGGGCTGGGGGCAGGCAGCCAGGGCTGGTGGACGCGGCACACGGACACAGCGCCCTTCCCGGGTGCAGCCCTCCCCCAGGTCGGGGCGGCGGGAGCACTGGGCCCCCGGGTCACAGGGGCCTCACCTCTCCACCGTCTCGCAGAACAGCACGATGACCTCCTGCTGCACGTAGTACTCCCGGGGGGACTTCACGGGCACCATGGCCGACACGTAGCTGCGGGCAGAGGGACGGGGTGAGGGCCAGCCCCGGGCGCCCGGCCGTGTCTCCGAGCCCTGTAGGGCTTAACAGACAACCAAACGGGGTCCCTCTGACTGCAGCCCCCTGCCGCCTCTCAAGGGCTCACAACAGGGCCCCAGCATCACCGCTCCTGTTTTCAGCCGAAGCTCTTCCCTCCTTGGGCGCAGCCGGCCTGGAGCTGCCACTGCTCATTCTGAGAGGGCTCCCCTGCCTCGAGGGAACGAGGGAGTGACCACGTGCATCCAGGGCCAGCGAGGGACCCAGGGCCAGTGAGGGACCCAGGCCCCTGCGGAGCAGGACTCGCGGATTCCCCAGGTGAGGACGCTTTCCCTTCCTCCTAAGTGACTAACTGGCCTTTCTTGTAATAACAGCTCACTTGGGGAACCTGGAGCAGACAGGGAGGTAGAAAGGTAGAAAGCTCATGTGTGGGCCCCGCTCCCTAGAGAACCATCTGGAACCTTGTGACTTCCTCCTCCGCCCACGCATCACAAGTCAGTTTCTGCTAACCCGCACCGCGGTGGACGGGCGGGGCCTCCTGCGTCTCCTGAACCCCAAGCGTGTCTGTGTCTGTTGAACATCTTGCAGCCCAGTCCCCACAGTCCCGGGCCCTCCAGGGCCCTTGGCGGGGCGGGTGGGGGGAAGGGGGCCCTGCCCTGTCGTCTGCAGACTCGCTGAGCTGAAGGGGGCTCTCCGCACCGTGGAGCTGGGGGCCCAGCAAGACCCTAGCAGCCACCTCATCCCGGCTCGGGCGGTGTCCGGGTGGGAGCCCTAAGACGCGCTGGGTGGGGAGGGGGCGGTGGATGACCTGCACCCACAGGACCGCCCCGGGGTCTTCACCGCTGTGGGGGGCGCCAGGGGCAGAGGTGGGAGCAGGACGCGGGGTGTCCCTGCGTTCTTCCGCCTGCCCTGGCCCCTCCCCTCGCCGTGCCCACCCCCACCCACCCCAGGGGTCCGCTCCACCCCCGACGGCCGCAACCAGCCGGGGAGGGCGCCTCCCTTCGCGGAGTCTTCCGCGGCAGACGGCTGGCTCCCCCACCAGCAGGCCGGGGCCGCGACCCCTCGCGGGCGGCCTCCGGTCACCTCAGCTCGAACTCTGCGAACAGCACGTCGAAGTGCCGGAGCGCCTCCCGCATCTTCTCCGTGTACGTGTTGAGGTCCCGCAGCGCCTGGTCGCGCAGCGCCCCGCGCACGTCCTCCAGGCTGCGGGTCAGCTCCTTGGCCAGCGGCCGCATGGCCATGCTCTCCAGCTCACGGTTCATGATGATGGAGCCGGCAGCCAGGCACTGCGGGCGGCGGAGGGGTCAGGGCAGCCCGCCCGCGGAGCACGCCCCACCCCGGCGACGCCGGGACAGGCCACCCCTCGTGCCCGGGAGGCCGCGGCCACACGTCGGCCAGAGCGGGTGGGGGCGTGGCCTCCCCGAGCCCCGCCCCGAGCCCCGCCCCGAGCCCCGCCCCGAGCCCCGCCCCGAGCCCCGCCCCGAGCCCCGCCCCCGAGCCCCTCCCCCGCCTCCCATCCATGAGACCCTCCCCCTCCTCTCTGGGCACCGGCTCTCTCCTGATTTCTTAGGTGCACAGCCGTGATAACAAATGCCTTTGGGTTTGCGGCTCCACACGGGGCCCTCCTGGGCATGTGACCCCTGTCTCCCCGCCCCGCCCCCGGCCCCGCAGACACCCCGCAGACACCCCATTCTGGCTCTGGCCCAGGCCCACGGCCCGGGAGCTGCCCCCGGCTCCCCGAGACACCCCACACTTGGTGTCCACAAAGCTTCCCTGCTTCGCCTCTCGGCCCCCACAGCTGCCCCCGCCCTTGGGACCCACTTTGCAGAGGTGAAAACTGAGGCTAGGGGAAGAGACAGCCTGCCTGAGGCCACCCCCACCATCTGGAGCCGTCCCCACTAGGGACACCCCACCCAGGCGGTTCAGAGGAGCTGGTGGGACAGACTGAGATGGGGGAGCAGGCAGGCCCAGGGCCAGCAGTGTGCAGGGAAGTGGGCGCATGGGAGTCCTGGAGAGCTGGGTGGGGGAACGGCATGTGGTAGCATCCTGAGAGAGGGGCCGGGCGAGGGGCTCCCACTGACACCGCTGCACAGAGCGAGGCTGGTGCTGCCTGGGGTCGAGGGGAGCACCTCCCTCCAGAGCCTCAGGCGCCTCCTTGGGCGCTGAAGACCAAGATCTGAGGGGCCACGTGGGTGGTGGCGGCGGTGCGGGCTGGTGCAGCTCCCCGGCCCGGGCAGGAGTAAACAGCCCCTTGGGGGGCAGTGCTGTCTGAGTGTCACTGTAGCAGAGAACCATTTTCACATGCCTGGGGGCCTAAGAGCCTCACAGAAATCACACGTGAAACCTCATGTCTGTATTTGCGTGTGCAGTTTCAGGGGAGCAGGTTCAGCACCATCTGCCACCCGTGGGAGAGGAGACGCCCTGCACCTGCAGGTGTCCACGGGGGCCAGGCACGGAGGGACGGCTGGGCTACCTCGGCGCCGAACCACAGCTGGCCGGCCAGGTTGTCATGGCGGATCTCCTCAGGGAACTTGACGCAGAAGTCCCGCGGGGCTCGGTCCTGGGGGATGCACGCGTCCATGATCTGGTTAATGATGTTCAGCACGTTGTCCTGAAACAGAAGCAGGGAGGGTGCTAGGACACAGCTCCAGCGGGCGGCTTAGCAGCACTGCTGGGCAAATCCGAGAAGCAAGCCCGGTGTGCTGGGAGGTGAGGCGGCGACGTGGCAGCACCTGGGGCCTGCCTGGCTCGCGCCGCAAGGAGCCCAGCCTTCCCAGAAGCACCCAGGGAGGACCACCTGCCTGCCTCCTCTTCCCCACGGCCAGGTATCTAGTGCGCCCGCCACAGGACAGGGGCCACTTCCCACGTCAGTCCCCGTGGGCACGGTGCGGCGCCCTCTGTGATGGCCGAACCGCCCCCTGCGGACCCACCCTCGGCTCCCTGCAGCCTCGGCCACGGTGACAGCCCCAAGTGTCTCTCTTAATGCCTATGCACACATTTCTGAGGACAGAGCTGGAGAAATGGAATTCCTGGGTGGACAGATGGTGGGTAGGTGCCCAATATGCTACTGGAGAAGAGTGGAGGAATAATTCCAGAAAGGATGAAGAGACAGAGCCAAAGAGAAAACAACACCCAGCTGGGGGTGTGACTGGTGATGGAAGTAAAGTCCGATGCTCTAAAGAGCAATGTTGCACAGGAACCTGGAATGTCAGGTCCACGAATCAAGGCAGATTAGAAGTAATCAAGCAGGAGGTGGAGAGAGTGAACATCGACATTCTAGGAATCAGCGAACTAACATGGACTGGAATGCGTGAGTTTAGCTCAGATGACCATTATATCTACTACTGTGGGCAGGAATCCCTCAGAAGAAATGGAGTAGCCATCACAGTCAACAAAAGAGTCCAGGATGCAGTACTTGGGTGCAGTCTCAAAAACAAGAGTGATCTCTGATCGTCTCCAAGGCAAACCATTCAATATCACAGTTATCCAAGTCTATGCCCCAACCAGTAACGCTGAAGAAGCTGAAGTTGAACGGTTCTATGAGGACCTACAAGGTCTTCTAGAACTAACACCAAAGTAAGATGCCCTTGACATCACAGGGGACTGGAGTGCAAAGGCAGGAAGTCAGCAGATACCTGGAGTAACAGGCAAGTTTGGCCTTGGAGTACAAAACGAAGCAGGTCAAAGGCTAACAGAGTTTTGCCAAGAGAACGCACTGGTCATAGCAAACACCCTCTTCCAACAACAGAAGAGAAGACTCTACACATGGACATCACCAGATGGTCAACACCGAAATCAGATTGACTATATGCTTTGCAGGTGAAGATGGAGAAGCTCTATACAGTCAACAAAAACAAGACCAGGAGCTGACTGTGGCTCAGATCATGAACTCCTTATTGCCAAATTCAGGCTTAAATTGAAGAAAGTAGGGAAAACCGCTAGACCATTCAGGTATGACCTAAATCAAATCCCTTATGATTATGCAGTGGAAGTGAGAAATAGATTCAAGGGATTAGATCTAATAGAGTGCCTGAAGAACTATGGATGGAGATTTGTGACATTGTGCAGGAGGCAGTGATCAAGACCATCCCCAAGAAAAAGAAACGCAAAAATACAAACTGGCTGTCTGAGGAGGCCTTAAAATAGCTGAGAAAAGAAGAGAGGCGAAAGGCAAGGGAGAAAAGATACACCCATCTGAATGCAGAGTTCCAAAGAATAGCAGGGAGAGATAAGAAAGGCTTCCTCAGTGATCAATACAAAGAAATAGAGGAAAACAATAGAATGGGAAAGACTAGAGAAAGGAACGGAGAAGGCAATGGCACCCCACTCCAGTCCTCTTGCCTGGAAAATCCCATGGATGGAGGAGCCTGGTGGGCTGCAGTCCATGGGGTCGCTAAGAGTCGGACACAACTGAGCGACTTCACTTTCACTTTTCACTTTCATGCGTTGGAGAAGGAAATGGCAACCCACTCCAGCGCTCTTGCCTGGAGAATCCCAGGGACGGCAGCGCCCGGTGGGCTGCCGTCTATGGGTTCGCACAGAGTCGGACACAACTGAAGTGACTTAGCAGAGATAGGAAAGATTAGAATTTTCTCTTCAAGAAAATTAGAGATACCAAGGGAACATTTCACGCAAAAGTGAAAGTGAAAGTCACTCACTCATGTCTGACTCTTTGCAACCCCATGGACTGTATAGTCCATGGAATTCTCCAGGCCAGAACACTGCAGTGGGTAGCGTTTGCCTTCTCTGGAGGATCTTCCCAACCCAGGGATCGAACCCAGGTCTCCCTCACTGCAGGCGGATTCTTTACCAGCTGAGCCACAAGGGAAGCCCAAGAATACTGGAGTGGGTAGCCTATCCCTTCTCCAGTGGATCTTCCTGACTCAGGAATCAAACCGGGGTCTCCTGCACTGCAGGCGGATTCTTTACCAGCTGAGCCAGCAGGGAAGCAGATGGGCGAAATAAAGGACAGAAACAGTATGGACCTAACAGGAGCAGCAAATGTTGAGAAGAGGTGGCAAGAATACACAGAAGAACTGTACACAAAAGATCTTCACGACCCAGGTAACCACAATGGTGTGATCACTCATCTCAAGCCAGACATCCTGGAATGCGAAGTCAAGTGGGCCTTAGGAAGCATCACTACAAACAAAGCTGGTGGAGGTAATGGAGTTCCAGCTGAGCTATTTCAAGTCCTAAAAGATGATGCTATGAAAGTGCTGCACTCAATATGCCAGCAAATTTGGAAAACTCAGCAGTGGCCACAGGACTGGAAAAGGTCAGTTTTCATTCCAATTCCAAAGAAAGGCAACGCCAAAGAATGTTCAAACTCCCGCACAATTGCACTCATCTCACACTTTAGCAGAGTCATGCTCAAAATTCTCTAAGGGAGACTTCAACAGTGCATGAATCATGAACTTTCAGATGTTTAAGCTGGATTTAGAAAAGGCAGAGGAACCAGAGATCACAGTGCCAACATTCACTGGATCATAGAAAAAGCAAGAGAATTCCAGAAAAACATCTACTTCTGCTTCATTGATTACGCCAAAGCCTTTGACTGTGTAGATCACAACAAACTGTGGAAAATTCTTAGATGAGAATACCAGACCACCTGACCTGCCTCCTGAGAAATCTGTATGCAGGTCAAGAAGCAACAGTTAGAACCAGACGTGGAACAATAGACTGGTTCCAAATTGGGAAAGGAGTATGTCAAGGCTGTATACTGTCTCCCTGCTTATTTAACTTAAATGCAGAGTATATTATGAGAAACGCTGGGCTGGATGAAGCACAAGCTGGAATCAAGATTGGGGGGAGAAATATCTATAACCTCAGATACACAGATTACACCACCCTTATGGCAGAAAGTGAAGAGGAACTAAAAAGCCTCTTGATGAAAGTGAAAGAGGAGAGTGAAAAAGTTGGGTTAAAACTCAACATTCAAAAAATAAAGATCACGGCATCTGGTCCCATCACTTTATGGCAAACAGATGGAGAAACAATGGAAACAGTGACAGACTTTACTTTTTTGGGGCTCCAAAATCACTGCAGATGGTGACTGCAGCCATGAAATTAAAAGACGCTTGCTCCTTGGAAGAAAAGTTATGACCAACCTAGACAGCATTTTCAAAACCAGAGACTTACTTTGTCAACAAAGGTCTGTCTAGTCAAAGTTATGGTTTTTCCAGTAGTCATATATGGATGTGAGAGGTGGACTATAAAGAAAGCTGAGTGCCAAAGAATTGATGCTTTTGAACTGTGGTGTTGGAGAAGACTCTTGAGAGTCCCTTGGACTGCAAGGAGATCCAACCAGTCCATCCTAAAGGAGACCAGTCCTGAATATTCACTGGAAGGACTGATGCTAAAGCTGAACCTCCAATACTTTGGCCACCTGATGCGAAGAACAGACTCCTTGGAAAAGACCATGATTCTAGGAAAGACTGAGGGCAGTAGGAGAAGGGGACGACAGAGGATGAGATGGTTGGATGGCATCATTGACTCGATGGACATGAGTTTGAGCAAGCTCCGGGAGTTGGTGATGGACAGGGAAGCCTGGCCTGCTGCAGCCCACGGGGTTACAAAGAGTCGGACACAACTGAGCGACTGAACCGGACTGGGTGGACAGACGCTCTTAGGCTCTTCAGCACCTACTCTCTGTGCTGCTTTGATTGACAGTCTCGGCCTGCATCATCCTCGGCTTGATGGCAATATGGCCACCGACGTCACTGAGGGTCACTAAGGGCTGACCTGCAAGCGCGGTTCCAAAAACCTGCTCTACTGAATCTTAGGTGGCATCCCAGTGCTTTCTCAAAACCATCCTGTTCTGTATGCATGTGCTGGTCATTACGTGTGCCGGTCATTCAGCAGAATCACGAGAATGTTGCAAATTCCGTTTCTTTGTGATTTGTTAGGGGTGAGATGAATGCACACCCATCCCAGGAATCGGAACCGGGCGAGCAGAGGGGCGGGGAGTGTCCTTGGAGCAGAGACTGGAGGTGGCACGCCTCCTCCCTGCTCTCGTCCCCGTGGGCTTCCTCCCGTCCGCTGGGATTGTCTGTGTGCGTAATTCCGCACGCTGCTGTCGCCTACTGTTGGGACACATTATTATGACTTCCCACAAATCCAGCTTGTGGTGGGGAGCCTCGTAAGATCCCAGCGAACGCCCCATCCTTTCAGCTCCCTGCTGCCTCCTCTGCTGGATGCTTACGTCACTTCTAATTTTCCGTGAATAACGCAGTCACCATGTGGCACGTAAGCCATGCCTGGAGGCAGCACGACAAAGCCGAGTGTGAGCTGCGATCAGCTCCGATGATTGGTTTCCAGAGAGACGGCACTGACTGAGTCTCGCCCTGGGCAATTTTGTCTCAGCCCTCCCCTCCCCTGAGGCCCGAGCTTCGTTTTCCTCAGGCAGAAGACTGAGCAGGAAGCGTGGCTTTCTAATGCAAACAGGTGATGTGCTAAACTCTGAAGGAAATTAGGCAGCATAAGAAGAAATGCATCAAACATGAAAATGAAACCCAGCCGTCACTGAGCCGTCTCACTGTCAGTTCTTTTTAAAGATTCTCTGGGTGGGCAGGTCCCTGCCTCACGATTGAACAAACCAACAAAAAACTAATGTCAAAACCAGCAGCAAGTGCCCGGGAAACACCAGAGGGTACTGCGGGCCAGGGAGCCAAGCCCTTGCCCAAAGTCGTGTGGCCTTTTAGTGGGGATGCTCCCCACTGCCCAGCCCAGGACAGGAGCTGCCTGAGGACGTCCCAGTAAACAGCCGCCGAGGGACCCAGGGACGCTGATGGGTCCCCAGAGCTAGAGCAGTGTTCCTCACGGGATATCTGCTGGGACATCCGATTCCAGCCAAGAAGGAGTAACAGGAATGAAAACCACCTCCTCACACGATAAGGGTGGAAGCAAGACAAGGACTCTCCCGACACTGGACATCAGGCAACGCGCGATCCCAGGGAGAAGAGGAGCAGAGGAGGAGGGAGCTGTGACTGCCCAGCGCACTGCCTGGAGGGAATTCTCGGGTCCTGGCACAGACAGAGGGGACCAGGCGGAGCCCAGCAAACGCCCAGGATGGGGAGACAGAACCGAGAGTCTGCGGAAGCCAAGGCCACCAGAATCCAGAGGACAGAGTAGCGGAGGTGAGTGAGCTGCCCGGGGAGACAGTCGCGGGGAGGCCCCTCCCTGAGGGTCCAGGGGGCACAGGCCCCACAGCATAGAAATGCTCACAGATCACAGGGCGTTGAGTAACACCAGGTGTACCCGGTAGCAATTCTTCTTAGCCCCAGAATAAACAGAGCTCTGAAGCTGCGTAACATCTTAAAAAAAAAAAAAAAAAAAGATCCAAAAGGATCAAACCATTTCCAAGCAACCAAACTGTATTACAAAATAAAGCTCCAAAAGCTTAACAGAAAAACAAAACTATTCAGCTACCAGCAAGGTAGAATTCCCAATGCCAGGCATCCAATAGAAAAATGACCAGGCGTGTAAAGAATTAGGAAAATGTGACCCCCAGGACCCCCCGGGAAGCAGAACCAGGCTGGGCCAGTGCTGTCCTGCAGGCCCCGCACAGACGCCCCCGTTGAGTGCAGGGCACCTGGTGTGATGGCATCTGGGAAGCCTGAGGCACCCCGGGCAAGGGGCCGAGCCCCTGCCCGCGGCTGAGAAAGCCGTGACCTCCGGGCACGTCCGGGGGCGTCCATGTGCTCCGGGAACTGACGCACGGATGCTGGGAACATCAGGGGCGGGGAAGAAGCCAGCGGGAAGAGCAAGCGCGTGCCTGCTCAGTGTCCGAGTCCGCGACCCCCTGGACTGCAGCCTGCCAGGCTCCTCTGTACGTAGGATTCTCCTGGCAAGAAGACTGCAGTGGGCTGCCATTCCCTCCTGCAGGGGATCTGCCCGACCCAGGGATCAAACCCACATCTCCTCACTGGCAGATGGATTCCTCACCACCAAGCCACCTGGACGGGAACCAGCTAAATCTGGAGCTGGGAGACCCCCCCCAGGGTGACAGGGCTCTGACTCAAGGCCACGCGGGGGCCCGGCAGGGCGTGCTGCCACCGGCCCCTCCGCCAGGCCGGCACGTTTTATCTCACGTGTGTTGTGGTCACTCCGGCACCTCCCGGTACTCAGCCTCTGTCCAAACCCCTCCCTGACTGCAGACGCCCACCCCTTCCCCCCCCGCGCCATCATCCGCCTTCTGCAGAGGGGCACCTCTGCGGGGAAGCGCCACGGAACGATGGAGGGGATGAACCAGTGGCATCGTGACAAGCAGAACGTGAGACCTCGATGAAAACTGGAGAGGGCAGAACGCCTGTCTCAGGAGGCGTTAGAGATGAAAATCACTCCCCCTGTGACCAGCTGAGCTTCACAGGAGTTCACTGCTGCGGGAGCCCCCGACAACGAGAGGCGCCACAGTAAGGGGCCAGCCACATGCGACGCTGCCGGGCCTCTATGAAGGGGCAGCTCGCACAGGGAGGCTCGCTTTGGCGGCTCTTCTAAGTCCTGTTTCCTCAGTGGGCAGCTGAGTACTAAGCCAGGGCCCGGGGGGCCTCAGCCACACTTGGGGCCATGCGGTTGTGCAGAGAGGGGTCCTCCCAGCGGGCCTGACTGCCGTCCTCCGAGAGGCCCACGTGTGGGTTGGCGTCCAGGAGCTGGGGTGTCGGGAGGGCCCCCAGCACCCCCACCACCCACTGTGGCAGTGCCTGCCTGCTCCGTCTGTGCTCACACCCTCCCCCCTGGGGCTGGACTGAGTGTCTGCCCAGCAGAGGGGCCCGCAGGGCCGGCCCCCAGTAACAACCCCGGCTCTGAGTCTGTGACAAGCTTCCCTGGGGACATGTGTCTCTGTGGGTCCATGTGTGTCCTCGGGACGGGGTTCTGGAAGCTGGGGCCCGTCTCCCCTGGACCCCACCCCGACCCCCACTGGGCCTTTTCCCATTGCTGGTTCTGCCTCGCAGCTTCTGGCTGTGATGGATCGGAGCCGAGAGGACCCATGTGCCTGGTCCACGCGTCCTCCTGCTGGAACCCGGGGTGGCCTTGGGGACCCCGACCCGGAGGTCCTCAGGGTGTGTGAGACGTGGAAGGTTCTGGTGTTGCCGTGTGACTGTGAGGTGCTTTAGCCGACTTTTATGACTTTCTTCCACCTTTTTTGAGCTGCTTCGCCTGCATCCAGTCCCAGGGCGGACCTCCCTCTCTGCTTTTCCTGCCGAGGCTCTGCGAGGTGCCAGCTGAGTTTCACCTACTTGGTCTGTCTGTGTAACATGCAGTGAGCAGGCCCGGCGGGGCTTGGGATCCAAGAGTCCCAGGAAGCAAGTCCCCCCCTGCCAGGAGAGCCGGGCCAGGTGGGGAGGGGCAGAGAGCGGCCTCCTGCCCGGCAGGGCTCAGCAAGCTGCAAGGACTGTGGCCATCCTCCGCTGGGGAAGCAGGCTGTCCAGGGGCCAGCCAGGTGGGAGACCCCCGTGGCCCTGGGCCCTGGCCCTTCCTGAGAGATGACAGAGGAGGGTGTGCTCCTCCTATAAGAACCGTGATGCTTGAAACCCTTCGGGGACCCTACCCGCCTGTGATCTGGGACGCACGCCCAAGCCCCCACCTCCCCAAGTGGAGAGGCGTGGACCGGCGGGCTAAGCAGGCTCTGTAACTCTGGAATGGAAGTTGCCAGGCTGGTGAAGCCATGCTTGCTGAGCCATAGGAATCCCCAGCAGGGCGGCCTGGACCGACCGTCAGTCTGGACCCTGCAGCAGGGAGGTCGCCACCCGCCAGCTCTGGGGCAGCCCCCCTGAGGGCCCTCCGTCCCCCCCCATTTCCCTGGAGGGGGCCCGTGAGCCCGGCCCTCCTCAGCAGCTCTGCCCGCCCCCTCCGCTGTCCCCGCCCCTCACCTGGCAGGAGCGGAACTGGCTGACGAGCAGCGTGCAGCGCTGGGGGTCCTTCCGCCCGTCCAGGCTGTCCAGCTCGGCGGCCACCTGGCTCAGCTCCTCGTCCGCATGGTAGAACTGTGCCAGCAGCTGCGGGTCCGACCGCTGTGGGGAGAGCAGAGTGAGTGGACACCCGGGTGTGGCCCCCTCACCTGACGGGCCCCTGCGTCCCTGTGTGCATGGGGGGGGGTGATCACAGACAAGGGGCTGGGGAGTGCTGGGGGCCGAGGACAGTGGGCTCACTTAGGAAGGAGCTTTACTCCGGACACTAAGCCGAGGCCATGAAGGCAGCGGCTGAACAGAGGGCTGGCTCTGCTGCCCAGCCCCGCCAGCACCCCCAGCACCCCCAGCCCACAGCCCGGCTTCCACGACACTAGGAGGAGCGGGCCTTTGAGGGGGACACCCTCCTCTCAGAGGCTCAGCTCCCACGGAACCCCAGGGGGCCCTTCCGACCCTGGTCTCGATGCGCCTCCGTCCGGCCTGCGGGCCACCTGCTCCCCTGCCCGCCCCTGGCTCCAGCCCGGCACCCACCGTGTGTCCTGCCCACACGCTCCCGGCCACCACAGGCCTCCACATGGTCTCCCTCCGGCCCGGGGGCCGAGGGCGTGTCCCCTTGATCTGAGTGCAGGGTGAGGACATGTTCACGGAAGGGGTCCTAGCCAGCTCTGGAGCAGCCCAGAGGGCCCTCCGTGATCACAGAGAGACAGGAGTGAAGGCCGGACAGCAGGTCAGCCCCTGCTCCCTCCTTCTTCCGCCTGGGAATCAGCCTACCCGTGACTATGCCCTGCAGTCTGCTGAACACAGGGTAACTTGTTTTTGTGATTTCTCAGTTCTCTGCTTGGCTGATGGAGCCTGAGTTTCGCCCCTCCCCCAGTGTGGCCCATTCCCGGGTGGATCTTCCTCCAAGCAGGGGTCTTGGTTATCAGGACCAGGGAGAGGCCCCCCCAGGGACTTTTCACAGGAGATCGGGGATTCACCCCCACCCCCTACCCAGCAAAGGCGCCTGAGCACCCACTGCTGAGAATGCAGAACAGGGGACACGCCTTGACCAGGGCCGGCCAGACCCCACCCTGCGGGCCCCCGGTGCCCCTGACTCCCTGGTCCCCTCCGTGGGCTCAGCTGACTCCCCCAGGATGCCCACCAGGGACCCCTCTGTGATGAGAGGGGAACTGGGGTGGGGTCAGCGGCTGGCAGTGGATTTCTGCCCCCTTCCTGTTGTGCTGACCAGAAGGAGAGGGGCTGGAAGGCGGGCATCTGCCCGGACGGCACCCTCACACACGCTCCCCACCACCCTGGTCTCAAGCCCCCCAGGCCCACATCCGTCCATTACGGCCCATCTGGACCCACTTCCTACCCCGGGGCCTCCTCCTGGTTTCAGAAGCTGGGGGCAGGGAGGGACACGCTTGTCCTCTGACCCCCAGCCAGGGTTTAACCTGGCACCTTCAGGGCGTGGCAGGCACCCACATAAGGGAGAAGACAGGAGGGCGCTGGGGAGGGCCGCCCGCCCAGAGAAAGGCAGGGAAGAAAACGGCAACACGGTACCAGGGACCACAACCAGCAGCCCCCCAGACTTGGGTGGGCCAAACACCTCCATGACCACGAGCAACAAACATCCTCCGAAGCCGGCCTCCCCTCTCCCTGGGAGCACGGCCTGGACGGAGCGGACCCTGTCGCCTGGGAGTGGGAGCACCGAGACGAGCCCTTTGGGCTCACCACGCTTTGCTTCCAGTACAGCAAAGACCTTGAGACCAGAGCTACGAGTGTGCTGACCATCACCAAAAATAGAGAGGTGTGCACAACACGTGTGCACACGTGCGCGCACTGAAGAAATCAGAGAAGTCAGAAAAAAATATTTCTTAAGCTAGCAATTATTTTGTTGAAACACAGAAGGCCTGTGTGATTTTAAAATTTTAGTTATATTCCAAGATAGCTTTCCGGTCCCCTCAGAAGGGATGATTTCCAGCAAAGAATCAAAATTCCCCTCCGTGGACGTCCCCGGCAGCCCACTGGTTAGGACTCCGTGCTTCCAGCGCAGGGGCACGGGTTTGACCCCTGGTCAGGGAACTGAGATCCCGCAGGCCACAACACGCAGCCAGAACTGGAAAGATGGAAAGAGTTCCCGGGGGGCTCGGGTTGCCAAGGTTCGGCGGGAGAATCTTGCCGATGCCACCGGGAGACCCAAATGCTGTGAAGACAAAACTTCCGGGCAGGGGTCCAGGAAATGAATGAACACAACGTCAACGATTCAATTTGTGCTGATCAACGGGATCCAAAAGAACATTTTGGTGCCATACTTTCATTTCTAAGCATGCAGAGAACAAAGCGAACACAGCAATCTCTAGCCTGGCTCATCGCTCAGACCTACATCGGTCCAGCAGGGCAGGGTCACCCTCAGGCCAGCTTGGAGGCAGGACTGTGGACTGCAGGGAAGCAGAGCGCAGAAGAGGACAGACATACTGCTCTCTCCGACCTGGGTCAGCCGGCCTCATTCAGCAACGCTTACCATTAAATTTTAAATGAGACTTTCAAATGTCCCTGAGTAAAGTGTCCACGGCAAAGAGAATCAGTTGATACGGACAGGAAGAAGTGCTCACCCTACCTTGAAATTAAAACCATGAGAGGATAAAATACAGCCCAATAAGGAAGTCTTCTTGGCACACGATGTCAATATTTTCTCAAAATAAATTCATAGCAGTGACAGCTTTCACTGTTACAGGACAAAAATAAAATTCACGAAGATAGCACTTAGGCGGTTAGATGAGTAGTGAATCAGCAGCCTCCGAGAAGGCAAGAGAAAACACACAGAACCACAGCAGTGACTGAGCCAGTCCGAAGCGCCAAGCTTGACAGTTCAGAACCGATTCTGTGAAGCCGATGGGATGATCCGTCACTCAAACAGCTGTTCTGTGATGCAGGCTGGGGATGTGGGATGTGGGCGTGGACGCCGGGGTGTGTGTGAGCTGAGGCCCTGCCCTCAAGTGCCTGTCTGAGCCAGGCATGGGACGATGCTGGAGGGACCCACGCTGCGTGAGGCTGGCCAGCTGGGCCGGGGCAGAACATGGCCTGAACCGTGAGCGCCCCCAGCCCCGGGCAGACCGCCGGCTGTATCCCAGTAGGTGCCACCAGACCCTCTGTGAGGTGGCCCGATAGTAACCCAGATGAAGCAAACTAACGGCCAGGGTCACCTCAGTGGGCCCAGCAGAGCCGGCGGTCAGCCCAGGTCTCACTCTAAGGACACTCGGGGGTCCGCGTGGGAAAGAGGAACCAGGACCGGATCCGTGGCTCTCGCTTCCCAAGTGGGAAGCAAACGCTGCAGCGGGGAAACCTTAGAAGGGTGCCTGGCCACTGCAGCACGGCAGCACGGTCTCAGCCAAGCTCCAGGAAGGGGAGGAGAGGGGACAGATGGCAGGACAGCAGCGTGGCCAGGTCGGAGAGGACCAGCCCCCTCGCACCCCCAGCACAAGCCCGGCGATGGAGAGCAGCCAGCCCCCGCCCCCCAGCAGCTGCCCCAGGACAGGAGCTGGGCTCCAAACCCTTGTTCCCAAGACCACACCCCACACGACCCCCACCACCCTCACGCTGGGCAGAGGAGAGCCTTCCAGATCTCGGTGGCTCCCCAGGTGGGCTGCAGCTGGACAGGCGGCAGGCAGCTCAGGGGTGAGAGTTGGTGGGGCCAGCCCAGGCCTCCAACAAAGCCTTATACCCCGCTCTGCCAAGCCTGAACACAAGAGCGTAGCCGGGAAAGCGGAGAAGAGCCTCAGGTCGTGAACACAGAGTCTAGCTGCTCCCCGAGCGGGGCCTCCTGCAGCCCGCTGGCCCTCGGGCCCTGGGCTCAGGGGAAGCTGCCCAGGCCACACGAGACTGTCAGGGAAAGCCACCGACCACGGGCCACCAACCGGAAACCCTTCACTGCCTCCAAACAAACACTGAGCCAGGCCCTCCGCGGGTCTCTACCACATCCTTCCGTCCCCAGGACCTGGGGGTGCCGGGCAGCCGTGACCCCGCTGCTCGAGGCTGGCCTGGTCCACAGCGGCGCGTCAGGGCCCCAGCCGCATCACCCGCCACCATCAGCGGACCGGGAGCCCCAGTGGGCGCGCGCTGCTGCCGCTCCCTTGCCTTTGCTGGCTACCCTGCTCGCACTTGCACCCAGCTGCCAGCCTTCCCATCCAGGCTCCTCCACCAGGGCCTTGTGGCTGGGCCTCCAGCCCCTGCTCACTCTTGGGACCCGTACCTGGGGTCAGGTCACCGCCTCTACAGCCCGGCCTGCTGCAGTCCACGGGGCCACAGAGTGGGACACGACCGAGCGCCTGAACAAGAGAACCTTCCTCCGCAGAGCCGACCGCCGATGGCCCTGCGGCAAGGCCAGGCCTCTGCGGCCACTAGACGGCCTGCTGAACACGTGCCCTGAAAGCTTTCAATTCCCGGACCAGTTTAGACACCCAGTGAGTCGCTTCCCCGCCCCTGCTGTCTCTCCAGGCAGTGTTACCCCCGGCCGAAAGCCGCAGCCAGCTCGGAGGGGCAGTTCGAGCCGTGGGTCACTCTGGAGGGCAGCCCGCCTCAGGAGAACCCCCGCGGAGGGTCCCTGCCCGTGTGGCACAGCGAGGGCCCCTGGATAATGCCGACCCCCCTCCCCGACAGGAGAACTGGCTCCAGAGAAGCAGGCCCCTCCCTGGAGGAAGCTGGTCTGGTCCCGCCAGAATGAGGTGGCCCCGTCGTGCTGGACACCCTCCTTCCGGGGGACAGCTGGGCTCGGGGCCCTGCCAACACCCCAGGCGCCCACCGGGGCCTTGGCTGTGGCACGTGCAGACACAAGGCCTGGAGATGGCTGAGCGTCTCGAGGACGGTTTTCAGAAGGAGAATGCGTTCTCAGATAAAACTCCCAATCGGGTGTTGTATATACATACAGACGACAGGAAATTTAACCGCAGCCGCTGCAGTGGGTAATAAAGAAGCTCTTCCGTAACCACAGAAGAAAGGAGCCCGGGGTGGCAACTGCCCTGCGGGGCGGAGGGGGGTCCCCGTGGCACCAATGCGAACAAACGGCGTCTGATAGCTGGGCTTTCAAAGTGCAGGAGAGCTCGTCTTTGAATTTCAATAGGTTTCAGGTTCTTTAAAAAGCATTTTATTTTTAAGACTTATTACCTAATGAACTTGTTAGCATGCCAATCAAGTCTGTTCACTCTCTTCTGACAGCCAGGGGACACTGTCCCAGAAGCCTTGGGCCTTCAGGGCGACACGGGGCCGCGCCCTGCTGCGGGGAAAAGCCCTACCTGGTTGACAGCAACCCGGGAAACAGCCGCGGAGAGGCTGCGGTCTTCTCAACTTCTAGGACGGATGGAAATCCACTCGTGGGAAATGGGAATTTAAACTGCTTATTATGAATTATTTCTCTCCTTCAAAAAGGACTTGAGATGACTTAATTATAATGCAAGTGAATTGAACCTATTTGTTTAATCAGAGGAGCAATCAGAAGTCCGGAACAGGGATCCCTGGTTCTGGGCCATGTGGATTACTGCAGGTGGTTACCCTGATCTCAGGATTGCCGGGCCAGGCCAGAGCCCTCCCCGGGTACGTCCCCCTGTCCTGGGCACGTCCCCGCACCGGGCTGGTGTGAAGTGGACTGGGAGAGGCCCTTCCTGCCTGGGTCCTAGGAACACGCTGGTTGGGGAGGAACATGGAATCCCCGGAGAGGGCTCCATGGGAGCACCTAAGAGAGAGGACGTCAGTGGAAGCCAGCACTGACGGGGCCCCTGGTGAACTGAGGCGGGGGGAGCGCACTACTCTGGATCACTCCCTGAAGGACACAGGACCTGGGAACCCAGGGTGGCTGCTGTGTCCCGGCACAGACCCTCTGACGACGCCTCACCCGGGTGGCTCGGGTGACGCTGCTCCGGGAGGGTCTGTGGACAGGCAGTTCCAGCAGGGTGGGGGACAAGCCCTGCCACCCCTTCTGCAGAGAGGATGATTTGGGCTTCTAGAAACAGTTTTACTGAGACATGACTCACCTCCCATAACATCCACCTGATCAAAGTATGCAATGCCGGGGTTTAGTATCTTCACAGAGCAGCCATCATCACCAGGAACTAAAGTTAGAATCTTTTCATCACCCCCAGAGAAGCCTCACCCCCATTCCTAGCAGTCCCTCCTAACCCACCATGGCTATGGAGGTGCCTGTTCTGGGCATTTAACTAACGGCAACCGTGCAAGCTCTGATCTTTTACGCCTGGCTTCTGTCGCTCCGCATGGCTGCGAGGTTCCTCTATGAGGCAGCACGCGTCAGCACTTCATTCCTGTTTAAAAGTGAAGTCGCTCAGTCGTGTCCGACTCTTTGTGACCCCATGGACTGTAGCCTTCCAGGCTCCTCTGTCCATGGGATTTTCCAGGCAATATACTGGAGTGGATTGCCATTTCCTTCTCCAGGGGATCTTCCCAACCCAGGGATTGAGCCGGGTCTCTCGCACTGTAGACAGACGCTTTACCGTCTGAGCCACCAGGGAAGTCCTTTCAGGCTGAATAATATTCCACCACGTGGATGGACCACATTTTGTTAATCCGTTCGTCAGGTGATGGGTGTCTGGGTTGTTTCTGCGTTGGCCATTGTGAAGAATGCTGCTACAAACAGGTTTTTATGTGGATATGTTTTCAGCTCTTTGGGGAATAAACCAAAGTGGGATTCCATACAGTGCCAGTCATACAGTAACTATGTTAGACTTTTTGAAAATCTGATTATTTGGCTGCACCATTTAACAAAGATGTAAGAACAAGGTTGCCATATAGAGTTAACATACAGAAGCCTATTGCGTTGCTACACACTAACAAGGAACTGCCAGAAAGAAACTAAGAAAGCAATCCCGTTTACAATCTCATCAAAAAGAAAAAAATACCTAGGCATAAATTTAAGCAAGGAGGTAAAAGATCTGTACTCAGAAACCTATGACACTAGGGAAAGAAACGGAAGATAACACAAACAGATGGAAAGGTCTGCCATGCTCAGAGACTGAAAGGATCAATATGGTAAAAATGACCAGACTACCCGAGGCAATCTACAGATTCAATACAATCCCTATCAAAGTATCAACCGTACTTTTCACAGAACTACAACAAATGACTCTAAAATTTGTATAGAAACACGAAGACCCTGAATAACAAAACCATCTTGAGAAAGAAAAAAAAAAAATTAGAGCTGTCATGCATCCTAATTTCAAACTATACTGCACAGTTACACTAATCAAAACAGCATTGTCCTGGCACAAAACAGACACACAGATCAATGGAACATACCAGAGAACCCAGGAATGACCCCAAACTTAAATGGGCAATTAATCTATGATAAGGGAGGCAAGACAGCCTCTTCAGTAAATGGCGTTGGGAGAACTCGACAGCCGCATGCAGAAGAACCACCCCGCGCTCTCATACCGCCTACAGCGACAGAGTCCAAAGAACCGCCCCACAGAGATAGATTCCAAAGAACCGCACTGCGCTCTCATACCACCTACAGCGACAGAGTCCAAAGAACCGCACCGCGCTCTCTTACCACCTACAGCAATAGATTCAAAGCAGACTAAAGACTTGAATGCAAGACCTGAACCCATGAGACTTCTAAAAGAAAACATTGGCAGACGCTCTTTGACATCGGTCTTAGTAATATATATATATGTATATGGAAATATTTTGATTTGTCTCCTCAGGCAAGGGAAAGAAACGTAAGTATAAACAGATGAGACAGCATCAAGCTAAAATGCATCTGAACAATGAAGAAAATTATCGACAAAATGAAAAGGCCACGCACTGAATGAGGGAAGATATTTGCAAGTGATAATCTGATAAGGAGAGAGTATCCAAAATATACCAAGGACTCATACAACTCGACATCAAAAAACAGCTGAAAAATGGACAGAGGATCCGAATAGACATTTTTCCATAAAGGAGATGCAGGCGGCCAACAGGCACATGGAAAGATGCTAAGATCAGGAACTATGAGGGACACGCAAATCATGGCGTCAGCGAGCCACCACCTCGCAGCTGTCAGAATGGCTGTCGAAAAGGGTACATGTGACAAGCGCTGGCAAGGGTGTGGAGAAGAGGGAACCCTCGTGCACTTCCATGGAAACGAAAATCGGTACAGACATGACAGAGAACAGCGCGGAGGTTCCTCAGAACATGAAGCTGCCTGATGCAGTGATCCCACGCCCGGGAATTGATCTGAAGAAGATGGAAACACTGAAGAGGTATCTGCGCCTCCGTGTCCATCACAGCACTGTTTACAACAGCCAAGATATGGAGCCCGCCTCAGTGCCCATCCACAGACGAGTGGTGAAGACGCTGCAGGTGTGCACAACAGAGCCGCACTCGGCCACCAGAACGGAATCTCGCCATCGTGGCAATATGGACGGGCCTAGAGGGCATTACTGGAGAAGGCAGTAATGCTTCTGGAGAATCCCAGGGACGGGGAGCCTGGGGGGCTGCAGTCCATGGGGTCGTGAAGAGTTGGACATGACTGAGCGACTTCACTTTCACGCACTGGAGAAGGAAATGGCAACCCACTCCAGTGTTCTTGCCTGGAGAATCCCAGGGACGGGGAGCCTGGTGGGCTGCCGTCTATGGGGTTGCACAGAGTTGGACATGACTGAAGCGACTCAGCAGCAGCAGCAGAGGGTATTATGCTTCATGAGGTTAAGTCAGGCAGAGAAGAGGCAAATACTGCAAGATTTCATTAAATGTGGAATCTAAAAAACAAAACAAGTGACCAAACATAACATAACAGAAACAGTTATAGATACAGAAAACGGGTGGTTTCCAGAGGGAAGAGGGGTGAGGAGAGGAGAGAGAAAGCAAGGGCAACTGGGAGGGACAGGTTGTAGCAGAAGATTAACCCGCGCAGGGAACAGTGACGGTGTCATGTCTTTATACGGGGACACACCTGCCCACCTCACCCCACCCTGCCTCACCCCACCTCGCCCCGCCCCAGCAACTAGACTCATCCTGGTGACCCTTTTGAAATGTCAGATCACCGTGTTGTGTAATGGGAACTGAAATAGTGTTGTACTTCACAAACAGACAGAGGGGGACTTCCCTAGGGATCCGGGGGCTGAGCTCTGTGCTGCCCATGCAGGGGGCTCAGGGTTGATCCCCGGTCAGGGGACTAGAGCTCACCTGCCACAACAAAGAGTTCACATGCCGCCACTAAGGACCCAGCACAGCCAATAAGTGCATTAAAAGAAGGCTTCCAGGGTATATGCTTTAAAACAACAACACTCAAGGAAAAAAACACAAGACCTGTTGTCAGAGATACAGATGGCAGAGGGGGGACTGGAGGAAGGTGCTCGCAGGATACAAGCTTCTCATCATAAGAAAAAGAAGCACTAAGGCTGTGGTGTACAGCATGATAAATAAACACTTGCTCAGTCTCTCAGCCGTGTCCGACTCTGCGACCCCATGGACTGCAGCACGCCAGGCTTCCCTGTCCCTCACCATCTTCCAGAATGTGCTCAAACTCATATCCATCGAGTCAGTGATGCTATCCAACCATCTCATCCTCTGGTGGCCCCTTCTCTTCCTGTGCTCAATCCTTCCCAGAATCAGGGGCTTTTCCAGTGAGTTGACTCTTTGCATCAGGTGGCCAAAGTATTGGAGCTTCAGCTTCAGTATGAGTCCTTCCAATGAATATTCAGGGTTGATTTCCTTTAGGATGGACTGGATTGATTTCCTTGCAGTCCAAGGGACTCTCAAAAGTCTTCTCCAACACCACAGCTGGAAACCATCAATTCTTCGGCGCTCAGTCTTCTTTACGGTCGAACTCTCACATCTGTACATGACTACTGGAAAAACCACACCTTAGGGACCTTTGTCATCAAAGTGATGTCTCTGCTTTTTAATGTGCTGTCTAGGCTGGTCATAGCTTTTCTTCCAAGGAGCAAGCATCTTTTAATTTTGTGGCTGCAGTCCCCACCTGCAGTGATCTTGGCACACAAGAAAATAAGTTCTGTCACTGTTTCCACTTTCCCCCATCTATTTACCATGAAGTGATGGGACCGGATGCCACGATCTTAGATTTTGGCCAGCTTTTCCACTCTCCTCTTTCACTTTCATCAAGAGACTCTTTAAATGGATGCTCACTGAACTGACTGTGATAACCATTTTGTGACGTGTGGGAGCCACGTCCTCGTGCAATACCCCAAACGTGACACGTGTCGATCACAGCTCGTGACGTGAGCTTCACGTCCATCACATCAGTAAAGCTGATCACGGAGCAGCAGTGTGGGAGGTCCGATTTCTCCACGTCCTCCCCACCCGGAGCTGCCATCTGGCTTCTGATTCTAGCTGTCCTCGGGGGTGTGAAGCGCTGTCTCGCTTGGACTTGCGTCCCCCTGGTGACTGACGCCGTGGAGCGCCCTCCGCCTGCTGCTGTCTGTCTGTGCGTCTTCTTTCCTCCCGTCATCTGTCCGCACGTGAGTGGAGGGGCTGAGGCGCTCTCGAGACTGACCACATCTGCTCTCTCACAGTCATGTAAACAAACGCACGGTCTAAATGGAGCCTTCCTCTAGGGGAACAAGGGTCCACTCTGCAGCAGCCACGTGACCCCACCAAAGCTGCGGGCAGGTGTGGATGGGCAGCGTGGCAGTTCCATCAGGATTAGGATCCAACTTGCTCTACAGAGGGGCTTCCTGGCGGTTTAGATGGTAAAGAATCTGCCTGCAATGCAGGAGACGTGGGTTCGATCCCCGGATTGGGAAGACCCCATGGAGAAGGAAATGGCTACCCACTCCAGTACTCTGGACTGGAGAATTCCATGGACAGAGGAACCAAGAGCAGGGCGTGGCTACAGTTCACGGGGTCACAAAGAGTCGAACACGACTGCATAGACTAACAGTAAAGAATCCGCCTGCCTGCAGGAGACCCCTGTGGTCCCTGGGTTGGGAAGATGTCCTGGGGAAGGGAGTGGCCGCCCAGTCCGGTATTCTTGCCTGGAGAATTCCATGGACAGAGGAGCCTGGGGGTATAGTTCATGGGGTCGCAAAGCGACAGACACAACTAAGTGACTAACACTTTGAGAAAAGGGGCCTTAGCAGGTGGAAGGTAGGTCAGGGCCTGGGAATGAGGCCATCCGGGATGACCGAATGGCCCCACCTGCTGAGACAGGTGTCCTTACAAGGGGAGGGGACACACAGCGAGGAGAGGCCATGGGGGAGAGAAGGCAGCGAGGCGTCTGCAGGCCCTGGGGCACCTGCAGCCCCAGAACCGGGCGGAGACAAGGACCAGACTCCCTCTCACAGCCTGCAGGAGGGACCAGCCCTCCCGACACCTCACTTCCAGACTCGGGCCTCCCGAACCACGGAAGGCTACATTCCTGCTATTCCCAGCCACCTACTTTGTGGGCAAAGCAGCCATGGGACCGGAAAGCAGCGTCCCCACGCCCAGATGCACCTCAGCACAGGCAGGGAAGAGGGGTCCCCGCGAGCCCGGGGCCCTGTGAGCCCTGCTTCTCTCTGCAGTCTGCCCACTCAGAGCTCCCCAAACGCCGCTCGCCCAGGCCCTGCTGGATGCGCCGCGGTGTCCTGGGTCCCGCAGCGCTGCCAGGCTGCAGGCGGGGTCACGTGCCCTGGGTCACGCCTGGGCCGGTGCGTTTCCCCACGTGCCCCTCGCCCCCGGTGCCTCAGAGAACAGACACCGCCCAGGTCCTGGACCCTTCCCACAAGCCTTCCGTCTCCTCAGGGGACCCACCCGCAGGACCGAGGCGGCCTGGGCCCAGGGCTGCAGCTGAGCCACAGGGAGGCGGGAGGGCCTGCTGAGCGCTCCCCTGTGATCCCGCTGTCTGCTCAGGGTGGCGAGGTGTTCCTTGGCGGCTGTCCCTGCTCCCTCCCGGCCTGCAGCTCTGAGGGCCTCCCTCTGATGGCCCGCGCCCCTGCAGGACCGGAATCTGTCCCTCCGACCTTTCTGGGCGGCACACAGAGCTCCAGGTGCTTCCACGGGAGGACACGGGGCCTGCTCTCCGCTGAAGCGGGCACAGGGGTCTTGCTGAGGACACGGGAAAGCCTTCGCGACACAGATTCTGAGTCTGGCTCTTCTTGGTCAGACCTCTGAGGTTTTGGATCCCACTTCCTACAGGGAAGCAGGGAAGGGGGGCGACTTGGAGCTGGAGAGCCGCGGAGGTTTGATCTAGGGTGCTGGGGGGATGGGCAGAGGGAGGCCGGCTCGGGCCTCCAGGCCGCTCAAGGACTCCCGGCGCCCGCACCCCGCGCCCCGGGCAGAGTCTCCCTCTAAACTGCGCTTGCTGCTCGGTTTAGCAAATAATGCGAATAAAACTTAGAGGCACTTGACTCACAGGGTGCTCGTCACTAGAGGCACGGATCACAGACAGCAAGCTGTCCCCATGCTTTAAACATAGCCATCCTGACAGAGCACCTGTTCTCACCAACATGCTGTTCCACCAGAGGGTAAAACTTAACTGCAGTGGAGCCCAGCAAGGGCCTCTGGCTTTTATGCATTTTTACAGGATGTTCTGACATATGGCAGAAGAGAAGCAACTGGGAGTCTGCTCAGAAAAACCCAAAAAACAAGGATGGGGTCGGTGGGGAAATAGCTCAGATGCAGCTTCTCAAGTCAGGGTAAAACCACACACACTCCCACACAAAGACACACACAGACACACACACATGCACACACTGCCCCCTACACACACAGACACACACAGACACACATACTGCCCCCACACACATACACACACACATATAATAAACACACACACACCCTGTTCCCTACACACACAGACACACACATTGCCTTCACACATACACACACATGTATAATAAACACACACACACCCCGCTCCCTACACACAGACACACACAGACACACACACTGCCCCCACACATACACACACACATATAATAAACACACACACACACCACTCCCTACACACACAGACACACACACTGCCCACACACACATACACACACATATAAACACACACACACACACTGCTCCCTACACACTCAGACACACACAGACACACACAGACACACACACTGCTCCCACACACATACACACACATATAAACACACACACATATAAACACACTGCACTCCCCACATACACATAGATACACACAAACACTGCCCTCCCACAGAGACACACACATATATACATACTCACACACATACACACACACTGCCCCCCCACATACACACACACACATATACACACACTGCCCCACCCACAGAGAGACACACACACACACGACTCCCTTCAGCAACAGGGGACAATTAAAGCTCTTCACATGAACCCCCAACAGTAGCAAAAGCTGAGCAGCCCTGGGCTTCTGCTCTGCCCCTCCCATGTGCCCACCCCACCTCCCCAGAGGGGACCAGACTCGCCCAGCCCTGGCGGGGCAGACCCTAAGTGCTAGGCCATCTGAAAGGCAGGCAGGGCAGAGCCTCTGGGACAAGACGTCAGCCCACGTCCACCTAGGGCTCGGGTGAGAAGGCGGCAAAGTCGGGGCGGGACGGGGCCCTCCGGAGCAGGACGGGGAGGAGTCCCTTCGTCCTTCGATGGCTGCAGTGCGCCTCTCCCAGGACACAGACTCAGCGTCACAAGGCGGCCTCTCCTTCCCCTGAGCTGGTTACATCCTCCCTGTAAGTGCTGCCCTTGGGGATCCTGTGCTTAGCACCCAGTCAGGGCCCACCCACGCGGGGGTGTCGGTAGAGAGAGGGATGGTCTGGGCTGTTACAGTGCCTGGGGACGCCCCAGAACGGAGAATCCAGAAATACACCCACACAGACTTGGCCGATTGATTTTTGACAAGAGCACCAAAGAAACGCGATGGAGAAAAAAGCATCTTGTCAACAAGTGGTGCTGGAGCAACTGGACAGCCATGTGCAGAGCAACGGTCCTCAGACCTTACTCATCACTCGCAGAACCATCAGCAACGGTCCTCAGACCTTACTCATCACACGCAGAACCATCGACCCCAAAGAGGAAATCCGTGACTGTGGGTTTGACAATGCTTTATTAAATAGTTCACAGATAGCGTGAACTATAAAACAAACAAATACCCTGGGTTTCATCAACATTCTAAAGTTTACTCTTCAAAAGATCCTGTTAAGAAAATGAAAAGTCAAGCCATGGACTTGGAGACGATATTTGTCAAACACATATATTTTGGAGGAAACAGAAGGAACTCTCACACTGCAGTCTGAAGACAACTGGATTTTAAAATGAGCAAAAGATTTGGACACTTAACTAAAGAAGACCTACCCGAAAAGACACTCAATACGTGGTCATAGGGAAAGAGCAAATTCAGGCCGCAGTGACCTACCACCTCACACCTGCCGGCATGGCTGAAGTTCAGAAAGTCACCACCCAAGTGCTGGCGGTGGCGCAGAGCGACTAGAGCCTCACGCGGCGGGTGGGGTGCAAAGCGGCCCAACCTTTGGAAGACAGGGTGGCAGGTTCTCAAAGAGTTAAATATTCGCTGACCAGACGAACCAGCCATTCTATGCCCAGCTGTCCCAAGAGACGTGAAAGCTCCCATCCACACAAGGACTTGTGCACATACGTTCAGGACGGCTTCATGTGTAACAGCCAGAGGTGGAAGCAACCCACACGTCCACTGCGTGAGACAAACAGGCGGCGGTCCGTCCACACGGTGAACACGCCCTCGAGTGACTGACGCGTTCTACCACAGGGGTGAGTCTTACGGTATCGAGGCTGACTTGAAGCCAGCCCCAAACAGACTGGAGTATATACAATCCCATTCATACACAACTCTGGAAAATGCAAGCCTGGCCCCTGCAGTCCATGGAGTCACGAAGACTCAGACACGACTGAGCGAGTGAACAACGTACCCAATGACAGAATCAGCTCAGCGGGTGCCTGATCAGACAGCGCACAGTGGGACAGAGGGCAGTCACAGGGGGCTGGGGGCCCAGCCTAGGCGTCAGCGAGAATGCTCAGGGGCAGAGTCGGCAAGAACCTGAGAGGCTCAGGGAGGGGACAGGACACTGCAGTTGAAGGCCACGCACTCATCATGTCCGCGCTCTCTCCACCCTTTGAAGGTCCTCACAAACCTGAAAGTAGGACCACCGTAGGGTCCAGCAGTTCTGCTCCTGGTTATATATCCAAACACATGAAAGCACAAACCAGAAAAAATACATGTGCCCCCGTGTTCACTCCAGCATTATCTACGGCAGCCAAGCTGGCAGTCACTGAAGTGTCCGTCGACAGGCGAGCGGGTAAAGAGGGCGTGGTCTGGATGTGCAGCGGAATATTACTCAGCCACAAAAAAGGAATGAGATCTTGCCGTTTGCGACAACATGGATGGACCTGGAGGGTTATGCTGAGTGGACTAAGTCAGACAAAGACAACATACTTCTCACTGACTGGTGCAACGCTCCGTACGATAAATATCACTTACATATGGAAACTAAAAAGATGAAAACAAAGGAGGTATCACAGCAAAACAAGGAGCGGGCTCACAGACGCGGGAACAGACTGGCGGTCACCAGCGGGGAGGGGGATCGCAGGGGTGGGGGTGCGGTGCAAACGGCTACGCGTGAAACACGCTGTGAGGAGGCATTGTGCGGAGAACACAGCCATGCTCTGCGATGGCTAAACGGAGCACGCCCTGTAGAGCTCGGGAGCCCTGCGCCGCGCACCTGCGGCTTACACAACACCAGGCACCAAGCAGACTCCAGTTAAAAAGAGGAAGCGCGGACAGAGGAAGGCCCAGGGCCCGGGACTCCCTTTCCCACCCTCCCAGCACAGCGGCCCAAGCCAGCCCGAGGGGCTGTGTCTTCGGCGTGTTGCCCCCCGAATGCCCCTGGCCACCCTGAGCCACCCTCTTGCCATCACTCAGCCAACACCACTGCCCCCCACCCCCACACGCAGCCCCGGCCCACTCCCCTCACCTGGCTGTTCTGCACACGCCGCCTTGCACACGCCGCCTTGCACACCCTGCTAGGCCAAGCCTCCAGGCCTCTGCCCTCACGCCCCAGACCCCAGGGCTGTGCCCAAAGGCCCCAGGCCTCCCTGGGTCCCTGAGGGCAAGACGTGAGAAGGAGGAGCGGACGGGTGCCCCGGGAGGCAGGCGTGAGCAGGCTGGCCTGGCACTGCCCAGTGACTGAGTCTGAGACATAAACCTCAGGAAGGCCGGCGTGGCCTCTGGCTGGCATTGCACGCTGCCCCCCACCCCACCCAGGGCTGCACAGGCTCTGGTGACTGCGGGAGGGGCGCTGGGCAGCGGAGCCCACGTCCATCCCCGAAACCCACCCTCCTGGAGCTTCTTCCCTGAGACTGGCCAGCCTGGCCGCCCGGGCCCAGCACCTACGCAGCGTCCAAGGCCGCCAGGCCTCTAGGAGCGCCCCCGGCAGCCCAGGCCCCTGCAGCGGAGGCGGGGCAGAGCCACACCAGGGCAACAGAAGACCCTCACTTGGGGCCAACCCTCGGGGCTCCCCCGGTCAGTGACTCCCTCAGAGAAGCCCCCCAACAGAGACCGGAGGCCCTGGATGGGTGGCTGATGGGCGGCATCTCCATTTACCAAAAGGTGAACTAGAAAATTCCAGCAACTCAGGCTCCAGCCGCCTAAGGAATGACACGCCGTGACAGAGTAGGCATGCCTCAGTCGCTCCGTTGTGTCCAACTCTGTGACCCCACAGACGGCAGCCCACCAGGCTCCTCT
The DNA here is from genome assembly GCF_001704415.2 of Capra hircus. NCBI lineage: Eukaryota > Metazoa > Chordata > Mammalia > Artiodactyla > Bovidae > Capra > Capra hircus. The sequence goes on from NC_030813.1 coordinate 116,264,338, forward strand.
GCCCATGTGATTCTCCAGGCAAGAACACTGGAGTGGGTGGCCACTTCCTTCTGCAGGGGACCTTCCCGACCCAGGGATCGAACCCAGGTCTTCTGCACTGCAAATGCAAAAGCGGATTCTTCACCGCTTGGCCACCAGGGAAGCCCTTGACAGAGTGTATTCGACACAGAACAATTCTAAATATTATTGATTGTAAAAAGTACAGATGTTCTGAAAAATATAAAGAGGAAAACAAACATCTCCAAGACTGAACATAATTCTTAATCACCCCAGACCCCAAGCAGAACTTCTCAAACCCACACAGCGGTAAATGCAAAATGCATATATTAATAGCTCGGCAGAAATTCACGTTCCCCAGAGAACCCCTCAAAAACACTGACGTATTCGATTCATCCGAAAAAATGGCAGTGACTCTAACTCGGCTGTGACGGGCCACCCTGCCCACAGGTCACCCAGAGCAGCTTTTGTTGCTGTGCAGTCGCCCAGTCATGGCTGACTCTGCGACCCCGCGGACTGCAGCACGCCAGGCTTCCCTGCCCTCTACTATCTGCCAGAGCTTGGCCCCATCCCCCCCGGCCCTTGCACGTGCTCAGGAGCCCCACCTGCCCTCTGCGCTCCCCCAGGACTGACTCCAACACGGCCTCTGCGCAGTGACCGCGAGGTCTGAGGAGGCTGGGCACATGGCAGAAAGCTCCCACGGCCCCCCTCATCCCGGCCCCAGCCCTTCCTCCGTCCTGCCTCCTAGGACCAGGTGGACCAGCTAGCTGCCTTTAGAGCCGCAGTCTCTAAATCCCCAGGAGCACCATGGATCCTGATTACTCGACACACGGAACCAAATCAGACGGTGGGGTCCATCTACCCCTACCCACCCCACCCTGGACCCCAGGAGGCAGGGAGCCAGGAGCCAGGCAAGGAGTTCCGAGTGGAGGGCTCTCCCTCCAGGGGCAGGTCTGCGCTGGTGACCTGTGGGCTCCAGGATGTCCTGGTGAGCCGCTGGGAAGGGGTCCATGGGGCGGACAGCCACCCCAGAGCCCCCGGGCCCCACCTGACCAGCTGGCTCGGCAAGCTCTGGATCACGTTGGGGGTGCTACTGGGCCGTCCCACAAGGACAAGGGGCTGGATGAGGGCTGGTCACATGGGCAGAGGGCATCTTAGGATGGCTGGGCCCGGAGAAGCACAGCCTTGCTGCAGACACTCGATCACCCGTGAAAATGTCCATATTGGTGCAGAGAGCAAGCTGCTGTACAGGGTCGTGGGCCTGGGGAACCTCCAGGAAGAGGGAGGACCCTCGAAAGTCAAAGAATAGCCACAAGGGACCCCAGTTTCCTCACTACCGAAACAAGACTATCTCAGAGCCCCAGGTCCTGCCAGACCAGGGGGAGCTGGGGGCACATGCCCCCATCCCAGCACCTCAAACTCGGAGACCTCTCCTCCTCTTGAGAGAATCAGGAAAACCGAGTCCACAGCTCCAGTCCGAAGCTACGGTTTACGAGAGGACAGGGTGCGGTGGCTGGCAGAGCAGCTGTCGACATTTAGCGACAAAATGAGCCTGCACGCAGCCCCTGCCTCCTTCAGTTTCGCTGAGGGCTTCCCTGATAGCTCAGCTGGTAAAGAATCTGCCTGCAACGCAGGAGACCCCAGATCAATTCCAGGGGTTGGGAAGGTCCCCTGGAGAAGGGCAAGGCTACCCACTCCAGTACCCTGGCCTGGAGAGCTCTGTGGACGGTATAGTCCACGGGTCACGAAGAGTCAGACGCGACTGAGCAACTTCAGTTCTGCTGCAGCGAAGACTCGGAGCAGAACTGGCTGGAAGGGCACGGTGCCCGTGGCAGGAATGGCCCGAACTCTGGCTGCCAGGGAAGCAGAACCCGAGGTCCCCAGGAGGACACGGTCCCGGTCACCGCCCCCCCCCCCGGAGGTAGGTGTCCATCCTGACACCCAGGAAGGGCCGGAACCTGCAGACGACAAGTCACCTTCACACGCACGAGCCTTCCGGCCACACAGAGTTCGGGGAGAGGCTCTGGCCCAGCTCCGGGCGTCTGGGCCCTGGACATTCCGTCTCTAAGGCACACGGACAGGCCTCTCTGTGCGTGTGGAGCGCACACAGGCGGCGTCACGGTGCGGCCACGTGCATCGTGGCTGCTCGGCCTCTGCAGCACCTCCCCCGCACAGGCGACTGGTCGCCCCCCACTGACCCTCTCGACATCTGCGTCCAGAACCTCGCACCAGAGACCAGCTGAGTCCGGCCCTCGCTGCGTCAGAGGAGGAACCCCGGGCTGCAGGCTTCGCTCCGGCAGAGTGGCTCATTGATGGGCCCTTCTGCAGGTCCTCAGAGAGACCCTGAGGGGCCCAGGCTGCCCTGCTGGTGGAGGGAACTTTCTGGAAGGAAACACTTTAATCAGGGAACATGAAGCAGGCTTTGCAGAAAAGCACGTTTCTGAGCTCCTGGACCTTCTAGATGGAGCGTGACCCAGAAAGCGTCCCACCAAAAGCGTGGACAGACGCTGGGCGCCACTCAGGCTGACCACAGGTGGGGCCCGGGGTCACCACAACCTTAGCCAATGCAGCGTGAGGTCAGGGGTGGGGTCACGTGAACGGGGCCCGGAGCTCACCACTCGAGGTCAGCAGGGTGGCGGGTGCACTAGGAAAGAGCCCAAGCCAGGGAGGCCACAGAGGGTGGGCGGAGAGACCAGTTCAGGATGTGTGAACAAACAGATGTGTGAATCAGCTCCAGAAGAACAGTTTTAATTCAACAGAGGCAGAGGAGACGGATACCGCCTTCCCGCTCACCTGGAGACCCCTGCCCCGTCTCCACCCAGTGTGTGCCAAGGGCCAACAGCAGGGGGAGCAAGCCTGCCTTCCTCTCTCCTCCTCCCTTTGGACTGGAATGCAGATGCGATGGCTGGCCCTCAGCAGTCATTGTGGTTAAACACACAAAACAAAATGTACCATCTTAGCCATTTTATACGGACAGTTCAGTTCAGTCGCTCAGTCGTGTCCGACTCTTTGCGACCCCATGAATCACAGCACGCCAGGCCTCCCTGTCCATCACCATCTCCCGGAGTTCACTCAGACTCACGTCCATCGAGTCCGTGATGTCATCCAGCCATCTCATCCTCTGTCGTCCCCTTCTCCTCCTGCCCCCAATCCCTCCCAGCATCAGAGTCTTTTCCAATGAGTCAACTCTTCACATGAGGTGGCCAAAGTACTGGAGTTTCAGCTTCAGCATCATTCCTTCCAAAAAAATCCCAGGGTTAATCTCCTTCAGAATGGACTGGTTGGATCTCCTTGCAGTCCAAGGGACTCTCAAGAGTCTTCTCCAACACCACAGTTCAAATGCATCAATTCTTCAGTGCTCAGCCTTCTTCATAGTCCAACTCTCACATCCATACATGACCACAGGAAAAACCATAGCCTTGACTAGACGGACCTTTGTCAGCAAAGTAATGTCTCTGCTTTTGAATATGCTCTCTAGGTTGCTCATAACTTTTCTTCCAAGGAGTAAGCATCTTTTAATTTCATGGCTGCAGTCACCATCTGCAGTGATTTGGGAGCCCCCCAAAATAAAGTCTGACACTGTTTCCACTGTTTCCCCATCTACTTCCCATGAAGTGATGGGACCGGATGCCATGATCTTCGTTTTCTGAATGTTGAGCTTTAAGCCAACATTTTCACTCTCCTCTTTCACTTTCATCAAGAGGCTTTTGAGTTCCTCTTCACTTTCTGACATAAGGGTGGTGTCATCTGCATATCTGAGGTTATTGATATTTCTCCCGGCAATCTTGATTCCAGCTTGTGCTTCTTCCAGTCCAGCGTTTCTCATGATTTACTCTGCATAGAAGTTAAATAAGCAGGGTGACAATATACAGCCTTGACATACTCCTTTTCCTATTTGGAGCCAGTCTGTTGTTCCATGTCCAGTTTTAACTGTTGCTTCCTGGCCAGCATACAGATTTCTCAAGAGGCAGGTCAGGTGTTCTGGTATTCCGATCTCTTTCAGAATTTTCCACAGTTTATTGTGATCCACACAGTCAAAGGCTTTGGCATAGTCAATAAAGCAGAAATAGATGTCTTTCTGGAACTCTCTTGCCTTTTCCATGATCCAGCGGATGTTTAAATGGACAGTTTCCCATAAACGGAAGTTCAGTTCAACTCAGTCACTCAGTCGTGTCCAACTCTTTGCAGCCCCTTGGACTGCAGCATGCCGGGCTTCCCTGTCCATCACCATCTCCCGGAGCTTGCTCAAATTCATGTCCGTTGAGTCAGTGATGTCATCTATCTCATCCCCTGTCGTCCCCTTCTCCTCCTGCCTTCAATCTTTCCCAGCCTCAGGATCTTTTCCAATGAGTCAGCTCTTCCCATCAGGTGGCCAAAGTACTGGAGCTTCAGCTTCAGCGTCAGTCCTTCCAATGAATATTCAGGACCGATTTCCTTTAGGATGGACTGGTTGGATCTCCTTGCAGTGCAAGGGACTCTCAAGAGCCTTCTCCAACACCACAGTTTGAAAGCATCAATTCTTTGGTGCTCAGCTTTCTTTATGGTCCAACTTTCACATCCATACATGACCACTGGAAAAGCCGTAGCTTTGACTGCTGCTGCTACTGCTGCTAAGTCACTTCAGTCTAGACGGACCTTTAAACTCTATACCTATTAAACAGTAAGTAACTCCCCACTACCCCTTCCACTCAGCCCCCTGCAACCACCATTTGACTTCCTGTCTCTATGAGTTTAAATACCTCACAAAACTGGAATCCCACAGTATCTGCCTTTCTGTGCCTGGCGTATTTCACTCAGCCTAACACCTTCAGGGTTCATCCCCATTGTTGCAGGTGTCAGAACTCCCTTCCTTTTTAAGGTTGAACAATGTTCCATTGTGTGGGTGGGTCACATTTGGCTTATTCTTTCACCCATCAGTAGACACTTACGTGGGTTGTTTCCATATCTTAGCTGTCGTGAACAATGCTGCTATCAACCTGGATCTACAAACATTTAAGACCTTGCTTTCTTTAAGAGAGATGCCAGAATTTGAATTGTTGGACCGCACAGTACCTCTGGTTTTAGTTTTTAAGGAAACTCCATACTGTTTCCACAGTGGCGTCACCGTTTTACACCCCCGCCCACAGGGCCCAGGTTCCTGCTTCTGTGCGTCCTCGCCAGCACTTGCTGTTTCCTGGATTTGGGTGGCTGCCGTCCCCGCGGGTGGGAGCTTTTGCTCATCACTAAAGCCAGCGATTCGCTGCTCCACCATTACCGACACGTGCTCTCTGTCACCCGTGGTTCCATTCGATGGTCGTCTTCTCCGTGAGAAACGCTGTGGAGCTCTTGTGGTGCTGAATCTCACTTCTGCAGCCTCCCCCGCCTCCGGCCTGTCACCCCACACCTTACTCCAGGACAGAGGCACGTCTCTCTACACCCCTGCGTCTTTATGGCTTATTTTCCTAAGGCTTCCCTTCTAGCTCAGTCAGTAAAGAATCTGCCTACAGTGCAGGAGACCCAGGCTCGATCCCTGGATTGGGAAGATCCCCTGGAGAAGGAAATGGCAACCCACTCCAGGGCTGTTTCCTGGAGAACCCCATGGAGGGAGGAGCCTGGCAGGCTGCAGTCCACAGGGTCGCGAGAGTCGGACACGACTTGGCGACGAAACCACCGCCACCACACTCCTGAGTCTTCACGGCTTTGTCTCATAAATTCCTAACCTCCTTTAAGGAGCCGGCAGGGACCCCTCCCACCTTCCCCAGCACCACAAAAGTCCAGGCTCATCTGAACAGAAATTGTGGGGACCAGGGGCTGGAGGGGGCTCAGAGTCCCCGACCAGACACGGCGGAGTGGTGGCCACCAGAGTCCCCTGAGGCCGGAGACCCAGAGCAGGGGCACTGGACAGCTCCCGGCGCCCAGGCAGAGGAAGGACCTAGCCCGGAGGAAGACGCAGCGTCTGGAGGCCCTTGCGGCTGGCGGGGGGTGGGGCGGGATGGAAGGGCCTCACCTCCCTGAACCCTCCCCACGGCCCTGGGCCCCACTTCAGCATACTCTCCGCTCCCCCACCCCAGGGTTGCTCCCGTTTCCTCCCTGAGGGTCTTCCTGGGTTCGCCTCCTCCCTGATCTGCCCCTCAGCCCCGCTTCCGCGCCCCCTTCTGTCCCCTGTGGCCCCCTCCCCTTTCTGCCCCTGAGTCCTTCCCCCTCCCTCTCCTCCTCTGGGTCCACCCCTCCTGGGATGAGCTCTCCGCTGGGCCCCCCTGCCTGCCTCCTGCATCCTCCCCAGACGCCCCTGGGGAGGGGTCTGCTGGGATCCTGGGAGCATCCATCCGGGCCTTGGTCGGGATAGGCCGGCCATCCTCAGAGAACCCCTCACAACAAAGCGCCGGGGCCAGGATCCCTCTCTTGTGTGGGGGGAGGCGGGACCCCTTCTTGTTGGGGGAGGGGGGTGCCCAGGCCCCAGCTGACAGCTCTCATGGCTGCTGTAATGAGAACAGCTCTGTGAGAGTCCAGCACGTGCCGTCATGTCGGGGTCACTGGCTCCCCCCTCAGGACCTCCCCTGCCCAGGAACGGAGTTGGGGTGTTGGCATCAGCAGAAGTCCTCAGGAGAGAGGCCCCTCGGACCCCCTCCTCCTGGACACAGATCGCTGACTTCTGTGAGCACAGCCAGGATGGGACCCGACAAAGCCGTGGTGCCCACCTGCCTGGGGCCCTGTCGACGCCGCAGGGCCCTGTGCTGGCCTCCTGATTTATCTGACAGCGCCATTCCCGGAAACTCTCTCCAAAGCCTGAGCATAAATTTAAGACATCCAGACACATACAAACTGGCAATTACGACCACACTAAATGCGGATCCTATCAGGAAAGGCAAATTAAAAGCTTTCAGAATGCTCATTTCCCAGTTAGCTTCTCAAGGTCAACTCCTAATGACAATGACCCCAAGCACAGTCGCCCCACAGAAGTCAATGTTAGAGGCAGAAAAGGAGCCCAGGGCGGCCAACCAGCGGAGCAGCCCCCCATGTGCCTGGAACCTCCTTCCCAAACCCCATGCAGTCCCGTGGGGGTGACAGCCCAGAGCCTCCTGGCCAGGGGTCTCCCCAGGGCAGGCCCTCCGCACCCTGGCAGATAAGAGGTTACTGAAAGTGAAAGTCGCTCAGTCGTGTCCGACTCTTTACGACCCAGTGGACCGGACTATACTTTCCATGGAATTCTCCAGGCCAGAATACTGGAGTGGGTAGCCAGATCTTCCCAACCCAGGGATGGAACCCAGGTCTTCCACATTGCAGGCAAATTCTTTATCCACTGAGTCACCAGGGAAGCCCAAGAATACTGGAGTGGGTATCCCATCCCTTCTCCAGGGGATCTTCCTGACCCAGGAATCGAACGAGGGTCTCCTGCATTGCAGGCAGATTCTTTACCAGCTGAGCTATCAGGGAACAATGACTGAGAGGTATAATATAGGCAGAACTCTCAAAAAAGTACATCAGTTTTACATTTTTCTTCCTGATCAGGTGGACCACGTGTGATTTGGGAAAGGGCTATTCAAGGCCAGGGTTTACAGGCAAGCCTTCACAGAGGAGAGTAACCTGCGGGCTGCTAGGAGGACCACCAAGCATCGTGATGACCTTCCGTCTTACAAAGTCCCCTAAACGCAACCGAGCTCTACTGCACCCAGGGTAGCCTTTCCTCCCGTCTCTCAGTCCCTAACAGGACTCAAAGCGAACACCGTCAAAGGGGCCCTGCCTCCTCACTCCACCGTCAACCTCACACCCAGTCGTCCCCACCCGGCGCTGAGCCACAGAAGGGGAGACGACTTTGGCCCAAGCGTACGGAGAACCACCTGGCAGACATCTGAGCCGGAGGGATCCCAGAAGTGCAGCGAACAGTCACTCCCAAGTCCCCGGGGAAGAAAAAGCATTATCCCTTTGCAGATGCAGGCAAAACAGACAGGCTTTTCCCCATCTCCCTCTAAAACAACCACAGTCCACTTCTCGCCACCGAAGGTGTCCTCCCAACCCCAGGAGTCGATGGGTTCTCGCGGCAGAGCCCCGGAGGCTGAGGGCGGGCGCCTGGACCTCCCATCTCAAGGCCAGAACACGCCCCACAGACCGCCGACCGAAACCTGCTCTGCGACACGCCCGGGCTGCAGTTCTCCAGGAGGCGGGCCACGGGCCACACGGGGCCTGGAAATGGGCTGCTTCTCCACTCTGCACAGAAGTTAAGTGACCCAGTAGTCACTCTGAGTCGCGCAGGAAGCGCCCGACAGGCAGGGAGCAGCACGGCCCCACAGAGCTACCTGCGCCCCAGGTGCCGGCTCACACGGCCCCTTTAGCGCAGCCTGTCGTTGCCATCTGTTGCCCTGAAGTGCATTTTCGGTCGTTCCTAACTCTATAGAAAGGACGTCACGCGTCTGCGGTATTTGGGGACTGGCTGTTGGCTTGTCACATCCTGGCTTCTGGACACCCCGCTCTCTCTGACCCGAGGCCCATCCCTCCATCTCAGAGGCCGGCGGCACGAGTCTCTCGCCTCCTTCCGTGGGCACAGCTCCTGCGGCCCTCGGTCGGCTTCCACCAGGAGGGCCCGCAGTCACCCTGGGCCCACTTTAAGGCCAACCAATCGCAGCTCAGCTCCACCTGCAGCCTTCCCTGCACCTGGGCACGTGACCTGAGATACAGGCTTGGGGCCCAGGATGCGGACGCCCGCGGGGGCCAAGACTCTGCCTGCCACGGGCAGCGTTTCTGGGTCACCCCCATTCACGCCCTGCAGCCAGGCCGCAGATCTGGGGACCACCTTGCCCAGCCCCTCTGCAGAGGACACCTTCGTGGCAGCCGAATGGGAGGAGGTGGCTCTTGCTGAGGACGGGCCTTCTGGCCCCAGGACCCTTGGGTGCTGAGCATGTCCTCAGCAGGTGGTGGGGCTGCAACGGAGCTCCAGCTTGTGCCCCCGAGGGGCGAGTGTGTCCAGCTCACAGTCCTCACATGGAGGGGCCCGGGGTCCGGACGTTGGCACACGGTGTCTGCAGTCCTGGGGACAGTCACGGGCTGGGTGTACACACTTTGATTACAGGGTCCAGGTCAGAGGTGTTGCGCTCTGACGTCAGCATAGTTGCAGTGGAAGAGCCAGAGATCTCTCCAAAGCCAAGGTCAAGGCCAGCCTCCTGACCTCTCTGACCTTTTCAATCAAAACCCAACCTCATCCAAGGGAGAAGGGCCTCTCTTCTCTCTTGGAAGTGGAACAAAACCACAGCGGGTACAGTGGAGACCCCTGGCATGAAGCCCCTTTTGTCCGAGGGCTGGAAAGACCCGTTTCCAAGGAATCATCCATATTCTCTGACCAGCCTGGAATGTCTGAGGTCACGCGCACCCCAAAAAGAGCTGCTCCCACTCGCCACTTCCTCTGGTCCAGATTTTAACAGTCTAATAAAGGAGGAATCCAGACAGTGCACCTAACACTTCATGAGGACTGCTTAATTATATGGCTTATTTTCCAAGAACAGGTGACAAGGGGGAAAAACCAAAAGGAAGCCTTTTCCCAGCTCAACTGAGGCGCTCAGGCTGAGCGGCGGGACTGGCCAGGGGCATCCATGCTGAGGCCCAAGGCTCAGCCTCGGTGGCCCCTCGCGCTGGGCTGGACACCTCGTCGTGGACTTGGGGGCGGGAAGCAAGGCCTTCCTGTGAGTCACCTCCACCTGAGGTGTTCTGGAGCCAAGGTCACCGTGAGCGCCAGGCCAGACCAGGCGAAGGTGCTGCCGCGGGAGGGAACATACCCATCGCGTCGTGCCAGAGGACCGGCAGGGTAGGGGCCCTGGAGGGGAGCCGGGGTTGCTGTGAGCGGGGTGGTGGGGAGCGTGCTGTGCACTGCTCCAGGCTGGGCCACGCCCCCATCTGCCGCCCACTGGAGGCCAGCAGGACACGCCCCCTCCATGTTGTAAACACAAGAACCCATCTCCAGACACCACCAACCATCCCCCAAGAGTCGAGATCACCCCACTGAGAGCCATGGGTCAGACAGAAAAGAGGGCCTCCAGGGAGGTGGACCTGGGAGGGGGGATCGAGAAGAGAGGAGCCGTCCTGGCAGAGGGGAGAAGCTGCCTGAGCCCAGAGGGGCTGCGGGGGGCTGCGGGGGCTGCGGGTTCAGAGGCCTCAGGGGCTCCTGACCCCCACCCCCCGGGAACGCAGGCTTTACTCTGAGATGGGTGGCAGGGGTTCCGGGCAGAGCGGCATCAGAACCGTGTGTAAGATGATTCCGGGGCGTCCCTGGTGGTCCAGTGGTTAAGAACCTGCCTTGCAATGCAAGGCACACAGGCTTGATCCCTGGTCCGGGAAGACCACACACGTCACAGGGCAACTGAGCCGAGGGACGGCCCTGGAGCCCCGGAGCCCAAGCCTGCGACAGGAGAAGCCAGTGATGAGGGGCCCACTCGGAGGGCCACACGCAGCAGCGAGGACCCTGCACGGCCACAACAATGAGTGATTTTTATTTTTTATTTATTTATTTATTTTTTTTTTTTTAGAGGTGATAGATATATTTATATCATAGATTACGATAATGGTTTCACAGATATATCAGTTCAGTTCAGTCACTCAGTCATGCCCAGCTCTGTGACCCCATGCACTGCAGCATGCCAGGCTTCCCTGGCCATCAGCAGTTCCTGGAGCTTGCTCAAACTCATGTCCATTGAGTAGATGATGCCATCCAACCATCTCATCCTCTGTCATTCCCTTCTCCTGCCTTCAATCTTTCCCAGCATCAGGGTCTTTTCAAATGAGTCGGTTCTTCTCATCAGGTGGCCAAAGTATTGGAGCTTCAGCTTCAACATCAGTCCTTCCAATGAATATTCAGAACTGATTTTCTTTAGGATTTACTGGTCGGATTTCCTTGCAGTCCAAGGGACTCTGGAGAGGCTTCTCCAACACCACAGTTCAAAAGCATCAATTCTTCTGCGCTCAGCTTTCTTTATAGTCCCACTCTCACATCCCATACATGACCACTGGAAAAACCATAGCTTTGACTATACGGACCTTTGTTGGCAAAGTAATGTCTCTGCTTTATAATATGCTGTCTAGGTTTCTCATAGCTTTTCTTTCAAGGAGCAAGTGTCTTTTAATTTCATGGCTGCAGTCACCAACTGTAGTGATTTTGGAACCCCCCAAAAATAAAGCCTCTCACTGTTTCCATTGTTTCCCCATCTATTTGCTATGAAGTGATGGGACTGGATGCCATGATCTTCGTTTTCTGAATGCTGAGTTTTAAGCCAACTTTTTCACTCTCTTCTTTCACTTTCATCAAGAGGCTCTTTAGGTCTTCTTCCTTTCTGCCATAAGGGTGGTATTGTCTTCATATCTCAAGTTATTGATATTTCTTCCAGAAATCTTGATTCCAGCTTGTGCTTCATCCACCCTGGCATTTCGCATGATGTACTCTGCATATAAGTTAAATAAACAGGGTGACAATATACAGCCTTGATGTACTCCTTTTCCTATTTGGAACCAGTTTGTTGTTCCATGTCCAGTTCTAACTGTTGCTTCCTGACCTGCATACAGGTTTCCAATGAGTGATTTTTAAAAAGGCGATTCCAGGGGCCTCTCTGGCGGTCCAGTGGTGAAGGCCTCATGCTCTAGTGCAGGGGCCCCAGTTCAATCTCTGGTCAGGGACCTGGACCCCACACGCCACAACCACGAGTTCCCAAGTCACAACTAAGGCCTGGTGCAGCCAAACAAATAATATAAAAAAAAGATTCTGGCTGCTGTGTTAAGACCAGCTTGGGGTGGGTGGGGGCCACGGGCAGGAGGAGGCTGCAGCCCCTTAGGGGCTCCTGCGAGGAACAGGGGAGGCGTCAGAAGGGGTTGTCCCCCAGAAACACTTTGATTACTTATTAAATTGCAGCAACATGCACACAAGATCTTCATCTAACCATTTCTGAGTGCACGTCAGGGGCATGAAGTGCGCTCCCCTTGCTGGGCAGCCGTCACCACCATCCCTTCCAGGCAGTTCATCTTGTGAAACTGGAGCTCCGTCCCGGTCACACAGCGACCCCTATCCCCCGCCCTCCCCACCCTGGCAACCACCCTGCTCCTCCACCTCGAGGAGTCTGGCCGCTCTAACCGCCTCTCGTAAGAGGAATCGTATAGGGCGTGGCTTTGTGTCAGGCTCACTTCGCTCAGTGTGACACAGACATTCACCCACGCTGTGGCAGGTGCTGGGATTCGCTTCCTGGCCAAGGCTGAGTCGTGTGTGTACCTACCACACCTGCCGTCCACCCGCCCATCGATGGCCGCTTGGAATAGCTGCAGTGACAGGCTGGCTGCAGGGCACGCCCGCCGCCTCCTGGGTGCTCACTGAGCTCGCCAGGACAGGCACCGCCGTCTGTCACCTCTGACGATGACCTAGAAGACTGGGGGAGATCGGGACAGGACAGGGGGCAACCTGGGACAGGCAAAGGGGGTGACTATCCAGTCCAAAGGGTGGGGTGAGATCCAGGACACAAGGGGGATGGGAGCCAGTGTGTAAGGGGGTGGGATCCAGTGTATAATGGGGGGTTGGACCCAGGGTATAAGCTGGGGCGGTCAGATCCAGTGTGTAAGGAGGGTGGGATCCAGTGTAGAAAAGGGTGGGATCCAGTGAGTAAGGGCGTGAGAGCCAGTGTATAATGGGGGGTTGGATCCAGGGTATAAGCTGGGGCAGTCAGATCCAGTGTGTAAGGAGGTGAGATCCAGTGTGTAAGGGGGTGGGATCCAGTGTAGAAGGGGGTGGGATCCAGTGTGTAACGGGGTTGGGCCCAGGGTATAAGCTGGGGCGGTCAGATCCAGTGTGTAAGGAGGGTGGGATCCAGTGTGTAAGGGGGTGGGATCCAGTGTAGAAGGGGGTGGGAGCCAGTGTGTAACAGGGTTGGGCCCAGGGTATAAGCTGGGGCCATCGGATCTAGTGTGTAAGGGGGTGGGGTCCAGGCGGTGTGAGAGGCGGGCTGCCTACAGTGCTCCGGGCCCCCACCTCCCTGTGCCCAGGCCTCTGCTTGTATCTGAAGGTGGACTCTGCCTTCCTCCTTGGACCCGGGGTGGACCCGACCCGCGGGGGCCGAGGGAACACAGCCAGCACTCCTGCGTGAGTGCCCAGCGGCCTCCTGCACGCGGTCGTCTCTTGGACCCCCGGCCCCACGCAGGGGCTGAACGAGGGAGACCCAAGGAGAGAGGCCGTCCCAGCACAGGGCCGAGGAGTGTGTTCCAGACGAGCTGCCTCCCTTCTGGGGGCGCCGGAGTGGGGCGAGATCGCTCAGCCGCTGTACCATCAGTCCCCCGCAGCCACAAGAGAAGACCACAGAGCCGGCAGTTGGAGGGCAGACATTTATTTCCCACTGTCTGGAAGCCAGGTGTCCAGGGTCAAGGCACCAGCACGGCCAGTTCCCGCGGCCTGGCTTTCGGTGTGTGTGCCCCGCAGGGACAGCTCCTCAGGCAGGCTGGACGGCACCCTCCTTGGGACGGCATCTGTCGTTAATGGCCTCCAAGAGGCCCACCTCCAAACGCAGCCGTGCTTGGGGCCAGGGCTCCTCGAGAGCTTGGGGGACCCTCCTCAGTCTGCGGCACCCCCGACCAAGGTCCTGTCACTGAAAAGGTTTTCTAGGAGCTCCTCTTGCTCCTCTTTGCAAGACCCCACACACCCCGCGGCAGGCTCCGGGGCCCTGGAAGCTGTGCTTATTTAGACGGGCCTCTCTTATAGAAAGTTGGAGCTGCTCTACAGTGACAGCAAGCAGACCAGCATTAGTCTGCAGGGGGTGAAGGTGGGGGTGCGACCGAGTTGGGGGGTGCAGGACGGCGGGGGGACCCCTGGGGGGATAGTCACACCGTCTTCATCGTGGAGACCCTTTCACAGGTGTCACACCCACTTAAAACACGTGCGTTTACTGTCCACCAATCACACCTCCAAGAAGCCGCTTAAAAGTCGCTATTTGTATTCGCTGTTTCGGTCTCAGGACCTTACAGACTCACATGCACAGACGGTCGGGCGCACCTTCACCTGCTCCTGCCCTGGCAGGGACCCCGGCTGAACCGCAGAGCCCACAGCCACCGGGATGTTGACAGAGGCTGGCTGCCCATCCCAGCTGCCCTCCATCCACCCGCGCACTGCAAGTGTGACGAGGGCTGTGCACACCCATCCCGCATGTGGGTCCAGCCCACAGCCAAGACGCACAACCGCTCCATCGTCCCGCCAGTGTTTCAAGAAATACCAGCTGCGGCAAAATGCACATAACAAAGAATTTACCACCCTAACCCGTTTTAGGAGTACAGGTTATTGGCATGAAGTACACTGTGTGTGCCAAGTCAGTTCAGTCGTGTCCGACTCTTTGCGACCCCGTGGACCATGGCCCGCCAGGCTCCTGTGTCCACGGATTCCCAGGCAAGAACACTGGAGTGGGCTGCCATACCCTCCTCCCGGGGATCCTCCCGCCCCAGGGATGGAACCCGCGTCTCCTGTGACTCCTGTGTCGGAGGTGGATTCTTCACTACTGAGTCACCGGGGAAGCCTGCCTCAATAAAGCCCCTTAAAAGTTGTCTGTTTGTTTGTTTAAAAAAACTTTTTCAAAGCCTGGACTTAGGGAGCAGGTGCTGACTCTCCTCGCAGGGTCTTGAGTCACAGCCTCTTTGCAGCCCCACCGGACGGAGGGGACCCCTGCTGGCTCACATCCGTTCTCGGGCGCTCAGTGCCCCCTTTGCTGAGGTCATCCCCAAGACCCCCTGCTGGTCAGCATGCAGTCCAGAGAGGCAACCTCCCAGGGTCAGGGTGTCTGGAAGGAAGACTCCAGGACGTCACACCTGTGGGGTCATGTGCAGAGACCCGCAGAGTCCCACACACTGAGCCACTGTTCCACGAAGGCCCTCAGCCTCCAGCCTCTGCAGGGCGGCTTCAGGAAGCCCATGGCCCAGGCTGGACGGCCTTGTCCTGCAGGCCCTGCAGGCCCGGGAGCCAGGAGACCGGCTTCAGAGAGCCTCTTTGCGATTTCTGACCTCCTGGGAGACAAAGCCGTCGGGAGGGCAAGCCGTCGGGATCCCGCAGGAGCGCAGGGAGGGGCCCCTGCTGCAGGTCGCTCAGCTCTCCCACCCTCTGACGCAGACAAAACCCCTGACCATTCACTCCAGGCAGCCGGCTTTATCCCCCGTGGGAAAGAACTGCACAAGGGGCCTCGTGGCCCTGGTCACCGCCAAAGTCCCAGGCCAAGGCCAGGACCAGTACCGACCCAAGGAATGTTTGCTGAGTCAATCAACGATCACCTCAACTACCATCCTGAGACGGTTCAGAGGGCTCCCTGCTCCCTGTCTCCCTCACTCATGTGCAGGCATTCTCGGGGCAGGGTAGAAGGAAGCGGGCCAGGCCGGTGCCTGCAAAGACGCAGCGCCGGGAACGTCCTCCCCAGAAGAGAGCCCCAAGGAGGTGCTCCCGGGCGGTTGCCAGGCAGTGCACGGGGCTCTGCCTCATCACTTAGCATCTGCTTAACCGAGGGGGCTGGAGCCTTCGGGTTCCTGGCCACTCCACAAGAGCTTGCTGGCTTCTCCAGGGGGGCACACAGCCCTGTACCACCCCCTCCGCCCCCACCGCCACGGTTCAGAGACCTTAAGAGCCTTCAAAGGCCTCAGAGAACCACTGGTAGGATGACCTGATTGCACGTCCTTTATCCATGTGAAGGGCTGTGGGGTTAATTCATTCATCCACGAGAAGGGCCTTGCTGCTGCTGCTGCTGCTAAGTCACTTCAGTTGTGTCCGACTCTGTGCGACCCCATAGATGGCAAGCCACCAGGCTCCCCCGTCCCTGGGATTCTCCAGGCAGGAGTACTGGAGTGGGGTGCCATTGCCTTCTCTGGAAGGGTCTTGGGATTAAGTGTGTTTAGGTGTTGTTGGTCAACTGCAGAACATTTAGAAGCACAGACTGACACAAAATGATCTCCGTTCACCAGGTGATAAAATACTCACATGCCACTCATCTCTTTGCACTTACTCAAACATGGGGGCTTGAGCAGCTGTGACCCCACGGCAACGTTTGGGTGTCCCAAACTGCCCTGGAGGAGCATCCCGGAGGTCACCAGTCACCCCGGGCTTGGCTGGAGGGAGCAAGCCCAGGGCAGCCCGTCAGAGCTGTTTGTTTTGATGGACCGATGCCCAGTGTTGTCCCCAAAGAGCCTGGGGGCTGCCGCGACATGCCAGCACAGAGGCAGGGGTGGGACGGTCCCCTCGGGGAGGCAGGCCAGGCACAGCCAGGTGTGTCCCACCTGGGGGAGCAGGTGTACAGGTACACGTCCCCCTCCCCACGGTGAATCCTAGCTCTGAACTGAGAGGGACTTTTCACAAGGGGTTTGGGGGGAACCTTGAGGGGGCAGACGACAGGAGGTGAAGGCATTAGCCGACCCCCCCTGGGGAGCCGCCGCCGTGGGCCGGGCTGCAGGGGCCACGTACGTGCTGGCCGATGTGGCTGGGTGGGCAGCCCCTGGCAGAGCCAAGGACTCCGCTGATGCCCAGTGAATGGTCCCTGAAGACGCCTGTTCAGCCCCAAACCACCACTCCTCAGATTCTGCTCGGGTGCTCCTGGTTATGGGGGGTGGGGGTGGACAGGGCTGGGGGCGGGAGCCTGGGGATCCCGGAGTCCCCAGGCTGGAGGCTATGGGGATGCCTGGGACCGAAGAGGAGCTGAACCCAGAGCCCTGGGGAAGCTAGCGTGAGCAGGAATTCCCGACGCACGGCGGGGTGCACCAGCCCGGAGCTCGGCCACCTCTCCCGGCCGGTTCTGCGCAATCTCGCCGTTGGGGTCCTGTGACCCGCTCAGGCCACCAAACCCAGGTGTGCAGATGGAGGTGGGTGCGCTCAGCCCCGAGGCTCTGAGGAGACTCTTCCCTCTCTCCCCCCGAGCCTGGGGCACTCCTGGTGATCTCTAGCATGTGGAAGCATCACCCCATCCCTGCCTCTGTCTTCATTCACATGCCCCCCACCCCCGAGTGCCCTGTGCGCCCAAATGTCCCCTTCTCACAGGGACTCCAGTCCTGTTGACGCAGGCCCCACCCTGAGGACAACATTTTCACCAGATCGTCTGCAAAGACCCTGCCTCCAAATAAGATCCTGGTCACGGGTGCAGGGGTCAGGGCCTGAACTGTCTCGAGGGGGACACCGTCCAACCTGCAGGGGCTGGCCATGTAGATCCCACAATGCCCAGGGGCGCCGGTGCCCCCAGACGTGGAGGATTGTAAGCCTGCTCTTAGGACCCAGGCAGGTCTGGGCCTCAGGCCCGGCCCTCCACACTGAGGCCTCCAGCCGCGGCCCCTGCTCCTGCCCAGGCATCCTCTGCGGCCTTCAGGAGCCCCTGCCTGCCCTGCCCACACTGCACTGCCCCGCCCGGCGTGCCCGCAGCCCTGTCCCGTCCCTCTGAGGACAGGGAACTGCGTCTGGCTCTCACCGTGCCCCACACACCCACTCTGTGTGGCACTTGAGCTGGTGCAGCACTCTCTTCTGAGGGTGCTGAGTGCCTGCCCCCACCCTCCCGGCGCCCCTCACTGCCCCCGATCCCCAGCACCCACTGCCCTCTGCCCCACCGGGCACCCGCAGGAAGGTCCCAGCTTCTCCTGAGAGGGAGCCCGCTCTGGCCAGACCCAGATGCGGAGCAAGGATTCCGCCCCCAGTTCAGGTCAGTTCAGTTCAGTCGCTCAGTTGTGTTCGACTCTGCAACCCCATGGACCACAGCACGCCAGGCCTCCCTGTCCATCACCAACTCCTGGAGTTTACTCAAACTCACGTCCATTGAGTCAGTGATGCCATCCAACCATCTCATCCTCTGTCATCCCCTTCTCCTCCCGCCTTCAATCTTTCCCAGCATCTGGGTCTTTTCCAATGAGTCAGTTCTTCGCATCAGGTGGCCAAAGGATTGGAGTTTCAGCTTCAGCATCAGTCCTTCCAGTGAATATTCAGGACTGATCTCCTATAGGATGGACTGGCTGGATCTCCTTGCAGTCTCCGCCCCTCACCAGAGCCCAAACTACCCTGTGTCCAGAGCCAGCAGAGGCAACAACAGCTCAGGAGCAGCCCCACTCTTAACTCAGCTGCAACCAGCTCCCGGGACCCCCACCAAGCACATGGCCACCCCACCCAGGGACCCCGTGTAACTGTGCCCGGCGTGGGGTGTGCAGCCGGCGCGAGAAAGGCCTAGGCACACCAAGGAGCATCGGCACCCTCTGTGCGCGTCCGAGGAGGGTTCCCGCCACGTGGGCTCGGCTCATGGCAGGCCTCAGGCCGTGTGGGGGACAGGCCACAGCCCCTCAGAGGACTGCCAGGCCCGCAATCTCAAGGAGTCTGCCCTGGGTGACGGGCACAGGGAGGTGGGGGACGCCGTGGGGACAGCCCGCTCTCCAGGCCTGCCACAGTCCGTCCCCAGTCTGGATGCCTCGGGGCTCACCCAGGCCCTGCCCCCGCCTCCACCCCCGACCCTCCACCGGCCAAGATCCACACGGGGAAGGGAACCCAGGAGCTCCTCACAGAGGCAGACTCAGAGGTGCTGCCTGACCCGCGACTCCGCTCCTGGGACCTGCCCAGGAGAGCGAAAACTCGCGTCCACACGGAAACACGCCGGCGGAAGTTCGTGGCAGCCTTCCGAGGGGCAAACGCTGGAGACGGCCCGAAGTCCACGGAGGGATGTACGGACCGACAGCGGCGGGCCAGCCGCACAATGGAGCGTGACCTGTCCTTGCAAAGGGAATTCTCACAAGGGCTACAACCCAGATGAAACGCCCGTGAAGCGAGTCAGACGCGAGAGGCCCCAGGTGGCGGGTCTCCTCTTATACAAACGTCCAGAGCAGGCAAATCCATGAGACAGACAGCAGCCTGGAGGCTGCCGGGGGCCGGGGCAGGAGAGGGCCTCCATCAGGGATTCGGGGAACATTCTGGAGACCAGGGGCCGGGGCAGGAGAGGGCCTCCATCAGGGATTCCGGGGAACATTCTGGAGACCAGGGGAGCTGGGGCAGGAGAGGGCCTCCATCAGGGATTCCGGGGAACATTCTGGAGACCAGGGGAGCTGGGGCAGGAGAGGGCCTCCATCAGGGATTCCGGGGAACATTCTGGAGACCAGGGGAGCTGGGGCAGGAGAGGGCCTCCATCAGGGATTCCGGGGAACATTCTGGAGACCAGGGGCTGGGGCAGGAGAGAGCCTCCATCAGGGATTCCGGGGAACATTCTGGAGACCAGGGAAGCTGGAGTCTGCACTGAACTGGACCCTGTGTGAATGTCACCACATTCTTTTAGAAAAACAAGACATATTAACAAAACCAAGAAACAACAGCAGGCCTCATCGACAAGCCGGATTTAAGCGCATGGCTGGGAAAGCCCTGAGGGGAGCCCGCGGGCCCTCCAGCTTTGGGTCAGGGTCTCTGGGGCACGAGCCCCATGTCCCGGCCCCTTCCAGGCCGTCCTGCATGGGGAAGGTGGGGGACGTGTCTCAGGCAACACCGCCACTTGCCTTCCTTTCTTGGGGCTGTCTTCAGGGGGAGGCAGGGTGAGACCCAACAGTCCCCGGCTCTAGAATGATCTGGAGCACTCTGGCGTGGACCGACCAGACCCCCCCAGAGCCCCTTAGACAGGCCACACGCCAACCATGGCCAGCAGCCCATGGCGGGGCACGGGGGCAGAGGGGGCAGGTGGGCCAGGCCCTGTGCCTGGTTTGGGCAGAGGGCAGCGGGCAGGAGGGTGGCCCCAGGACCCGCAGGGTAATAAGGAGGGGCAGCCAGGCAGTGCCGCCATGAGACCACAGGGTGCAGAGCCGTGTGATCCCAGCACTGTCCCTTGGGGGGCCTCTGGTTCCCTCAGAGCATTTTCCAAACACCCGGCAACAGGCTGCCAGGGCGGCAGAGGTGGGGTGGGGTGCCAGGAAGGCCTCGGCCACGTGGCTGCCCCCCACCGTCCCTTCCAGGTGTCCCCGACTGGGAACAGCTGGTCGGCATCCTCACGGTCCCAGGGAGCCCCAACCTGCTTGCCTGGACGGGCACAGGTGCCCTGTCAGGGGAGGCGATGCCCGAGGCACCAGCCTGGCTGATGCGGGGAAACAGGCCACCGTGAGCGCCTGTGTGGCACCTCGTGTCCCCTGACCAGAGACGCAAGCAGTGGGCATCCTGGCAGGGTCCTCTCTGCTGGCCCCACCTGGCCAGGTCCCTGGGAGCCCAGCCCAAGAGGCCTGGGAGGCAGGCGGCCCCGGGGGCTTCTGAGGGCCTCCTCTTCAGCCAGAGCACCAAGCCTGGCAACAACAACCCACAGTGAGCGCGTCTGTCACCCCCCGGGCGAGGAGGCCTGAGGGGGCCCCAGGGGCCTGAGCCCACATCCTGGGCCCGTCTCCACTCCGATCCACAAAGCAGAGTCCCCACCAGGGTGGGGAGTGCGGGACAGACTCCTGGCGGTCCCCTGACTCCTGACTGTCCCCAGACTCCTGACGGTCCCCAGACTCCTGACGGTGGGGTGGGAGGTCCTGGGCTAAGCCATCCCCCACGTTCACGGGTCCCGACCGGGGCAGCAGCCCCAGGACCACGTGTGACCGCTTCTGCGACATTCACAGCTGCCTGTGATGACCTCAGACACAGGGAGAGAAGGACCCTGAGCTGCCCCCGGGCTCACACAGCCGGTCTGTCCACCCAGCAAGCGTGGCCCTTCTTCCAGAAGAAGAGGTGATGGATGGAGGTGAGGACGGGCCTGCCTCGTCCCGTGCCCAGACGCACCTCCAGGAGCGAGGGGCCTACCCTCAGCACCCAGGGTGGCTTCCGCCGAGGAGGCCCCTCCCAGGCACCTGTCACCTGTCCAGGGTGGCAGACGAGCCGTCCAGAAGGGCCAGCCCGCCTAGGCCCAGTGTCCTCTGTGCCCAGTCCCGCCCTGCCTCATCCCTTCCCTAAGGCCTCCCAACACCCCGCCTGCAGGCAAAGCTCCGGGAGCCGACTTCTAGGGGCCCCCTTCCCCACCTCTGCACGGGCCGCTTAGCCCTGGGCCTGCTCTCAGCCGGGGTAGAAGCCCCCCACCGCTGGACCCTCCTTCAGGCAGGCCTGAGGCACCTGCTCCTCCACAGAGCTCAGACTCCGAGGAATTTGCCGCGGTTGCTGCAGCTTCACTGCTTGGTTTTTATGTCCCTTCTCCCCTCTTCTCCTGCTGCGGCTGGATGGGCCCCATCGTCTGTGTTCTTTCTTCCCTCTCTGGGTCTGGAGCTCCCCCGTCTGTGACTAACATGGAGGGCTTATCGAGCTTACTCACACACTCAGCTCGTAGCCCAGAGGCGGCCAGAACAGCAGCCTCGACCTGCACTGTGTGTCCGGCCGGCCAGCAGGCGTCAGTCCAGATCATCTATCCTCACGGGTTCTCAGGGCCGCTCCCAGGAGCCGGGCCCCCCGCCTGCCCCCACACTGGCGCATCTGACTGCTTCTCGCCTCCCACTCCCTCCTGCTGACTTTGATTTTGCTTTTGGAGAGCACATCTCTGCAGCAAGGATGGGGGGCGGACACCTTTTTGTCTTCGGGCAAAACTGCGTCCCTTTGACTCTGCTCTGCGGATGGCAGCCCCACTCTGCGGGGACTCTGCCTGCACCCCACAGCTCCCTTGGCCCAACGAGGTCCCTGCCCGTGAACCCCACCCCCGCGTCTGGGCCTGGGGCCCAGCCCCGCCCACTGTCCTCTCGAGGAGTCCCCCACGTGCCGTGCACTCAGCACCGTGAGTCAGCTCCTCACTCAGGCGGCACTCAGGACCGCCCGTGCTGCTTAGGACGCGTGCAGCACGGAGCCTGAACGCCACCAACACGGGCAGACAAGAGCCTCCCTTTCTCCAGCCTCTCGTCCCGGAAGCCCCATCAGGTGCACCTGGAACCCCTCACCCTGCCCTCTGCGTCCCCAAGCCTCTCAGGGTGCTGCCCACTTCCCAGGTCATCTGCTGGGTGACCTCCTCAACCACCCGCCAGCTCACCAACCCCCTCCAACCTTTAACCCACTCCTTGGGTGGGCCTCGGCTTTGCTTTTTAACCCAAAGACTGCCTTTTCTCATTCTGGGAGCTTCCTCTGGCTCTGGTTTAAAGAGGCTCACGGAAGTTCCCTGGTGGTCTGCTGGTTAAGTCTCTGTGTTTCCACTGCAGCGGGCAAAGGTTCAATTCCTGGCTGGGGAACTAGGATCACATAGCTTAAAAAAAAAAAAATTAAAATGTTTTAAATTAAAAAGTCTCGGCTGCCTTGTGCTCTCCCGCAGGTCCTGGACTGTTCTCGTGACGGTCCTGTGAGCCCAGGCATTCCGTCTTCTTTTTTTAATCTATTTTTAATTGGAGGATAATAGCTTTACAGTGCTGTGTTGCTTTCTGCCATACGACGCACCTCAGCTTTATGTACACACGTGTCCCCGCCCTCCGGAACCTCCGTCCCACACTCCAGGTCATCAGAGCACCGAGCTGAGCTCCCTTTATCGCACAGCAGCTTCCCATGAGCTCCCTGTCCTACACGTGGTAACGGGTATGTTTCAACGCGCCTCTCTAACTGTTCCCACCCTCTCCTTCCCCGGCTTGTGCACAAGTCTGTTCTGGGTGTCTGCCTCTCCGTTGCTGCCCCGCAAACAGGTTCATCAGTACCGTCTTTCTGGATTCCACGTACATGCGTTGATACACAATATTTGTCTTTCTCCTTCTGACTTACTTCACTCTGCATAATCGGCTCTAGGTTCATCTCGTCAGTTCTCACTGGAACTGACTCAAATGCGTTCCTTTTTATGGCTGAGTAATATTCCACACCTTTGCTACTTCTGATCCTTGCTCAGGGGGAACCACTTTCTCAGGAGTTTCGCGACTTCTTACAGCAAATTCCGCCTCAGCGGGGCAGCAGGAGGCCCTTCTGGGACAACTTGCTTTATTCCGCCGGGTACCCAGGTGACTCTGAGCACCAATGACCCTAGCATCTGACCCAGCCTCGGCCCCACAGGCTCCTTGCCCCTCCCTGCTGACCCCTGGTCCACTCACCCCTCCTCGGAGAACCCCCCGGGGCACGTGGCTGCCACCCCCGACACCACCAGCAGGGAGAGCTGGACGGGCGCTGGCCAGTGGGGACCCGGAAGCCGTGGGGGCCCAGGACACCAAGCCCCCCTGAGAAATGTGGACCCGAGCATCTTTCTGTTCAGCTGCAAAACACCTTTTCCCTTGATTATCTCAATACAATTCGTAAAAAAAAAAAAAAAAAACTCCAAAAATCCCTTTCCTTCGACTTAAGTGAAATTCATACAACTACAAGGAATCACGCAAACTGTGGGATCCAGAGGCATTTGTGCGCCCATGCTCCAGTTTTAAACCTTTCCCACCGCCTCCCAGAGAAACCCCATACCTTCAGGCTCTCATTCCTCACGCCCCGCCCCCCACCCCAGCAGCCACCGATCCACCTCCTGTCTCAGTGGGCTTGCCTCTCCCGGACATTTCACATACATGGAATCACTCACTATTCGCCCTCTTGGGCCTGGCTTCTTTACACTCGGCATCAGGGTTTCAAGGCTCACGCACGTTGCTCTGGGTGCTTCATGCCTTTTCGTGGCTGAATCGCACTCCACTGTGGGCACGAACCCCAGTGTATTCACCTGCTCACTGCTGGTGGACATCTGGGCTGCTTCCACCTTCTGGCTGCTCATGCCACTGTGAACACACTGTGCAATCCTTAAATGTATCCACATCGAGGAGCAGATTCTGCTCTTGGACTTTTTAAAATTAACTACAATATCCCTAGAAGCAACTGAAAACATACTCAAAAATTGAAAATGCAAGGGAAAAAAAAAAATGACTGTTCTAAATACATCACCCCCACAGTGGGCATGCTAATCCATTTCCCCCAGGAACCCAGCCACTATACCCCCATGGTTGGGGCTGGTTTGTCAAGGGGAAAGCGCTGGCTGGAACAAACCCCGCCACAGCAGAGACTTACAGAGCCCCCAGGCAGAGCTCAATCAAACCAGTCCATCCTACAGGAAATCAACCCTGAATATTCACTGGAAGGACTGATGGTGAAGCTGAAGCTCCAGTACTTCGGTCACCTGATTCAAAGAGCCAACTCACTGGAAAAGACTCTGATGCTGGGAAAGACTGAAGGCAGGAGGAGACAGGAACTATAGGAGATGAGATGTTTGGATGGTGTCACCAACTCAGTGGACGAATTTGAGCAAGCTCCGGGAGATGGTGAAGGACAGGGAAGCCTGGCATGCTGCAGTCCATGGGGTTGCAAGGAGTCGGACATGACACGACCTAGCGATTGAACAACATGCGGAGCTCAAAAGACCCCCTTCAGCCACAAAGGGAGCCCCCCGTGAAGTGTCCACAACATCCCTGTCCCCACCCAGCACAAGACAATGAGAAATGGAAGAGCTTCAAAATCCTTACTGTAAAAAGGAAAAAAATATTCCATTCATCTTAACCAACTACTCTACATAAATTACCATAACATGAAATGCTCTATTCTACTTTTGCTTAATCTATTCAGATTGGGGGAAAAAAATCCATTCATTTTTGTTTTCCTCCTTCAAACACTTGAATTGCCCATCAATACCCAAGTTCCTTTGCAATCCAAGTGTAAAAAGTACAAAAGTAATTGTTTCACCAAATGGGACTCACGCAAAAACCGATGACAGTTACAACTCACTCCTGCAGGAAAGGCACCGCTCAGGATGGGGTGCATATGGGCTCCAGGCCTGGGGTCAGAGAGACCTAAGTTCAATCCTAGCCCCTGTGATAGCTCCAGCAAGTTAACCTCACGTGTAAGAAAGGCTGCATTAGGATGATCTAATTGTTAACCAGCGCCCCCAAAGCCTCGGAGCCTTCAGCAACAGAGACCTACCCCAAGGCATCGTTCACGCCCAGCCCCCGGGCCGGACTCCTTCCCTTTCCCACGCCTCTGGGGTCCTCTACTGGGTCCTGAGCCTCCAGCCAAGGGAACGGGGACTCGGGCCACTTCCACGGGATGATAGCTCAGGAGGTCTGGGGTCAGGCCTGATACGGTGGACCCCACAGAGGCCCACACTGGCTGAAATTAAGCCCCTGGACTCTCACCTGGGAGGGGTACCCAAACAGCAGGCAGCGTCTCTCCCACCGGGGAGGGTGAAGGTAACCAGACCCCAGGACGCCGGAGAGCAAGTCAGGGTCTCCTCCCCAAAGCTGAGCACCCAAAGGAAGAGGGGCACCTGTCGAGAAGCTTCATTCTCAGAGTGACCCGGCAGCAGTACCCAGCAGCCATGCGGGCCTCTGGGACCCGACAAAGTCCCCCACACAGAGCTCTGTCTCAACCCCGCACCTCCGACCCTGCCCGCGAGCTCCACCTACAATGGCAGAGGTCGCTTCCTGAGCCATCACCGTGAGCCTCAGGCAGAGATGGCCCCCTCAGACTCCACCTATCTGGTCTCTTCCCCCCACTGCAGGCAGGGCTGGGGGGGCGGGGCAGTGAGGTGCCTACCACCCCATCTGTGGCTTCAGCACTGTGGAGACGCATAAGCCAAGGCGGGCAGCAAAGACCGAGGGCGGTAAACACGGGAGGGATCCCGACACCCACAACACTGCAGATGTTTCTTTGAATTGGAATCAGCTCACCTGTGCCCACCTCTGTGGCCACATGGCAACCCTGCAGGGCCGAGGCTGCTCGAGCTTATCAGCCCCGACAAGACTCTGCCTCCGAAACCGGCAGATGACCGCCCAGTCACGCACGGGCACCTGCACGCGGCCAGGACTAGCCTGCCTGGTGCTCTGGGGATTCCAGGCAGTCTGAGCGAGAGGCCCTGCTGACGTCACCCGCCTTCCAGCAGGGGGCAAACGGAATCACTCGACGCACTTCCCATTCACGGGGGACAGTACACCAAGGCCCAGGCCCCCCCACCCCACCCCCCTGCCCACACCCCACCACCGCCCGCTGGACGCCGAGGCCAGACAGCAATTAGCCGAAGCCTCAGGCTCCCTGCCTGCGACTCGCCCATTTAACAGAAACCGTATCATATGCTTCCCGTAAACAGGCCGCTGCACTGATGGTAAAGCGCAGAGCCCTGAGCGATGACCTCAGAGCTGGCACAGAGCGGGCACAGAAATTGACGCAGCTCAGCCTCTCCCCCCCCCCCGCCCCCCGCCAACGCCGGCAGCACAAGGCTGGGCGTGTGCGGCCCCCACGTGCCCCCCTCACCCGTAGCCACAGACGAAGGGCAACAGAGCCTGGGGAGTAGACGAGAGCTTCCTACTGAGTCCCCCACCAGACCCGACGTGGGTGCCACAAGCCTCCTTGGCAAGCGGACTCCCGGGCCCTCCTGTGTGCCTGGGCTGGCCTGCATCAGAAGGATGGTTCTTGGGGGGCGCGGCCGGAGCCAGGGGTGGGGGCGGGGCCTGGTGCCTTCTGAACTCAGGGACAAGAGACAGGTGCGCCCGGCCAGCGCTCTGACTCAGCACCGCCGGGCATCCTTCCGGGACTCGGGAGCCCCGTTCCCGGCCCGGCCCCCACTGCCCAGGGCAGACCACCTGGCCTTCCAGCAGCTCCCTCCGCCCCCACCTCCCGGGAGACAGACTTGCCGCTCCAACGACGGCTGTAGCCGCAGCTGGATGCTCAGAATTTATCAGCTAGAAAAGAACCAGCTAGCAGTCAGCACTGCTAGAAGTCAGCATTGACGTCCGGAGCCCTGGAGCTGCGTCCGTGCCCGTCTGTGGCCTCGCTGCGCTCCGAGTGGGGCACAGAGAGATGCTGCTGGGGCGCCCGGCCGCGGCCACGGCCACGGTCATGGTCACGCTCCCGTCCCTGTCCAGAGTCCGGGGCGGCAGGACTCAGGCCACGGGAAGACCACCACCTCACTCGCCTCCACTGTGACCCCTCACGCCACGCTTCTGAACCTGAGGCTTTGCTGCCAGTGGGGGTGCCCTCACTCTTGGCCACCACGGGGGTGAGCCCCCAGGGACAAGTTGGCTGCTCATGTCTGTGGACAACGGGGGCCGTGCAGATGCAAGCCCAGGGCTGTCCTAGCCCTGGGGCCGGCTGGTTTGATACCTGCAGGACCCCCTCCACCTGGGGGTCAAGGGGCAGAGTGACAGCCCCTACCGGGCAGCGCCATGCCCAAGGCCCACAGCCGGGGGGCCCGGACTCTGGAAACAGGGAGGGGCCCCAGGCGGGGCCATGGATGCCCAGCTGCCCACGGAGACCCGGCTGGGCCAACAGCCACGGTGGGAAGCCTCACACACAACCCCCCGTGCCCTGCCCGCCAGCCCCGCAGCAGGCAGACCGCAACTCCGCAAAGGGCTTCCTTCACAAACCGCACACACCCAGCAGGCTTCTCAGCTTCTCTTGGAAAAGGCCAGTTCATCCCTGAACGGAACCCAGAATGTTGACAGGAAGTTTCCAGATAAACTCACTCAGGAAAGCTGTGTATTTACAAGGACTGCTTCTCCACAAAGAAGGGGGGATAAGGAAAGTTAATGACGCCACCCCCTAGACATGGTTTGGGGGTGCAGACGAGAGCTCCTCGTGGGGCACACAGCGGAGCGTGGGAATCCCCGTCCACCTGGCAACACCACCCACCCGCTGATCTGTTCTTCCCCAAGGGTGGGAAATCGTGCCTCCTGAGCACCGCTCCCTGACGGCCAAGGAGACCAGGAGTCTTCTGGTCAGGCCCGGCACCCACGCCGGGGCCTCCCCCCCGCCCAGTCACCAGGGACAGGGAGAAAGTTCTAGCCCAGCAGGAAACACAAGTGTGCAGATTGCTGATGAAAATGAAGACCCGGTATTCCATGACAGTTCACGCTCTTAGAGTTAACTCTTTCTTGGGAAGTTTCTCCCTAAGCAAAAGCAAAGACCTTAGAAATCCTAAACACCTTCCATGGAGAAAAACCACAGTAGTGCTTAAAAGACCACCTTAAAGAAAATAAAGAAGGAAGAATGAGAGCCTGCAAATAACTACCGTATACATCAGGTTGGTCTGACTTGTCATTCAGCTTAGGTAGCTATTCAAGATTCAGACATCAAAAATTGTAAGCATCATATAAGAATATTTTAAAGCATCTCCAAATGCCTTTCGGAACAAGAACAACGAGTATTTTTGGTTTCAGAATGTTTTCCATTGCACTGTGATGAACAAGAAGCTCAGTGTTCAGTTTTAAACCAAAGCAGGGATTAAATCAAGAATTCAGTTTGAATTGCATATCTATCCAAATATAATGGTGGAAAAAACCCTCATATCTATCCAAATATAATGGTGGAAAAAACTCTCATATCTATCCAAATATAATGGTGGAAAAAACCCTCACGGCAGGCAGCAACCTCTCTCAGACACACCTCCCCACACCTAGCATTTAACACTTCAACCCTTCCAGGCCCAGAAATCTCCCAGAACCGACTGCTGCTTGTGCCAAAGGGAGGGAAAGCACGAACTTCAGTTCACAGTCTAAGGCCAAAATAGCTTTGGTTTGAAAAATGAAAAGCTACTGGGGTGACCTAACCTCCTCTAACCCTTCAAATAATCAAGATATTTAACCCCAAGGACAGAAGCCCAACAAGGGACTGCCACGCTCAGGCTGATCAGCCTCAGGGCAAACACAAAGATCTCAGATGGAGGTATGTCTTGAGTCCAAGGGTCAGACAACAGACTGAGACACCACGTTGAGGGGAGGAGCGGGACCAGAAGAAACACCCCCCTCCACTTCTCCTCGGGCGCAGGCTGACTCACGAACTCTCCACCTGACCCTGCCCAGCCCCAGGGCTGGCTTTGGAAGGGCAGAGCTGCCTGCAGAGAGGGAAAACTCGGGACTCAACTCTCAATTCTGGGGCACAATCTCAAGGGCAGAAACATTTCCCACTTGTAAAGACTTTTCCCTAAACTGAAGCAGGGAGGGCCACTGGAATTATTCAGCTGCCGATGAAACAGAGTGTCCACATTGCTTTCCCATCTCTTCCAACAATATGCTACAGTCAGGCAACCCTGGAAAACCCGGGAGGTAGGGAAGGACAGGGAAGCGTGGCGTGCTGCAGCCCATGGGCAACAGCAACAGCAGCAACCCTGGAAACAAGGCCTCTTCCACCGCCCCGCCTGGGAACAGGATCCTTGACAAAGTGTTTTCAGAGACAGCAGAATGTTACTACCATACCTTGTCCCGTCTCACCCGTGCCCAGTGAAAAACGGTTCTGGGGCCCACCCCCAAAGTGACCTTCTGAAAGTCTATTTGGTTTTTCCTTAACTGGGGACAGAAGTCACACAAACAGAAAGCCACTCCTTGTACAGAAATCGTGTTCAGAGGCGGCTCCCCTCCCCTGGCCACCTACACAGCACCAACCGGGAGGATCAGAGCCGCTGCTGGGGGTGGGGGTGGGGGGACTGCAGTAAGAAGAGGGCTAGGCGGGAGGCAGCCAAGGGCAGGGAGGCCCCAAACGGCGGGGCAGCGCCAGGAGGCACCAGGGTGCCCCCAGCAAGCAGCCAACACAGCTGCGAACCTACAGGGAGGTGGGAAGATGAGCAGGAGCAGGGCTGCAGCCGCCACGGGCAAGAGAGAACCTGAATTCCCGCCGGGCGAGTCCAAGGCCAAGCAAGCGGTGGCCCCAGGCACTCTCAACCCAACGGCGACCCCGCGGGCGATGACGCATGAGTCCCTGTGGCCTCTGAACTCGCGGCCGGACCTCGGGTGCCCATCCTCCAACAGACGGCGGCTGACCCCAAAAGAGCGCCAGGAGACCACAGATCTCAGCACCGCCCCCTCCCCCGACCCTGAGATACGACCTCCGGTGGGGGAGGGGGGCAAAAAACCCAGATCCAGAGAAGTGGTCAGCCTTGGGGTGAGGATGTCCCTGTGGTCGCTCAGCCCCACTGTGGATGTCCGAGGCGCCTAGAGATGACCACTGGCACCACCCCGACCAAGAACCAGCCGCCCCCCCCCCGCCCCCGAGCCAAGACCCCAGCGCCCCGGCCCTACCGCGGCACCGGTCCCCCAGCGTTAGGCCCCGGGAAGTCTAGGGTGCGCCCAGGATTCCGCACGGCTCGGGCGCACCGCCGCACTCCGACGAGCTCCGGCCGCAGCGAACTCGAGCCCTGGGCGAGCTGCGAGGGACGCAGCGCCCGCAGTGCGACTGGCGCAGCCGCCGAGGGCGGCGCGGGGCACGCTGCCCAGACCCCGACCCACGACCAGGGAGGGGCGCCGCGCCGGGAAGAGCTCGTCGCCATCCCCTCCGAGCCTGCGGCCCCGGGCGCACTCACCCTCCGCCGGCGGGCAGGAGCATCCCCTGGGTTCAGGGCACGCGGGTGGGCACGGGACAAGGATACGCACGCCAAGTGGGTCAGGCGCGGATCGGTCCTGGTTCGGGAAGTGGGATGGGGACCCGCTCCGGACACAGGCAAGGAGGGGTCCTTCCGGGCCCCGGGAAAGACACAGATATGAGGGCCCGCTCTAGAACCTGGAGGAAACGCAGAGAGGGTCCGTTTCTGATTGCGGGGAGGCAGGGGCGGAGGGGGAAGCGGGTGGGAGGTACATTCCGGGTCCAGGATAACGGGGAGGGGGCGCAGAAGAGGAACGCAGGAGTCATCGCCGCTGCAGCGAGGGGGGCTGGAGAGGTCTTTCCGGAACCCAGAAGTAGGAGGGGGGGTCTGTTCGGGCTGCGTGCCGGCCACCACGAGGTGCGAGCTGGGCACACGCAGGACCCGACTGGGAAGCACGAGGGGCCGGTACTGGCAGCCGGCAGGCGCGGCAGCGAATGCACCCGGGTTCGAGGGTAAGAGCAGGAGGGGTTTGCACCAGGCGGGGTAGGGGGGGGACCCGCTCAAGTCGGGGGGAGGGGAGGGCGACCGTGTTTGCAAGTCGCCGAGTAGCGGGAGAGGTGTCGGCGGCACCGCGGAGAAGCCGGTCCCGACTGGGAAGAGGGTCTGCCCGGCAGCGCTCACCTTGGGTTTGTACAGCCACTTTCGGAACCTGTTCATCATCGCCGCGCCGGCCCGGCCCGGCCCGGCCCGGCTCGACCTCAGCGGCCCTTACCTCCGCAGCGCTGCGCCTGGCCCCGGGTACGGCGCGGGGCGGACGCGGGGCCGGGCCGGGCCGGAGTCCCGCGCGGACCCTGGGGCGCCGGGCGGGCGGGCGGGCGGCAGGTGCGCGGGGCAGGTGCGCAGCCAGAAGATGCTCGGAGAGCGGCGCGCGGCGCGGACCCGCGGACAGACGCGCAGACGGACCGGGCACTGGGGCGCCGGTGCCTCCCCGCTCACTGACACCCCGCGCCTCCACCGGCCACCGCCGCTCGCGCCACACATGCGCCGACGCGCTGCGAGCCCCCGGCCCCGCTGAGAGCCGCGGAGGCTGCCCAATCCGCGCGCCGCGCCGCGCCCCGCCCGAGGCGCGCTCCCTCGCCGGCGACCCGGCGCGCCCTGCGGCGCCGAGAACTACAAGTCCCGATGGGCATTGCGAGGAGGCGGGGCCCTTGAATGGGGCGACATCTGCCGCGCTGTGTATTCTGGGGGTTGTAGTCTTCCCGCCCACGGCTCCGAAGCGTGCAGTGGTTGCTAGGTGACGAAGGTCCAACTGCATCCCAGCAGCGCTCCTGCCCAAGGGGTTGCAGAGAGGTCCAGGCGGAGCACAAGGGCAGGCGGCGGGACTCACTGCTGTTCCCGAGCCCCCTCGCGTCCGCCGACCCTGGCAACCGCTGTGCGGCGGTCGGTGGCGAAAATGGGAGGTTCCAAAGCACCGGCGGGGCCTAACAGGTACGCGGAGTAGGGCAGCATGAAAGTGAGGCAAAGCGCGTCCGCTCAGCACCGGCACCTCCCACCTGCACTTCCCTAGATCTGCAGGCTAGTTCTTTCTTGCTTCCCGTCTTGCTTTCGCTAACTTCCTCTTCTTCCCAACTCCTTGATTGAAGTTAACAGTGCTTTCTTTTTTTTAAATAATCTCAACAAGATATACTTTTTAAGAAGATATTCTCCCGTATTCACTACTTCCCCCAAACGTGCCCTAATTTGCATCCATAAAAACAATCAAAAAAAATCTGAGAACCTGTTAAGTGCTAGTGTCTCTTAGCCACTCAGTCATGTCTGACTCTTTGTGACCCCACGGACTGTAGCCCGCCAAGCTCCTCTGTCCTTGGGATTATCCAGGCAGGGATACTGGATTGTCATTTCCTCATCCAGGTGCTCTTCCCTGGGGATCGAACCCGAGTCTCCTGCATTGGCAGGTAGATTCTTTACCATGAGCCACCACGGAAGCCCAATAGTTAGGATTAGGTTCAGCTTTATGCAAAACGTCATAGTGACCCAGACAAGGTTATTAATGTTTCCCAAAAATAGGCCCATGGGGAGGAAATCATGGGAGATATGACACCCTCAAAAGTTATCAGGGAGATCTGGGGTCCTCTAACTTGCTCTTCTGCCATCTTTGCATGTTTCCTCGTTGTCCAGAATTGCTTCCTAAGTTCCTGCCATCACCTCCTGAGTCCAGGCAGCAAGATGGAAAAGGGAGGAAGTGTATGCCCATCTCTTACAAGGAGACTTTCTGGAAGTCTCCAAGATGCTTCCGCTTCTTGCCATACCCAGATGCCAGGAAGGCTAAGAAATGTCCTCTTTCAGTTAGGCAACAATGGACCCAACTAAAAATCAGAGTTTTGTACTCAGGGAAGAAGGAATAGAGAAGATTGAAAAGCAACCAACAAAACCTGCCACATGGGTCTGTACTTTAAACAAAGCCATCTGAGCATGATTTAGCAGAAATCCTTAGGAGACTGGCTTTAATCAGAATTTAAAGGCAGGAAAAGAATATATTTCAATTAGCACACATTTGGGATCTATGTCAATTAAGCCACTCTAGTGACTGAGAGTGTTGAACCAGTGTGTGTCTGATGGGATTATGGAATTTGAATCTCCTCGTGTAATCTCATTTCTGCCTGTAAAGGATTTGATGAGAAAAGACTTGGTCCAGCCCACCTTTAAAGTTCCCTGAGAAATGAGACAGTCACGGCCTGATTACTGGAGTTAAAATCAATATTAAAAAAAACAATAAGCTTGGGAATTAAATGTCACTTACCCACATGTATGGTTTTACACCATTAAAATAAAGCTGAGGTGCTAAAAGCACGCATTGGAATTGGATGAACTTCAAAACCTATTTCCTACCCAAAGTTGTGACTATTTTGACTAAGATTCTAGGCTAATTTCAGTTGGAATGCAGAATGCAAGTGCCTCTTCCAGTGTCCACCTTTACAGGCAGCCCTCTGTGGCAGGTGTGGGGTGCCCATTCCCCACCCCAGGACCCTCTTCTCTGTATCCTCCACCCTGCCCCTCCCTTCACTGCTTCCATCCAGGTCTCTCTGGACGGGGAGGCCTTGGATGGCTCTCTTGCTCCTCCTTGACGTGTATCATCACCTCAGGTCATCCTGTTTTCAGAATGTTCCAGCTCCAGGACAGTAGGAGAGGGGAGGGGAGGAAAGCCCTCCTGCCCAGGTGCCGTTAAACACACACACACGCATATACATATACATACGCATACCCACACACATCCACACCCACACACATACACACCCACACACATACATATACATATATACATACACATGCACCCACACACCACACACACACACACCCATACATACATAGACACACACATCCACGCACATGCACACATCCACACACACACACCCACACATACATATGCATATATACATACACATGCACCCACACACCACACACACATACACACCCACACACATACACACCCACACACATACATATACATATATACATACACATGCACCCACACACCACACACACACACACCCATACATACATAGACACACACATCCACGCACATGCACACATCCACACACACACACCCACACACATACATATACATATATACATACACATGCACCCCACACACACACACACACACTTACACACACACACACACACACCCATACATACATAGACACACACATCCACGCACACGCACACATCCACACGTGCTCTCTCAGTGCCCACATCAGGCACAGCAGGGATCCCTTTACCAAGTCCCTCCAGGCTGAGTGTGTCCCAGGGCAGCACCCCAATGTGACCGCAGTGCGGGGGAAGGAGAAAAACTGATACTTGACATTGCTTTCATAAACACAGACTTTCTGCCCAGGTTCAGGACTTCCCTGTGAGCCCTGGAGGCGACTGTTATTTCCCTCATTGTGTTGACATGGTGCCGTGCAGTTCCGGGGTCTGGTGGAGTGTGTGGTCAAGGACTTTAGACCCCAGCCTGGGCCTCAGTGGGTCCCACAGGCGGGAAACGCTCCTCGGGGATGAAGAGGCTGACCCTCCTCCCCGAGCCCAGGTGGCTCTCTTCCACGGTAACCTGCCTCATGAGTGCCACTGAGGCGTCTATTACTGTCCAATGGAATGAGACAGTAGAGCTGAGCTCTGTTGAATTCTAGAACCTGTGGAAGCCGAGGCTTAAAAAGCTTCGTGGTCTTTGAGCAGGTCTGTCTCTGGATCACAACTCTTGTTGTGATTGAAACAGCAGATTGAAACCCAAGAACCGTTTAGCACGGTCGATCCTTGCGCACATCTTCACCACGGGTGGCGATATGTGAATGGGGTGCTGAGGGGTGCCTAGGAGCTCATAAGGGAGAGGAGAAAGTTCAGGTTTCTGGAGAGACATGTGGTGGGGCTTCTGAGCCAGTGAGAAGCCCAAGCGGGCAGGGCCAGGGCGAGGACGGGACTGTGACCCCAGCCTAAGGAGAGGGGCACGCTGAGGAGGCTCTGCCGGGTCCCGCAGCCGCTGAGAACTCGGGGGTGCTAGTGATGGCTGGAGTGGAAGGAGACTCTGCGGACCGGAGGCTGCCCCTCCCAGACCTCCCGCCCCCTGCCCTGAGGCGGTGACGGGTCCTGGTGTTCCGGCAGCTTAGGAGCACTTGGCTGCAAGGACCGGTGTGGAGACAGGGGCTCCCGGGCAGCCGCCGAGCCTTCGTGGGTCGTGGCCTTTGCTCACGCGGCTGGCCCTGGCTGTGGTAGACCAGTCTCTGGATCCACTGACCCTCCTGAGACGTGGTCTCCAGGGCGGGCGGGCCCTCCCCTGGGCCCAGGGCTGCAGGCCAGTTCCAGCATGTTTCCAAGGCCCGCAAGGCCTTTCCTCCAGCCCCATTTGGGACGGGCCCCAGCCAGCTTCTGTGTCCATGCACGGTGGGGGCCAGGCCTCAAAGCGGGCCCCAGGAGCCGAAGGGCCCAGTCAGGCCTCCATGTGGGGTGGCGCAGGGCCCAGGTGTGCAGACCCCCGGCAGCTCAGCGCTGCGCTCCCTCTCCTGGTGAGGGTAGGGGTCAAAGCGTCTGAAAAACTGCTCAGGGAGGGGGCCCTTAGCCTGCCCCCTGCTCTCACCTTCCTGGAAAAACCTCCGGCTTTCCAGTGCCATGCCTGCCCCTTTCTGGGCACACTCCCCGGGCTGGGGGGCAGGGCCTCTCTGTCCATCTCCCACGGGTACCGGGGAATTAGCTGCCGGCACCACCAGGACCCGTTCCTGCCTCCGGAGCCATTATTCTTTGGGGCTGGAGAGGGGTTCCCTGGGGCCTGGTGCCCAGAGTTACTGTCGGGGGACCTGGGGCTGCCCTCACCTGGCCCTGTCCCTCCCTTCACCACCTGCCTCCAGGGCCCCCGTCCGTCAATGCTGGGACACTCTCTTGTATTGCGTCTCTCCTGTCTCTCAGAAACCCCTGTCAGCCGGAAAGCACAGCGGGTCTCTTGGACGGGTCTCGATTTCTCGGTGGTTTCTTTCCCCACTTTTGACGTCATCCTGCCCTTCTGCTCTCTGCTCTCTTCTCCGCTCTGCCTTCGCCTCTCCTATTTTCATCTCCCGCTCTGCTATCACGCTTTAATTTCCAAGAACTCTCTTCTCCTCATTTGCTTTGTGAACACTGCACCTCTCCCTCTCCGAGCCGGCATAGTTGTTTGTTTCTGGGTTATTCCCACTGTTCTCGAGTGTCCTTTTTGGCGGGCTTCTGTTTCCGTGTTTGGCATCTGGTGGCACTTGGCCTTCACTGTCTTCAAAGTGATGGTGGGGGCTCTCACCCAGAGGGCCATGACTGACCAGGGTTGGCCTCTCACTGGGGAACCCCGGTGTTTCTCTGCTCGGTCTCCAACCTCCGGGACCTAGGGCTGCGGGCTGCTCTCAGGAGCCGGTCCAGCTTAGTGGAGGGAGGAGCAGCCTTGCTGATAGCTGGTGCCTGGGAAGCCAGCTGCGTGGTGACCCAGAAGCTGCTCAGTCAGCATGGAGCCACGGGGGGTGAGATGGGAGCTCCTGGGGGTTGGCCACCCTGCTCTGAGGGCAATGTGGCGTCACCTATTAGAGCCAGGTCCTGGGGGCCCATCCCACCCCAAGCAGCTTCTCCAGGGTCTGCCAGAGAAGGGCTCTAAGTGAGCCAGTCTGCTGGAGCTGCTGCGTTTCTGGAATGTTCAGGCCTGGCGTCTTACCTGGGTGCTGGTTGTCATTGTTGTTCAGTAGCCCAGTCACGTCCGACTCTTTGCAACCCTGTGGACGGCAGCACGCCGGGCCTCCCTGTCCCCCACCGTCTCAGCACCAGCCAGGGTGCTGGTTACCTCACCTTTAAAGTGGAGACCTGAGGATTCTTCTTGCCCCAGGCTTCTGTGACGAGGTGCCCCCCTCCTCTGAGCAGGACTGCTGAGTCACCCGTCACCACGCCCCAGCTGGGCTGAGGGACACTCGGGTGGACTCAGGGGCCTCCACACTGGCCGGGCCTTCCTCAGGGGTCACCCTGGGACCCTCCCTCCGTGGGCAGAGAAGGCTGCAGGGGCTGTGGGGGAGCGGGAGCCGGGAGTGGGCTCCCCGAGGCCCGCAAGGACGCTGTCTAGCAGGTGGGCCTGGGCTTATGCCCGCCGGGGTCCCCACTTTGGTCCGGCACTCCTCGCCACACGAGGCTCCCCGGTGGACCCTTGGTGGGCTCGGTGAGGGCCTGTCACCGCCTGCCAGGCCAGTGGCCCAGGGCACATGGAGGGCGTGACCTGTCCGGTTTGCTCTTAGGGTCACACCCGAGAAGATGGCCTACTATGGAAAGTGCATTGAAATAGCGATGAAGCACCTGGACCGATTTCAGCCTCAGAAGGACAGTCCCGAGCAGTTCCTGGAGGCCGCGGCCGCCTCCCTGCAGGTAGGGGCCACATGGGGGTTCGAGGCTCGGGGGGGGCCATGGCGGGAGCTTTTCAGTCTCATCCCGTCCTTCACGTGGAGAAGCCTGAGGCAAGATTCCCAGCGGGCCAAAGGCTGTTGCCGCGACCCAGCAACGTAACCCAGGAGTCTGCAGGGTCGGCCGTCCTCCCTGAAGGTGGATGTGTGCCTGCCTCACAGGCGTCTCCCCCGCCCACCCTGCCGGGGGGCATCTTCCCCCCCAGGGCGGGGCTGTGTGGCAGGCAGCGTGGCCACACCAAAAGGAGCTCCTGGGCTCTTGTCCCCAAGCCCTGGAGGTCCCTGTCCTGCGGCACCCCACTTGACGCACGTGCAGAGAAACCCTGGGCTGAACTCTCTCTGGACCAGGGTCTGGTCCCTCTGGCACCTTGGAGGCCGCCCTGTGACCTGACCCCGCGTCTGTTGGTCTGTCCATCAAGGGCAAGTGCCCAGGAACAGGGCCAGACGATGATGCAGGTGCCACCTTCAGGACTTCTGGGCATGGGCCCCATGGATGGGGCGTCAGAGGAGGCCACGTGCTCCCAAAGAAGGGCTCTAGGGGGACACTCGGCCTGCTGCGCCCCCCGCCCCTGTCTGCTTTTAAGCGCCAGCTGCAGCCCTCCCTGGCTTAGCAAGGGCCACACACACCCGCAGTGGGGTGCCCTCTGCCGTGCCCCGGGGCTGCCCACAGACCCACCTTCCCCTCCACCTTCATCAGCCCCCTTATGGTGCCGCCGCTGGAAAACCTGGGGTGGGGAGGGCCCTGGAGGTGCCCGCAGAGGCTGGAGGAGGCCTGGACACCGAAGCCTGTCTCTCAAGGGAAACCTCAGGACCACTGCTCCCCAGGGTGGCTCAGAAAAGGGTGTCTCTGCCAGCTAGAGCCCTGTTGTCCACAAGGACTGGGGCATGGGGTGCGCCCCGCTCTCCGCACCTCTGCTCCCCTCCTCTCCCTCAAACTCTCCCCCGAAACCCAAAGCGTTTGGAGGAAAGGATGAAAACAGCCAAGGTCAGGCCCGTCCTTGGTCCCTCTCCTTGCTGGTCGAAGCTGGCCTCGAAGCCATGTCCCTGGAGCCAGCCGCCCCTCTGGCTGCTCCCTCGGTCTGCCCTGCCTCCCTCCCCTCACCCACAGCTACTGAAGACAAGAAAGGCCTCTTTACTGCAGTCCCAGCACCACCCACATTTCCAGCAAGGCCCCTGGGTGTCCTGACCCACTGCAAGCCCTGCAGGGCCTTCCTCACTGCTCAGCAGACCCGACAAAGTTAATGCCTTTCTTTCTCCAGAATCATTTCAGAATCATTACTGAAAGTTGAGTTTGTCACAACAAATAACCGTGGGATGGGACTTCCCTGGCAGTCCAGTGGTTAGGATCCATGCTTCCACTGCACAGGGCACGGGTTCAATCCCTGGGTCGGGAAGACCCCCTGGAGAAGGGAACGGCTACCCACTCCAGCATTCTTGCCTGGAGAATCCCACGGATAGAGGAGCCTGGTGCGCTACAGTCCGTGGGTCGCAAAGAGTCGGACACTACCGAGTGAGTAACACTTTCACAGTGGTTTAGGAAATGACCCCTGGTTGTCACCCGGCGGGCTCTGGCATGACGGCAGTATGTGTGCAAGTCCACCCCGAGGGAGGCACCAGGCCCACTCCACCCTAGCCCAGCAGCCCCCGAAGTCTTCCACGGGTGCAGGCACTCAGGCTGGACCAAGAGGCAGCTTCTTCTCCAGGTCACTGGTCTTCTCACACCTTTTCAGGGAGCCATCCTGGCCCCAGTGCAGGGGGCACTGGAGTCTGACCCAGTTTGGAGAGCAAGCCTTTATTTCCAGCTGGGTCAGGACACTGCCCTGGTTCGACCTTTGCGACCCCGTGGATTGTAGCCCACCATTCTCCTCCATCCATGGGATTCTCCAGGCAAGAATACTGGAGTGGGTTGCCATGTCCTTCTCCAGGGGATCTTCCCAAGCCAGGGATCGACCCCACATCTCCCACATTGCAGGCAGACTCTTTACCATCTGAGCCTCCAGGGAATCCGTGTGAGAGTGACCTTATTTGGAGACCCTGTTCTTTGCAGATACTCATCATGTCAGGACCAGGAAAGGGTTAGTGGAGTGGGGCAGCGTGTGGGGTCTCTCCCTCTGCAGATGGAAGCCTGGGGATCCTTCCCCTGACACACGCGCGCACACACACACGCGCGTGCGCGCACACGGAGCAGCCCCCCAGCCCACAGTCCCGATGGCGTTCCTGCACAGAGAACATATGTCAGTGGGAGAAGATTCGGTCTCAGATCTGAAAGGGATCCATCTGCCATAGAGAGAAAGTTCTCCGGCAGCACCACCGGCCCGAGGTGGGGCTGAGGCGTGGGGAGCAGCCTCTCCAGATGCCGGCCTCCGGAGTGGGGGAAGTGGCCCTGGGGGGCGTGAGTTCTGAGCAGGGAAATGAAAGGGCCGGCAGGAGAGCGGCCTAATCAGACAGCCTGGGGTGGGGAAAGGCCAGTCCCCCAGCCAGGGGGAAAGCGAGGGGGATGGGAAGAGGCTTGTGCAAGAGGCTGGGGGAAGGCAGGGGCGGGCGGAGCCTAGAAACACAGCCCAGGTCCGGGGTGGGGGGGAAAGAGGTGTGGTGCGGGGAGGGGGTGGCGGCGGCCAGCCCCAGGAAGCCTTGGTTCACTTTCTGGTCCACAGTGTGAGAGGAGACCTGGGCTTGGGACAGGGTTTTTGTTTTAATGGATATCTTAAAAAATATCCAGTGTACTTTGCATTAAAGATCCCAGACCCAAACGCTCAATATGGTATGCAGTTTGGGTATCCCTAGGGTGAGACCAGTGACCTCCATCTGGAGAGACGGTCCAGACCTGTCCCACATAGGTAATATAATAGATCTGAAAACATTTTTGTTTAAACTATAACCTTTACATGTGAAAGCTGTCAATAAATGTATATAATTTTTAAAGTCTTTTGCAAGATGGCAATACATTAAACACAGTCCTGCCTTCCTCTTTCCCCACTTAACAAGGGGTCGTGGGGATCGCTCCCTGTTCTTGTCGTGAAGCCATGAGCATCCTTTTCGCTGACTGTGCCAGAACCATTATAACCATGCCCTGTGTGTGGGATCATTGTTGTTTCCAGTCTGTCACTGTTCCTAACCACCCTGTCCCTCTGCACCTGGGCAGGCACACCCAGAGTCAAGTTCTAGAAAACACTCGAGAGAGAGTGCTGGCCCTTGTGACTTCAAGAGATCTTGCCAACTGACCTGACACAGAGACCTCCTTACTGACACTCTCTGCTTGCGTGATGCGCTCACAAACGAAACAGGTGGGGACAGGCAGTTGGTGTAGTTACAATCAGCATTTCTCCTGTTATGTTTTCATGAGTATTTCTTGTTCTGGCCCTCCTGCTCAGACTCGTGTCTATTAGGAAATGGTGTTGGGCAGCAGCAACCGCAAGAAAGCTATCAGAGGTGTCTTTGCTCACGTGAGAAGCATTCGGCGGACAGGTGGCCCAGGGTGGCTACCAGCACCGCTGTGGCACCGTTAGGACCTCATTCTCCTTTGTCTCTGCTCATCCATCCGCAGAATGTGCCCCTTGTCCTGTAATCACAAAGTGGTTGCCTTGCTCCAGCATTGCACCCAGGTCCCAGAGAGGAGAGGAGAAGGGCAAACAGTGAAAGGCAGGTGCCAGCTGAATCTGCTTGATGCTCAAGGAAGTTTCTTGGAGGCCACACCTAGCAATTTGCCATCAGATCTCATTGGAGCCACGAGCCACATCAGCAAGGGGCTGGGAGAAGTCGAGACAGTTTTCTCCTGTCCAGCAGGAAGGAGGGGAGAAGGGCTTGTGTGTGCGTCTGGCAGCCTTGGTTCCTTCGCCTCCTCTTCTAACCAACTTATGTCTTTGTGTCACCGATGAGCGGGAGCCCCTGGGTCTTGGTGACATGAGTTACAAACCCTGGGTTGTGGTACAATCAGCATCCGGGTCCCCTCCTGGCCCCGGAGCCCGCTGCAGCTCTGCACCGACCCTGGGGCTCCGACCATGAACCCGAGCACCCGCTATCAGAGGTGCTGCCGGACGTGTCGAGCCAGCGGCAGGCTTGTGGGTCTCTGTTCCCCCTGCCTGCAGGGCCCCTGCCTGCCCGGATCCCCAGACCCAGGAGCCCTGAACTGGACCAAGGCCCTAGACTGTACCCGGAGCTCAGAGGCCCCTTAGGGGCGGGTAGCCCTCTGGCCTCAGGGACCAAGGCTGGCCCAGAGTTAGGGGTGTCTGACTCCAGGACTGAGGGCTCCTCCGGAGGGTCCGGACCTCGCCCTGCCTGCTGCACTGGCCCGGCCAGGAGGACCAGTCTAGGGCTCAGCATCCTTCATGCCACCTGTGTGGACCTCAGCCTCCTCTCCGCCACCCCCCGGCTCGACCTTGCAGGGGTGAGGGCCTGGCATGCGGGCCAGACGGTCCTGCGCTGCCTGGCTCCTCGCCTGCTTGGCCCCCACCCCCGGCCCAGCGCAGCCCTGCCTCCTCCCTGGGGGCGGACAGCCGAGGGCCTGTAGCCGCAGGCTCCAGGCTCTGTCTGACGTATTATACACGCTCACGGCCCCAAATCCAGGCGTGTGAGGGGAGGCAGAGTGGAGTTCCGCGGTCTGAGCCAGGAGGCCTCAGCGCAGGGAGCGCTGACTCAGGGCGTCCCGAGCCCTGCTGACTCACCGCTCTGGGCTTCCCTTGACAAAGGCGGGGAGTTAGAGGAGGGTGCCTGGCGCCGGCTGGGGCTCGTGCCCTCTGTGTGGGCACGGCCAGCGGGTCAGGGAGGCCTGAGAGGGAATAGGAGGCAGGGTCCAGGGTCCTGGCTCCTGACGCCGGGGCTGACCTGGGCGAGGCCGCCCCTCCCCTCCTGGTTGTGCTGGGAGGGGGTAGCCCCG
This sequence comes from Capra hircus, assembly GCF_001704415.2. NCBI lineage: Eukaryota > Metazoa > Chordata > Mammalia > Artiodactyla > Bovidae > Capra > Capra hircus. The sequence goes on from NC_030813.1 coordinate 116,306,334, forward strand.
CCCTGTGCCCACCTGCCCGCGGCCCCCCACGGAGGCAGGGCGGCCCACCCTCTCCCTCGGGAGCCGGGAGGGGCCATGGGTGACCCTGGGGGGTGGCTGAGGTGCCTCCCGGGTCGGATGGCCTCTGAGCCAAGGCCTGATGGGCGTGGGGAGCAAGCGTGCAGGGCAGGGCCCTGCAGGCGGAGGGGACAGCCGGTCTGGAGGCGAGGTCCCTCCGATTGGAGGGTCGCCAGCGCCGGGGTGGGGTGGGGGGGTGTGCAGCCTGGTGGGCGGGGACTCATGGAGGCGGGGCAGCGGAAGGACGTTTTCCCTAGAGGGTTCCCGCAAGTACGGGGGCAATCCGCCTTTCCTTTACAAAGACTTGCTGGGCGGCCGCTGAGGAGTGCCCGAAGGAGGTGACGGGACGCTGGGGAGAGCGTCGCGGGGAAATAGGGCGTAGTGCTTCCTGAGACGGGAGTGGGCCCTCCCACCCGCAGTCAAAATCTGCTTGCGTCAATCTTGACGGTCACCCAGAGGCGAGTGCAGAAAACCGAGAAGTCGCCGAGGAGCCTGTGAGCGGAGGTCGGGGCAGGGGAGCGTGTTGTTGCCCCATCAGCTGGGGGCAGAGTCAGTGTTGGGAGCGCCCTGCCAAGGCAGGAGGGGGACGTCCCCCCACTGCTGCCCATCACTGCTGCCAGCCGAACCTGACTCCACCCAGGACCCCTGGACCCCAGGCGGGGCGGCTGGAGAGGGCGGCCCTCAGGCCTCCAGCCCCCGGGGTGCAGAGGCCGAGAGGGAATAAGAACAAACACCCTGCTCACATGCGTGGGGGCTGGGGCTCCCGGAAGTCCAAGTTCATCTCGGACCCCTGGATGGGGTCATTACCTAGGTGTTCTTAGCTTAAAAACAGGGAGGAAATCACAGAGGAAAAGGCAGATTTGACCTCAAAACAAAGCAAAAGTTATATGATCCATATGTCCAAAAAAAAAAAAAAGTTTGCACAAAGTTAAAAGGCAAACTACAAACTTATAGCAAATAGCTGTCACACGTAATGGGCATGTTGATTCCCTCAATCTATAGACGATTTGGAAAAATAATATCCCAATAGAAAAAGTTAGCCAAGAATATAAACTGATAATTCACAGAAGGGAAATACAAGTATATGTCCAGTAAACGTATGAAAATCTCATTGACGATAAAACTTCAGGACGTCCCTGGTGGCATAGTAAGAGTCCTCCTGCTAACGCAGGTGACATCGTCTGACCCCTGGTCCAGGAAAATCCCACATGCCAAGGGACAGCTAAGCCTGACCTCTAGAGCCCTCGGGCCGCAACCTGAAGCCCGGGTGCCCCAGAGCCCATGCTCTGCAGCGACAGAAGCCACCGTGACAAAACATCTGCCCCGCAGTGAAGAGTAGCCCCGGCTCGCCGCAAGGAGGGAAAGCCCAGGCAAAGCGGCCCAGCACCGCCCAAGAAGCGCTTTTCTTTTTTTTTTAGATAAAATATTGTCCAAAAGTGGGGAAGTGGAGGGGAGTGATGTTGCTAACAAGGGTTTATGATTATTTTGATGTGTTTTACATCTCTTGAGAGCACCCTTGAACAGCAAGGAGATCCAACCAGTCCATCCTAAAGGAAATCTGTCCTGACTGGAAGGACTGATGCCGAAGCTGAAGCTCCAATACTTTGGCCACCTGATGCGAAGAACTGACTCACTAGACAAGACCCTGATGCTGGGAAAGATTAAAGGCAGGCGGGAGGAAAAGGGGACGACAGAGGATGAGATGGTTGAACGGCATCACCGACTCAATGGACATGAGTTTGAGCAAGCTCCGGAAGCTGGTGATGGACAGGGAGGCCTGGTGTGCTGCAGTCCATTGGGTCGCAAAGAGTTGGACACAACCGAGCGACTGAACTGAACTGAACTGAACATCTGCTGGGGTCCTAGTCTACATTTTCAGGTTTACGCGGCATTAAGTACTTTGCCATCTCACTGTAAGTCTTCCAGGAGCATCATGGTAGTGGCAGCATCCCACTCGCCCACAGCATGGAAAGCTTGTATCTGACTCCCTGCGTTGACATTCAGGCTGTTAACATTTTCGCCACTGCATGTGCTGTTGCCCTGAGCATCTCGTATGTGGATGTTTCCTGCCTTTTGTCTGGCTTCCTTAGAGTCCCAGAAGTGTGGTTCCTGGGTTAAAGTGTGTGGGAAATACAAGACCCTTGGAACATATTTCCAAATTGCTTTCAGGAAAGACACCCCAGCCCCGTCCCCACGACCCAGGCTCACTGCTGTGTCGGCAACAGTGAGTGCTAAGTCGCTTCAGTCGTGTCTGATTCTTTTGCGATCCCATGGGCTGGAGGCCACCAGGCTTCTCTGTCCCTGGGATTCTCCAGGCAAGAATATGGGAGCGGGTTGCTGTTGCCTCCTCCAGGGGATCTTCCCGACCCAGGGAATGTACTGGCGTCCCTTACGCCTCCTGCGTTTGCAGATGTGTTCTTCACCACTGCTCCACCTGGCAAGCCCTGCTGGCTACCATAGATATTCTGTTTTTCTTATTGTCGAAACTTAGTTTTTTGAATACACAAACCAGGACACACACAGGTCACAAAACCGAACGTGTTTCAGAGTAAACGGAGAAGAGTCAGTCTCCGCTGATACTGATTCCCTCTGCCAGAGATTTTCCTTGCTTGGTTTTTGTGTTTGTTTGTTTGATTTTTTTTGGGGGGGGGGTAATTTTTAAAATCATTCATTTGAAAACCTTCATAGGAGCTTGACACGTGACATAAAATTCACCATCTTAGCCATTCTTAGGTGTATGATGCAATACAATTCAGTGGTATTAAGTGTGTTCATGTGTGACTATCACCACCGTCTGTCTCCAGAACCTTCTCACCTTGGCAAACGGCAACTCTGCGTCAAATGACAGCTTCCACCCTCTCTCCATCCTTCCATCACCCAACACACACCTTTCTACTTCCGGTCCTGGGAATCTGACTCCTCACACGAGTGGGATCACACAGGGCTTTTCCTTTGGGGTCGTTTTCCATGTTTGTCTCTGTCTCTGCTCCTCTCACGGTCTCCGTCCTGGAACCAACTCCTGGGGGAGGACCTGCGGGCTCAGAGGGTTGGCCAGGGTGCTCCCCACTGTAGGGCTCTGGGGCCCCCACATCTGGAGGCGGCTGCCCCCTCCCCCGGCTGTTTCTCCTCCAGACGCTGAGCCCCCAGAAGCAGGCGTTCATCATGGAGATCCTGTCCGGGTGCCTGGAGTACCGCAAGCTGCTGACCATCGTGGTGGACGCCTTCTACGTGCGGGACGGCCGGCTCTGCCCTCGGGCCGACTACAGCCTCTTTGAGGGTAGGTGCAGGCCAGACCCCCGCAGGCCCTCGATAGCAACCGAGACCCTCCCCCAGCAGGCCTCCGAGGTCCTCAGCCTCCCTTCCCTCCCTGGACCCTCCTAGCTGCTGGAGCACGGGCGGCCAGGGGGCTGTGTTTCCCTTCTCACTGACGTGGAGACAGACTCCGGACATGCTGACCACCAGGCCCCAGGAGGCAGGCCTCGGCAGGCCTCAGAGGGAGGGCGGGCCTGGCTGGGAGAGGTGGCCCTGGAGGCCAGTCTGGTGACAGGACGGGTCTTCATCATCAGCTAAGCTCCTGGCCCCTCGGCCTGAGGACAACGTGCAGAGACAGCGTCCTGGCTGTGCTCTGGACGCTCCCAGAGGGGATTCAGTAGTAGGAGGTGTTTGGGGACTTCCCTGGCAGCTGCCAGTGAAGGGGGCCGTGGGTTCGATCCCTGGTCAGGGAGCTAAGACCCCACGTGTGTAGTGCTGCCTTCATGGGGTGTGGTGACAGCGTGGGCAGAGTGGCCAGTGTCTGAGCGGGGAAGGTGGTCCCGCCCCTGGGCTTCGATGGCCCTGCCTGGGAGGGAGGGGCTGGGACTGCAGGGAGCTCAGAGACAGATGTGGGGCGAGCCCGATGCCGGGGCCAGAGCTGGGCTGCTGGCCCCCCGCTCCCTAGTCCAGCGGCTTCCAGTCTCAGAATTCACAACCTGAGATGCAAGATGGTTTCACTTTTACCCCAGAAGTTTTGGAATTTCTAGAAATGTATCCAGTAAGCTACCACAACCTGTGAGTGCTTGAAGCCCTGGAACCATTCCCCGCCCCCCACCCCCTTCGCTTGTGCTGCTGTGTCAGGGTGCCATTTTCACGGGCCTGATGAAGCGGGCGCCCCTGGCCACACGCCGGAGGGAGGCGGGCGCCCTTGGCTCTGTTCGCTGCCGCTGTCGGGCTGAGGCCCCAGGCGCCTGTCCCGGGATCCAACGCCCGGGCGGGCCCCAGCGTCCTGCCCCTACGCCCGCGACCTGCCCCCACGCCCACGTCCTGCCCCCACGCCCGCGACCTGCCCCCACGCCCACGTCCTGTCTCGCCCCAGTGCTCTGCTACTTGGCCACGTTCCAGCTGGAGGAGCTTGGCTTTCAGGTCTTCCGCGATGTTGTGCAGGCCCAGCCCACCCACAAGGCGTGCAAGGTGAGCCCCCGCCGCCCCCTGGCCCCACATAGGCCCCAGACCCTACCCCTCCTTGATGCAAATGCGCCCTTTTCGGCCCTGGGCAATCTGGTTTCGGCTCTTCACGTCCGGCATGTGGTCGCTGCTGGATGTGAGCTGTTAGTCGAGACAAAGTGTCCTTGCCAGCCCTGGGCCTCTGGAACCTTCTGAGCCCCAGGCAGCCTCTCCTCCCTGCAGGAGGGGCTGTGCGGCCTTGGGGGGCCGGGAGGGGGCGCAGTCTGGAGCAGGTCCTGAGGGGTGGCAGCCTCCGGGAGGGCGCCTGCAGGAGCCCACCCCCTGCAGCCCCCAGGCCGTTTCTGTGGCTGCCTGTTCACTTGGGTGGAAAGCTCGGGATGCCTGGGGCCTCAGGGCCAGCAGGACTGTGAATGGGCCTGAAGCCCACTGCCCTCTGCCAGCCACTCCCACGGGCGTTTGCTGTGGCCCCAGCTTCCTCTGCAAGCAGCTCTTGGTCCACCCTCACCAGGACTGGGTGAGGTCACTCCTACAGGCACTCAGCCCACAGTTGAGGAAACTGAGGCACAGAGAGGTTCGGTAACTAACTCGACATCACACAGCAACTGAGCGGGAGAGCCGGCTCTTGGGCCAGGCTTTCAACCGCTGGTTGGTTCCTCCCTACTTGGCTTGGGGGTGGGAGAGCAGCCCCCAGGCCAGGATAATGACTCCCCGGAGAAGAGAGGGACAGCTGAGGCCCCAGGAGTGCTTTGGGGCCCCTCTGGAGGGAAGCGCTGAAGGGGGAGGGGTGCGGCCGGGGGTGGGGGGAGGGTGGGGCGGGAGGGGAGCCAGGAGCCGGGACACTCCTGGGACCACCGCCCAGAGATCTGCCCCCCCGCCCCCGCACCCCCGGCAGGGGACCGGGCAGCACGTTTAGCCACTCATTTTCCTGTCCACGTAAATGTAAGCAGTTCACAGTGCGTGGATGTTGCATAGTCAGCGTAAGCGAGGGCTTCATGTCGTGACAGCCTTTTCTGAGCGCTATTCAGAGACAACCCCCCCTCGCCCCGGGGCCAGCTTCCCGGCTGGAGTGCCTGCACTTGGTTCACACTCCGCTGTCAGAGTCTTGAAATTCTTAATGATTGTTGAGCAAAAGGCCCGCATGTGAGTCAGCCTGCCCTGGGTCCCGCAGCTGCGGAGCCGACCCTGCACCAGCCTCAGCCTCCCGGCCGGTCCCCACAGCCAGCACACCCTCTCCGATGCGGCTTCCTTTCGGCGAGCCCCCATCTGCGGGCGGACGGGGAGCGGTGTGTCCCCGGATGGGGGTCAACAGACGCCCTGTGCTGAGAAGAGGAGGGGCCTGGGGGTGGAGTGGTGGGCCCCGGGAGCAGTGGTCTGGGAGGGGGAATTGCAGAGACCCCGTGCCCCAACCACAGGAACTTGACTGCCTCCGTCATCAGCAAGTGGGAACAGGAACTAGAAGATGGAGCTAACACCGGGAGGGGGTAGGAGAGGAGCTGAGACAGCCTCTGTGGTGCCCAGGGGGTAGACAGAGACCTGGCGGGTTGGGGCGCGGGGGAGCAGGGGCCAGGCTGCTGAGTGGGAAGCTGTGGAAGGCTCTAGAAGGACCTCTGGCAGCTGCTCCCTGAGAAAGGGCATGGAGGCCTGAGCGGAAGGAGGAGGGGCGGACGCGCCTGTGGGGGCGGTGGGCCCCCAGAGGAGGCAGCAGCAGGCAACCAGCGGCCCTTCTGCTGCCCCCTGCCCACCGCCACCCCCTTGGGCATCAGGGCTGTGGGACTGCCCAGCCCCCACCCAACCAGGGCCGGTGAGGAGGATGGGGTGAGGGCATCCGTACAGACCCAGGGGTACAGGGGTTGAAGCCCGGGGCCCACGGCCGACAGGGACCCCGCTGGCAAACACAGGGGCCCAGGTGAATGACGGGCAGCTCCGCCAGGGCCACAGGAGGGGGCAGGCCGGGGGCAGGACCCCTGCCTGCAGCTGGCAGAGGTGTCCTGGGGTGCGCCAGCCACAGCGGCCCCGCAGCACTGACTGCCCGCTGGGGGCGCCCCCGGGGGCTTCTCTCTCACCCAGGGGGCCTCGCCCCCGCGGCCCCCTCTTCCCTCAGTTCCTCAGGTTCCTCTTCAACCCCTTGAACCTTGGCTCGTGGATCAAGGACGAGTGGAGCCTCGTCTATGAGACCTCCCACGTGAAGGAGAACTGGATCGACCCCTTGATGAGGTGGGCAGCGCCGGAATTCTCACCTGGGGGCAGGGCGTCCTCACGGACAGCCAGCTCATGGCCGGGGCGGGGCGGGGCGGGGGTCTGCATCCCTTCCCCAGCTGCCCCTGGAGCGCCGCTCCTGGGCCCGTCATCCCAAAGCTGTCCCCACCGCCTTCCACAACCTCCCTCAACAGGCGCGGGCCAATGTCGGCTGGGCTGGCGCAGGCCAGGACCCGCGGGTGGAAGGACCTCCAGTGGGCCTGCCAGGGCCAGCACGCAGCTGCACCCCCCGCAGCCAGCCCCCTCTGCCAGGGTTGGGGGAGCCACCTTGTCTTCCTGGGGACTGGCCGACAGGTGGTTCTGGCAGCGGCAGAGCCCTCGGGTGCCAGCTGGGTACAGGAGGCCCCCGACCATGCGGAGGAGGAGGCCCAGCCCTGAGCAACGGGGTGCCCCCGGAGCCGGCACTTTCCCCGGGGGAGGGCCTCGCTCCCGCCTGGCTGGACTCCCTGCCTGCCCGGGGGGCTGCTCCCAGCTGCCCAGGCCTGCAGGCCCTGGCCCCGCCCAGCACCCCATGTGCAGCCTTCCCCGCCCGGCCTGTGAGCAGCCCCCTTCCTCACCGTCCCCCCCACTGTCATGAGACCCCAGCCCTGCTGGCCCTCAGACATGCCCTTCCTTCTCCTGGTGACCTTGGACCTCAGGCTGGGGCAGGAAAGAGTCACACCAAGCAGTCTGTCCGGGAGGCATCACCCACTGGCTACGTGGGCAATGGCCGGCGGTGCCCCACTGGCGTGAGAAGGCATGGGGGGCGGAGCCCAGACCTCAGGGGCAGCCCAGCAGGGCCCTTCCAGAACCTCTGGTCCGGGGCCCCCCCACCTCGAGACTCCCTCCTCCTCGCCCCCTCCCATGGCCTCCTCTCCACCCATCAGGGCGGTGCAGCTCCAGAGAGCCCGCTTTTGGCTTGCCCGCTTGCTGCCCGCTCATAGCCTCCTCCCCTGTGCCGAGGGGCTGTGCCCTCACTGGCCTGCACAGGCAGCCGTGCCAAGCTGCTCCCACTTTGCCTTTGAGGTGGCAGCCGGAAATCCAGGAGCTGATCAACCAGCTGCAGAGGGAGCCGACCAGCCAGCTCTCTCCTCCAAAGAGCAAGGCCAAGGTCACAGAGCCCAAGGAGCTCAGCCTGACCACCCCCAGGCCCCGTGCCATCCCTGTGCCTGAGCCGGTCCCCCAGGTGGCCGAGACCAGACCAGTAAGTGGAGTCGGTCTCCATGGGCCCGGCCTGTGCAGGCAGGGAGCGTGGGCCGTGTGGGCCAGGGCGGAGCTGGGTTCTTCCAGGGCTGAGGGTGCATGGGCCAGACCAGGAACATTCGACGCCCCTGCCACCCCATCTCACCCAGAGAGGGAAGCCTGGCTGACCCAGAGCCTGCCCAGAGGAGTGGGCACCCAGGGAATGAGGTCTGGTCAGTAGGCGTGGAGTGAATCTGGTGGCCGCAGGGTGCAGGCCTGTCTTACTTGGCACTCAGAGCCCTGTTGCTATGCACCTCTCCCTCCCCATAGAGTACATGCGCACGTGCGCGTGCGTGTGCGTGTTTGAGTGTGCATGTGTGTGTGCGCCCGCGGGTGCAGGCTTTCCCCACCTCGGGGTCTCTGCCTGTCTATCCCATCTGCCTAGACCCTTTATCGCTGCCTCCCACTCCCCTGCGTTGTTGACATCTCTCAGTCAAGATGCTTCTTATTACAAGGAAAAAGAGCTCAGTCTGGCTTAGACGATAGAGGACCAGTTGACTCTCATGGCTGAGTTAGGATCGGCTTCAGGCATTGTTTGATAAGGGTGCTAGAGCTGCTTCTTCGTGACTCTCTTTCCCCTAGTCCCCTCTGAGGGTCAGCTTGATCTTTGGGCTGACTTCCCTCATAGTAGCCAAACATCCAGGCCTCATGCCCACAGCTCGCTGTCCAGGGCACGAGAGGAGACACCTAGGGCCGAGAATCCTGTGACAGTATGGTTAGACCAGCTGGGGTCGCATGTCTGCCCTTGACCTGGTGACCATGACCGGCAGTGCAGTGTTTTGACCTGTCTTGGGCTCTGCCCTGAGTGCCTGGGATGGACTCAGCTTCCCAGAACCAGTCGCGTCCCCCAGCAGAACTACGGAGTCCGTGAAGGGTGAAGGGATGGTGCAGGGTGCTCTCAGGGTCCCAGTCCAGTCCCACCACCTGCCTGGTCTCCTTACAGTCTCTTCCCTGAGAGGCCTTCCACGGACCCCCTCGCCTCTATCAGCTCTCTCAGTTTCCTTTTCGTTGACCCAGATCCTTTTCTTCATGACATCAACAAGTTTTTACGGTTTTTATTGGTCTTATTAGTTTTCATAGTGTGGCTTGTCACCTCGGGTCTCCCTTCCACTGCCCCCCCCCACCAGGTCCCCAGGAGCACCTACGAGCCGCCCAAGGAGCAGCGGCTCCTGGAGATGACCAAGAGATACAACCGCTGGAAGGCTGAGGTGGGCAGGCTGCACGGGAGACCCCTGTGGGGGTGCCGGGGGGCGGGGAGGGGAGGGGAGGGGTGGTGAGCCGGCCTGTGCGTGAGTGGCGGGGGGGACCGCGTGGCGGCCAGCGGGGCTGCAGCCGTCTGTCCCTGCGCAGGAGCTGCTGCTGCAGGCCAACATCAAGGAGCTGCGGTGCGCGGTACCCAGGAGCCGCGGGGAGCCCCAGCTGCAGGTGACGCCCGCCCCCCACGCCCTGGGCGGGGCTCCACAGACAGGCCTCTCCCTGGCTCACAGCGGGGGACGGGGCCCCGAGCTGCCGGGCCATGTGCGGTCCAGGCCAGCAGGGGCAGCCTCGCACTCTCCGGCTGTTTCCAGGTTTTCCCACACTGCGCATTTAACGTTTCTGTGAGAAAAAACCCCAAGATGCATTTGTCAATAAAGTCAGGGAGCTGGGCCAGGAGGCCCCGCACTGGGTGGCTCCGTGCTGGGTGGACACTGAGCGGCGCTCCCTTGGGAGAGGCTGGCCTGTCCCCCACCACCCCACACCGTCGACCCGCTTGGGTGGCAGCAGATAGACCAGAGGTGAACCTCCCACAGGCAGTGGGGGCAGGCCAGGGGAGAGGGCACCCCGTCCGGGAGCAGCATGCCTGGGTGTGACAGCTGAGTGCTTGTGGATGGGGGTGCCTCTCACCAGCTGCTGTCCCATGGACCACCGTGCCAACCCTGAGGGGGTCAGCAGAGCCGAAGGCTGGGCAGGGAGCAGCCAGCCCCGTCCTGGGGCAGCCCCGGGGCAGCGGGGTGAGGGCCCCTGAGCCTGCAGGCTGCAGCGCCGGGGCTGGGAACCGTGGTCCCTGGCCCCAAACCCTCCCTACCCACCCAGGAGGCTGCAGGGCCCTGCCCAGCGACCCTGCACGGGGCAAGCTGGGCATAGGAGAGTGGGCCAGGCCTCTCCGGGGTGCATTTGGGGGCACCCATGAGCACAGGTGCCAAGCGTGGACTCCTGCAGGACTCCAAGAAGAAGCCACGGCTTCGGCTCCCGCCTCGTATCCTCAAGGCCCAGAAACTGACCTTCTACACGGTGAGCGGGAATCCTGGGGCCTCTCCCTACGCGTCCGCCTCCGGGCCTGTCCCACTGAGGACATCCCAGCCCTTTCGGCCTAGGGTAGCGCCAGGCAGGGGGCGGGTGTGGACGGCAGAGGGGCAGGGGGCGCTGGCCGCTCCGAGGCCACCCCCCACCCCCATCACAGCCCGCCCCCACCCTCTCCCGCAGCCTAATGACAACGCCCCGGTCAAGCTCAATACGGCTGCCATCCTGCGCGAAGGGGCCCTGTACCAGCGGCAGGGGGAGAAGGAGCTGCAGAGGTGGGCACGGGAGGGCCTCGGGCGTCCCTTGTGGGGTCCGGGGGGGAGGGACACAGTCCCACGCGAACAGCCCCAGGGGCTCAAGAAGGCCAGCGTCAGGGTCATGGCCGCAGCCGAGGAAGGTCATCTCCACTTGGGGAGGAGATAGACAGGTGAGGAGGAGGAGGCTCAGGGAAACCCAGCCACCCCACACCTCCCTGAGGGGCCACTTCCTCCCAGGAACCCTCTCCAGTGCCCCCTCCCCTAGACCGCCCGGCTGCAGGCCCTGCTCTCATCCAGAGAGCTGGGCTGTGGGGGGAGCTTGGGTGTCTGACCGGCTGGATGAGAAGTTGGACAGAAGGACAGAGGGGTGGGGGACAGACAGGTGGCTGAAGGGATGAGGAGGGAGACGCGGCCGGAGGGTGGGTGCACACGCTGGACCAGGGCGGGTGGGCTGGGGTCGTCGGCGGGCGGCCTGGGGCCAGGTATCCGGTGCAGAGCGGCCACACTCGTGAAGGTGATGCGCCCCAACGGGGACCCTGGGCTCCGGGCAGGCCTCTCGGGAGCCGCCAACACACCCGCCGCCCCGTCTCCCCAGGGTGGACCGGCTCGTGGACGGGGCTGGGGACTTCTCTGAGTTCCTCGAGTGGCAGAGGCGGATGCAGGCGAAGGATTGGGAGGAGCAGCTGGCCGCGGGCGAGGTTCGCCGGCTGCGGGGGAAGCTGAGCCACGAGGAGGCGGCGCTGGCGCGGCAGCAGGTGGCGCGGGAGAAGAGGCGGACGGCGGAGCTGAAGAAGGAGGAGGTGACCAGGGGTGGGGGGCAGCCGGGGCTGCTCCCACAGTTGCTGACCCGGCCGTTTCCTCCTAAACCCACAGTGCTGGGCTGGGTCCTCTGGCCCTGCGGGGCCCGGGCCGGGGCAGGGGGCAGTAGTGGAGGGGCCTCAGTGGGCCAACTGGCCAGCACTTTGGGTCCAGGCTGCCCCCCGCCCCTACTAGCAGGGTCGGTTGGTCCCCGCACCTACACGTGAGGGGAGACTGGAGGACTGAGGGACATAAGACACAAGAGGGTATATCGGTCGCCCACGTTTCCAGTTAGGATGCTCTGGACATCGCAGGAGACATGGCCTGGCTGGGGGTGCCTTGCCGGTGTCCCGTCCAGAGGGCCTGGCGGGAGCCTGGACGAGGCGGGAGCCTGCAGGGCCCAGGGACACACAGGAGCCCACCCTCGTCAGATGTGCCTCCAAGGGTCTGAGTCGGTGGCTATGCCTCAGGTTCACGTGTATCACTCCTCCGGCAAGACTCATTTGTCTCTGTTCTTCACACTGTTGTTCAGTTCCACAGTCGTGTGCAACTCTCTGTCACCCCATGGACTGCAGCACGTCAGGCCTCCCTGTGCTTCACTGTCCCCCAGAATTTGCTCCAACTCATGCCCATCGGATCGGTGATGCCATCCATCCATCTCATCCTCTGTTGTCCCCTTCTCCACTTGCCTTCGATCTTTCCCAGTATCAGGGTCTTTTCCAGTGAGTCAGTTCTTCGCATCAGGTGGCCAAAGGATTGGAGCTTTAGCTTCAGCATCAATCCTTCCAATGAATATTCAGGACTGATCTCCTTTAGGATGGACTGGTTAGATCTCCTTGCAGTCCAAGGGACTCTTGAATCTTCTCCAACACCACAGTTCAAAAGCAACAATTCTTCGGCATTCAGCTTTCTTTATGGTCCAACTTTCACATCCATACATGACTACTGAAAAAACCATAGCTTTGACTAGATGGACCTTTGTCGACAAAGTAATGTCTTTGCTTTTTAATATGCTATCTAGATTTGTCATAGTTTTTCTTCCAAGGAGCAAGTGTCTTAATTTCATGGCTGCAGTCACCATCTGTAGTGATTTTGGAGCCCCCCAAAATAAAGTCTCTCACTGTTTCCACTGTTCCCCCATCTATTTGCCATGAAGTGATGAGACTGGATGCCATGATCTTCGTTTTCTGAATGTTGAGCTTTAAGCCAACTTTTTCACTGTCCTCTTTCACTTTCATCAAGAGGCTCTTTAGTTCTTCACTTTCTGCCATAAGGGTGGTGTCATCTGTGTATCTGAAGTTATTGATATTTCTCCCAGCAATCTTGATTCCAGGTTGTGCTTCATCCAGCCCAGCATTTCACATGATGTACTCTGCATATAAGTTAAATAAGCAGGGTGACAATATATAGCCTTGACTTACTCCTTTCCCAATTTTGAAATGTCTGTTGTTCCATGTCCAGCTCTAACTGTTTCTTCTTGACCTGCATGCAAATTTCTCAGGAGGTGAGGTGGTCTAGTGTTCCCATCTCTTCAAGAATTTTCCACAGTTTGTTGTGATCTACACAATCAAAGGCTTTGGTGTAATCAATGAAGCACAAGTAGATGTTTTTCTGGGACTCTCTTGCTTTTTCTATGATCCAGCAGTTGTTGGCAATTTGAACTCTGGTTCCTCTGCCTTTTCTAAATCCAGCGTGAACATCTGGAAGTTCTCAGTTCATGTACTGTTGAAGCCTAGCCTGGAGAATTTTGAGCATCACTTTGCTAGCATGTGAGATGAGTGTAGTTGTGCAGTAGTTTGAACATTCTTTGGCATAACTCTTCTTTGGGATAGGAATGAAAACTGACCTTTTCCAGTCCTGTGGCCACTGCTGAGTTTTGCAAATTTGCTGGCATTTTGAGTACAGCACTTCACAGCATCATCTTTTAGGATTTGAAATAGCTCAGCTGGTATTCCGTCACCTCCGCTAGCTTTTTTTCGTAATGATGCTTCCTAAGCCCACTTGACTTTGGACTTCAGGATGTCTGGCTCTATGGGATAATACCACCATGGTTATCTGGGTCATTAAGTTCTTTTCTGTATAGTTTTGCTGTGTATTCTTGCCACCTCTTCTTAATATCTTCTGCTTCTGTTAGGTCCACACCATTTCTGTCCTTTACTGTGCCCATCTTTGTAGGAAATGTACCTTGGTGTCCCTAATTTTCTTGAAGAGATGTCTAGTTGTACTGAATATATGATTTGCAAATATTGTGTCCCATTCCATGTGTGAGTACCCAGTCATGTCTGACTTTTTGCGATCCCATAGACTGTGGTCCATCAGGATCCTCTGTCCATGGAATTTTCCAGGCAAGAACACCGGAGGGATTTGCCATTTCCTTCTCCAGGGGATCTTCCTGACACAGGGATTAAACCCAGGTCTCGTGAAGCCTCCTGCATTGCCAGGTGGATTTCTTTGCGACCCCATGAATCGCAGCACGCCAGGCCTCCCTGTCCATCACCAACTCCCGGAGTTCACTCAGACTCATGTCCATCGAGTCCGTGATGCCATCCAGCCATCTCATCCTCGGTCGTCCCCTTCTCCTCCTGCCCCCATTCCCTCCCAGCATCAGAGTCTTTTCCAATGAGTCAACTCTTCCCATGAGGTGGCCAAAGTACTGGAGTTTCAGCTTTAGCATCATTCCTTCCAAAGAAATCCCAGGGCTGATCTCCTTCAGCATGGATTGGTTGGATCTCCTTGCAGTCCAAGGGACTCTCAAGAGTCTTCTGCAACACCACAGTTCAAAAGCATCAATTCTTCAGTGCTCAGCCTTCTTCATAGTCCAACTCTCACATCCATACATGACCACAGGAAAAACCATAGCCTTGACTGACAGACCTTAGTCGGCAAAGTAATGTCTCTGTTTTTGAATATACTATCTAGGTTGGTCATAACTTTTCTTCCAAGGAGTAAGTGTCTTTTAATTTCATGGCTGCAGTCACCATCTGCAGCGATTTTAGAGCCCCCAAAGATAAAGTCTGGCACTGTTTCCCCATCTATCTCCCATGAAGTGATGGGACCAGATGCCATGATCTTCGTTTTCTGAATGTTCAGCTTTAGGCCAACTTTTTCACTCTCCACTTTCACTTTCATCAAGAGGCTTTTTAGCTCCTCTTCACTTTCTGCCATAAGGGTGGTGTTATCTGCATATCTGAGGTTATTGATATTTCTGCCGGCAATCTTGATTCCAGCTTGTGTTTCTTCCAGTCCAGCATTTCTCATGATGTCCTCTGCATAGAAGTTAAATAAGCAGGATGACAATATACAACCTTGACGTACTCCTTTTCCTATTTGGAACCAGTCTGTTGTTCCATGTCCAGTTTTAACTGTTGCTTCCTGACCCGCATACAGATTTCTCAAGAGGCAAGTCAGGTGGTCTGGTATTGCCATCTCTTTCAGAATTTTCCACAGTTTCTTGTGATCCACACAGTCAAAGGCTTTGGCATAGTCAATAAAGCAGAAATAGATGTTTCCTGGAACTCTCTGGCTTTCTCCATGATCCAGTGGGCGTTGCCAATTTGATCTCTGGTTCCTCTGTCTTTTCTAAAACCAGCTTGAACATCAGGAAGTTCACGGTTCACATGTTGCTGAAGCCTGGCTTGGAGAATTTTGAGCATGACTTTACTAGCATGTGAGATGAGTGCAATTGTGTGGTAGTTTGAGCATTCTTTGGCATTGCCTTTCTTTGGAATTGGAATGAAAACTGACCTTTTCCAGTCCTGTGGCCACTGCTGAGTTTTCCAAATTTGCTGGCATATTGAGTGCAGCACTTTCACAGCATCATCTTTCAGGATTTGAAATAGCTCAACTGGAATTCCATCACCTTCACTAGCTTTGTTCATAGCGATGCTTTCTAAGGCCCACTTGACTTCACATTCCAGGATGTCTGGCTCTAGAGGAGTGATCACACCATCATGATTATCTGGGTCGTGAAGATCTTTTTTGTACAGTTCTTCTGTGTATTCTTGCCACCTCTTCTTAATATCTTCTGCTTCTATTAGATACATACCATTCCTGTCCTTTTTCGAGCCCATCTTTGCAGGAAATGTTCCCTTGGCATCTCCAATTTTCTTGAAGAGATCTCTAGTCTTTCCCATTCTGTTCTTTTCCTCTATTTCTTTGCATTGATCACTGAAGAAGGCTTTCTTATCTCTTCTTGCTATTCTCTGGAACTCTGCATTCAGATGCTGATATCTTTGCTTGTCTCTTTTGCTTTTTGCCTCTTTTCTTTTCACAGCTATTTGTAAGGCCTCCCCAGACAGCCATTTGCTTTTTTGCATTTCTTTTCCATGGGGATGGTCTTGATCCCTGTCTCCTGTACAATGTCACGAACCTCATTCCATAGTTCATCAGGCACTCTGTCTATCAGATCTAGGCCCTTAAATCTGTTTCTCACTTCCACTGTATAAGCATAAGGGATTTGATTGAGGGCATACCTGAATGGTCTAGCGGTTTTCCCTTCTTTCTTCAGTTTAAGTCTGAATTTGGCAATAAGGAGTTCATGATCTGAGCCACAGTCAGCTCCCGGTCTTGTTTTTGTCGACTGTATAGAACTTCTCCATCTTTGGCTGCAAAGAATATAATCTATCTGATTTTGGTGTTGACCATCTGGTGATGTCCATGTGTAGAGTCTTCTCTTGTGTTGTTGGAAGAGGGTGTTTGCTATGACCAGTGCATGTTCTTGGCAAAACTCTATTAGTCTTTGCCCTGCTTCATTCCGCATTCCAGGGCCAAATTTTCTGTTACTCTAGGTGTTTCTTGACTTCCTACTTTTGCATTCCAGTCCCCTATAATGAAAAGGACATCTTTTTTGGGTGTTAGTTCTAAAAGGTCTTGTAGGTCTTCATAGAACTGTTCAACTTCAGCCTCTTCAGCGTTACTGGTTGGGGCATAGACTTGGATTACCATGATATTGAATGGTTGCCTTGGAGACGAACAGAGATCATTCTGTTGTTTTTGAGACTGCATCCAAGTACTCATTTTGGACTCTTATTGACCATGATGGCTACTCCATTTCTTCTGAGGGATTCCTGCCCACAGTAGTAGATATAATGGTCCTCTGAGTTAAATTCACCCATTCCAGTCCATTTTAGTTTGCTGATTCCTAGAATGTCGATGTTCACTCTTGCCATCTCTTGTTTGACCACTTCCAATTTGCCTTGATTCGTGGACCTGACATTCCAGGTTCCTATGCAATATTGCTCTTTACAGCATCGGACCTTGCTTCTATCACCAGTCACATCTACAGCTGGGTATTGTTTTTGCTTTGGCTTCATCCCTTCATTCTTTCTGGAGTTATTTCTCCTCTGATCTCCAGTAGCATATTGGGCACCTACTGACCTGGGGAGTTCCTCTTTCAGTATCCTATCATTTTGCCTTTTCCTACTGTTCATGGGGTTCTCAAGGCAAGAATACTAAAGTGGTTTGCCATTCCCTTCTCCAGTGGACCACATTCTGTCAGACCTCTCCACCATGACGCGCCTGTCTTGGGTTGCCCCACGGGCATGGCTTGGTTTCATTGAGTTAGACAAGGCTGTGGTCCTAGTGTGATTAGATTAACTAGTTTATTCTTGGGCTTCCCTGGTGGCTTAACTGGTAAAGAATCTTCCTGCAATGCGGGAGACCTGAGTTTGATCCCTGGGTTGGGAAGATCTCTTGGAAAAGGGAACAGCTACCCACTCCAGTATTCCGGCCTGGAGAATTCCATGGACTGTATATCCGTGGGGTCGCCAAGAGTTGGACATGACTGAGCAACTTTCACTTACCTATTAAGGAAGGTAAATGTTTAATTGTAATGTATTATTACAGGTATCCTGTCCGGGTTACTCATTGGGCTTCACTTGAATGGTGTGTTCTGGCCGTGAAGTGTGTTTTCGTGTCCTCAAACGTACCAGTCTTCTCCTTCGCTGTATCTGGATTTGGAATAGTGAGGAAGGCTTTTCCCATGTGCATGGTATGGAAGAATTCAGCCATATTCTCTTCTAGCATTTGTGTGGTTTTGTTTTTAAACCTGGATCTGTATCCACTTGAAGCTTATTCTCGCGCGTGGTGTGAGATCCGAATCCAGCAGATGCCGTCCAGTTTAGTCTTCCAGTCCCCGAATGCAGGACGTGCCTCCACTTGCTTCAATCTTTTATTTCTTTCATCTGGTTATTAGGTTTCTGTAAGTTTGTGAGACTTGCACCTAAGTATTTCTTCCATGATTTCGCAGTGGTTGCGGACGGCACTATTATTTTCAGTTTTGGCGTCCACGTAGTGCGTGCCAGTCTGTAAAATACAGTTGGTTTTGCGTGTGGTTCCTGTGTCCCGTGGCCTCGCTGAACTCCCTAACTAGTTTTCTTTCTTTCTTTTTTTTTTCCTAACTAGTTTTCTAGGACACATAGGACAGTTTGTCGTCGATTCCTTGGGCTTCTCTCTGTGGCGCGGATGCCATCTCCTGTTCCGCCCTTTCCGGCCCGCATCCCCCCTCTCCGGCCCGCATCCCCCTTCTCCGGCCCGCATCCCCCCCCCCCCCCCCCCCCCCCCCCCCCCCCCCCCCCCCCCCCCCCCCCCCCCCCCCCCCCCCCCCCCCCCCCCCCCCCCCCCCCCCCCCCCCCCCCCCCCCCCCCCCCCCCCCCCCCCCCCCCCCCCCCCCCCCCCCCCCCCCCCCCCCCCCCCCCCCCCCCCCCCCCCCCCCCCCCCCCCCCCCCCCCCCCCCCCCCCCCCCCCCCCCCCCCCCCCCCCCCCCCCCCCCCCCCCCCCCCCCGCATCCCCCCCCCGGCCGCATCCCCCTTTCCGGCCCGCATCCCCCCTTTCCGGGTCCGCATCCCCCCTCCCCCCCCCTTCCGGCCCGCATCCCCCCCCCCCCCCCCCCCCGCATCCCCCCTTTCCGGCCCGCATCCCCCCTCCTCCGCATCCCCCTTCCGGCCGCATCCCCCCTTTCCGGCCCGCATCCCCCCTCTCCGGGTCCGCATCCCCCCTTTCCGGGTCCGCATCCCCCCTTTCCGGCCCGCATCCCCCCTTTCCGGGTCCGCATCCCCCCTTCCGCCGCCCCCCCCCCCGCCCCCCCCCCCCCCCCCCCCCCCCCCCCCCTCCCCCCCCCCGCATCCCCCCTTTCCGGTCCGCATCCCCCCTTTCCGGCCTGCATCCCCTCCCTCCGGTTTGCATTCCGTTTCTCTCTTCCTCTCGCCTGCTGCACTGGCTCGTTCTCCATCTTGGGGGAAATCAGTCTTTCACTGTTAAGTGTAATGTTAGATGTCAGGTTTGTCGTAGATGCGCAGTTTATCAAGTCGATTAAATTCCCTTCTATTCCTGGTTTTCTTAAAGTTTTTATCAGGAATTTTTGCCCGGTGGCTCTCTGGATCAATGGATACAGTCGTGTGATCGTCTTTAGCCTGTGAATATGGTGGATTCCATTGACCGATTTTCAAATGTTGAACCAGCTTTGCATTCTAAGAATACACCCCACCTGATTGTGGTGTTTGTATAATTCTTTTTTATGTATGTTGAATTCTATTTGCTACTAGTTTGATTTTCTTAGAGGTGTTCTTACATGTAGCTTCATAAGTAGTGTTAACCTATAGTTTTCTTTTTTGTAATGTCATCTGTCTGGTTTTGGTTATTGCGGTAATTCTAACTTCATAGAATGAATTTGGAAGTGTTTTCTCCTTTCGTTTTCTAGGAAAGATTGTGTAAAGTTGATATTCATTCTTTCAACACATGGTAGGATTCTCTAGTGAAATCATCTGGGTTTGGGGTTTTCTTTTTTGGATGTATCTAAATTAGAAATTCAACTCTCTTACAAGTTCCAGGGCGATTCAAATGATCTGTTTCGTTTTTGGTAGGTTGTGCCAGTTTCTGTTTTTTGAGAAATTGTCCATTTCACTAAGTTGCCAAGTTTATGAATGTAAGAGTTGTTTTGAAGATTCTGTTACTATCCTTTTTAATGTCTGTAGGGTCTAGAGCATTTCACTCTTGATATTGATGATTTCATGTTTTTTCATTTTTTCTGTGAGAATTGCTAGAGATCTGTCAATTCCATTGATCTTTTCAAAGAAACAGTTTCTTGTTTCATTGATTTTCCTCTACTGTTTTCAATGCTGTTGACTTCTGCTCTTTATTATTCCTTCTGCTTGCTTTGAGTTTACTTTGCTCTTTTCCCAGGTTCTTGAGGTCGGAGCTGGGTTAGTGACGCGAGACTCCGCTGCCTTTCTGTTTAAGTGCTCGGTGTTGTACGTCTCTGTTTATTTTGTTGCTCTGGCTGTGTCCACAAACTTTGGTATTTTGTATTTCACTTTCATTCAGTTCAGTGTCCTTTTTCATTTCACTTGAAAATGCCTCTTTGCCCCTTGGATTATTTAGGAGTATGTTGTTTAGTTCCCAAGCATTTGTCCTTTTTCGTCATTGATTTCCGGTCAATTCCATCGTGGTTGTTGAACATACTCTGTGCTGTTTATCTTAGATTTGTTGAGATCATGTCTTCCATTTTAATGATGGCTTCTTTATAAACCGCTGTCAGATCTAACGCCTCTGTGACCTCAGTGCTGGCATCTGCTGATTGTGTCTTCATTCTGCTGGAGACCATCCTGGCTTGTGTGTGATAACCTGTTGAAACCTGGGCATTCTGGGTATTATGTTCCAAGCTTCTGGGTCGCATTTAAGCCTTCTGTCTGAGCTGCCCCTCTCTGACACTGCTCCGGGAGGGGAAGGGAGGCACCACTGTGTTACTGCCAGGCAGGCTTGTCAGCCCACTTTCCCCACGTGCTTCTGCTGACCCCCGAGAGGGGCTACTCGTGAGGGCAAGGGCTCCGCTAGTCCTCCGCCGACAGCTGCCTGACCTGGGGTGGCAGGGGCACCTTATAACTGCCCCCACGTGGCCCTCGCTGTCATGTGGCAAGCGTGAAGGGAAAGCCCTCACTTGGCCCTCAGCTTCCTCTGACGCCACCCTGGTGGGGGGGGTGGTGGTGAAAGGACCCTTGTTCCCACGGGTGAGGGTGGACGCCAGGTTGCTGAGCTTGCTGCCAGCTCTCCTCTGGCACACCGGACCCCTAGGACAGGCCCCTGCTCAGATTGAGGAAGCTCACACCCGCTTGGCCTTTGCCCAGGTTTTGTCTGTGGTGTCTGGCTGGAGCGCAGGTCACGTTGCTCCATCTTCTGTCTCTCTGGGTGGCTCCTGCTTCCCCAGGGGCTCAGCTGGTAGAGAATCTGCCTGTAGTGAGGGAGACCCAGGTTCAATCCCTGGGTGGAGAAGATCCCCTGGAGAAGGGAATAGCAACCCACTCCAGTCTTCTTGCCTGGGAAATCTCATGGACAGAGGAGCCTGGTGGACTGGGGCTTCAGTCCATGCGGTCGCAGAGAGTCAGACAACAGCAGCTGACACTCGCTGGAGAGAGCAGGCTTTGGTCGCGCTTTTTTGTCTGTACTTGTGGCATTTTGGGGGCCTTCAGCCCCAAGCCTGGAACACAGAAGGTAAAAAGGAGACCAGGGGCCCCAGCACCGTGCCATTCTTCAGGCCCCACAGTCCCAGCCTGCCGGCCCTCTTCCCTCCACTGTTAGCTGTCTTCTTATGTATTTTTTTTTTTTAATATTTATTCATTTGGCTGTCCCAGGTCTTAGTTGCAGTATTCATTGTGATTGTTATTCAGCTGGCTCTTTTGTGACTCCATGGAACAATGTCCCACCAGGCTCCTCTGTCCATGGGATTTCCCAGGCAAGAATACTGGGCCATTCCCTTCCCCAGGGGGGTTCCCGACTCAGGGACCCAGCTCAGGTCGTCGCCTGACTCAGCAGGTGAACTCTTTACCTCGGAGCCGCCAGGGAAGGGCTAGTGGCGGCGTGTGCGCTCTACTTCCCTGACCGGGGAGCGAACCCGGGCCCCTCCCTCATTGGAAGCGTGGAGCCTTGGCCACTGGACCACCAGGGAAGTCCCTGTATGTTTGACAACTTATAGTCGGGGCTTTTAGCTGTGCCGAGTGGGAGGGGGGAAATTGCCCCCCCAGCCCCCCGCCGTCTTTCCAGACGTGGACGTTCCAGGTGTCGATTCTCGTAAAGGCTTCTGCAGCGTCTGTGGAGAGAACCCACTTTTCCTCCCAACCTCTATGCATGTGGTGAATTGTATGAGGGATTTCTTAACGCTAACCCTTCCGTGTCTTCCTGGGATGAGTCCTGTGCAGTCTCCCTGGAGTTTGAGAGTCCCTGGGACTCAGGCGGAAATGTCCAGAGGCGGGGGGCGGGGGTGGGGACGGAGGGCAAAAATGGGCTATAGTTGAGCAGCCGCACACTTGCCTTGACTGGAGACCCCGAGAGGAGCCCGGGGAAGCCACCTGGAGGGGCAGAGACCCCATCAGAGGGGTGGGCGCTGGAGGCTGTAAAAGTCACTAGTCCAGCTGGAGGCCAGGGCTTGGACTAGAAGCTGTGGCCTGATGAGTGGCCTTGCTGGGGACGAGACTGTCCAGGCGACCCATCCGAGGTGCCGGGGGAGCAGCTCCTCCCGGGAGGAAAGCACCCCCACCCCTGCAGGCTTTTCCCCCCGAACGCCTCGCTCCTAACGCCTCAGGGCTCCTCACTCCTCCTCGGGCCTCCTTCCGTGTTCCAGGAGCTGGGCTGCTCTTGGGAAGCAGGCACAGAACACTTTGGCTTCCCGCCACTCTGCATCTTGCCCGCCGACTGTCCGCATAACTGGGCAGCACTTCGAGCCCCGAGCCGTGTCCCCAGAGTGAAGCTGAACCTGATTGCCCCGCCCCGAGTGGGTCCAGTGGCGTCTCTCCCCGCTCCTGGAACATCCAGCTGCAGGCGTTTAGATGACAACTATGTTTTACGAGCAAACTAACAGATTAGACATGGCTCAGCTGGTTAAGAATCCGCCTGCAATGCGGGAGACCTGGGTCCGATCCCCGGGTTGGGAAGATCCTCTGGAGAAGAGAAAGGCTGCCTACTCTAGTATTCCGGCCTGGAGAGTCCCATGGACCGTAGAATCCATGGGGTTGCAAAGGGTCGGACATGACTGAGCAACTTGCACAGGCACATTTGAAGAGAAAGTTTCATTTTTCCCTGTGCTCTTCATGCCGGACTAGTGACTCTTACAGCCTCTGTCTTGTTTTTAACTGTTATTTTAGGTTTTTTTCCTAAGGTTTTAAATCGAGTGTTCTTTATTTTATTTATTAATTTTTCCTACACCATGCACAATATGGGATCTCAGTTCCTCGACCAGGGATTGAACCCAAGCCCCTGCAGTAGAAGTGCCGAGTCTTAACCTCTGGGCCTTAATGGGACTTTGTGTCGGCCGGAGGCTCCGTGGCCATGGCCCGGCCCACGGGGCCCGCCCTCCCCACCCAGCCTCCCCTGTCCTCTCTGCCCATCTAGAGCCACGGGACGTCCTTTCTTTTGAGGGGCAGGATGTGTGGGGCCCATCTGAATTTCCTCTTCTTGAGACACACGTTCAGTTACTCTCCTGAGCCCCGGGGCCTCCTCACAGAGCCCAGGGTCGATTTCCATAGCTGGGGGTCAGGGGGCTTTTCTGATTTTTCCCTGGTCCCCAGTATTAAGGTGCTCTAGCAATGGGGCTGAAAAGGACACAATTGCAAAGTCCTGAGTGTAGCTCTGTCACTGTCTCAAGATGTTAAACAATCAGAATATACTGTCTTCACTGAATTTCATCTTCCCCCCTTCTCTTTTTGGCTGCACTGCTCAGCTTGTGGGATCTTAGTTCCTCGACCAGGGATTGAACCCGTGCCCCTGCAGTGGGAGCGCAGAGTCTTAACCACTGGACAGCCAGGGAATTCCCAATTTTATCCCCT